>NC_140338.1:22336461-22666574 GCF_963514085.1 Chelon labrosus | reverse complement strand
TGAAGGGTGCGGAGCAGTATAAGGCCAAGAAATTTGAAGAGGTAAAACATATGGTTCTCAGAATAATTAAACACGATGTAACATGCATATCATTACATCTGATTTATTGGTTTAATATTGAGAGTATGTAAGGTTAAAATTAAATTGGACTAAAGAAAAAAGTAATTTTAACAAACTATACTGGCCAGGCCTCACCTAGTTGTGTTGCCCTCGTCGGCGACTTGCCGATGGTGAGTGACACCCTGACTCAGACTCAAATCTGAATTTTCAAGATCATGGTGTAAGCAGCTACACGTACAGTAGCTTAGGCTTAAAGCTTGTTAGTACCTGTCATGGTTGCAGTTTAGATTAAAAAAAAATCTGTCCACTTGCTGCACAGATAATCACAGGAGGCCTGGGAGTGTGTCGGTCCAGCCTAAATGTGTTTTGTGCACTTACTTGGAAAACACCGGGCTATTTGAGGGATTGTGGGAGATGCTTTGGGAGAATGTGGTGCCGTGACCACTTTGACATGTAGTTAAGTGTCTGTACATACTCTGCATTAAATCAGACTGGTCCAGTAAGGGAGCTGGACTTCACTAAAATGGATTTCGAAGTGTAGCCACAGTAAGGAAGCCATTCAGCATGGCGATGTGAGGAAGATTCAGTCATACTGGCGCAATTAGAACACCTCCAACTCTAAAGGTAAGACCATGTGAGTGTCTGAGGGGGTCCTCCAGGACAAGCTGGAGGAAGTTGAGGAGAGATACAGAGGCATGGTTGTGTCTACTGCTCCTCTTTGTGATGCGTTGTTACTTGATGCTAAGGTGACCCTTGACAAAGCCTGTTAGCCCTAGAAAAAGTTTCACAATGCCATAACATAGATTATGCAACTGAATTTAGTAGAGGTTTAATATGTTGTAACAAGAATCTATAGCAACAGTTTAAAAATACATCCTACAGTGATGTATCCTGGGGTCATTGGTTAGACCCCAGAACTCTCTTCTCTACAGAACTCCATGACTA
This sequence comes from Chelon labrosus, assembly GCF_963514085.1. NCBI lineage: Eukaryota > Metazoa > Chordata > Actinopteri > Mugiliformes > Mugilidae > Chelon > Chelon labrosus. The sequence continues at coordinate 22,665,569 of NC_140338.1, read as the reverse complement.
ACTTAGAATCATTGTCAACTAGAGGTTGTACAGACTAGCAGACTAGTCAGCAGACTAGTCAGTTTATTAACTTAACGGCTATGCCATGACACTTTAAGTATCATGTCGACTAGTCACTGATCACATGGCAGCAACAACATGGACACCTTCAAGAAGACAAAGTGAGGAGCCCAGTCGGTCACTGCAGCAAACTAGCAGCTGTTCATCAAGTGTGTGGAAATACTTCACTAAAGATGAAGCCCATACTACCATAACCAGCAAAACATGTCAGACCTAAAATATAACAAAAGTGCTACTGAAATACACAATCATCTGAATAGGCATCTGCTAACGCTACTAGAGGATCCTCTCAACAGCAGTCAATTACCAACTTCACCAAACATCCTATGCTAACAGAGAGAGGGAGGCTGCACATCGACAATTTGTTGGTGAATTTCATTGTCAAAGATACCAGGCCTTTGGCTGCAGTACACTAAGAATGCTTCACAGAAATACTGCATTTTTAACCCAGCTACATTATCTCAGCTTACAACATGCAGTGGAGTAATATTAAATGCTACTGATGGTGCTGACTTGCAGCCTGTTTTTATACAGGCTATGCACATCTGCAGCATACAGAATGCAACCCATCAGCTGTCTGTTGTATTCAGGTCAAGAATATAGATTTCATTGTGTTTTTATTAGTGACTGTATCAGCAGTGTTGTGCAAGTTCACACTAAACAAGAACTAGTTCAAAGTTCAGTTCGCACTGATTAAAGTGAACTAGTTCAAGTTCACATTTTTTAATTTTGAACTAAGTTCATACACTCCAAAATGAACAGTTCATTTTTTTCTTTTCTTTTTTCAAGCCATCTTGTTCAATAGAATATCTGTCTGACCTGCCCACCCATCCCCAAGCCCTCAATTATTGCCTCCACTCACTTCCCAAACTAAATGAACTGAACTGCACACTACTAAACAATCCTAGAAAGAGATTCATTTTAAAAGTCAAGAAAAAGCAATGCCAGTATATGTGTTACCATTTGTCATGTCATATTAGACAGAAAATGAAAAAGAGGAACTTTGCTGGTGTTTAATCAAGGTCTTACCCCTCCTCTGATGCTCAGTCACTTCTTGATATTTTTCCCAAGACTGGCCAGATGCTTCTGATGTGGAGGACGTCCGCACTAGTTTTTTCAGAACCGTTTTTGTTCTGACTCCCCCGCCCCGGGGGGCGGGGGAAAACGTAATTATTTCGGTGTCATCTTATCAATAGCTTCAAATGCATCACTGAGATTGAGGAGGACCAGTACAGAGGCACGTTTGTTGTCAGAAGCAATGAGAAGATAATTAGTAATTTTAACCAGAGCTGTACTGTTCTCTAAGGATGATGTAGTTTTACGCCCTGTTTCGTGACTTCTTCTGCCACCTTGTGGCCTGTGGTAGCCATTTCAAACAATATTCCTCTTCTCCAGAATTTTCTATGCCTTTGCTTTAATGGTAACAAAAAAGCTTAAACCTAATCTATACTTTATTCTCTCTCTCTCTGTGTTTTATGCATTGTAGGTGTCAGACAGTCCTTTGGAATCCCACAGCAATGGGTTGTATCGCTCTCAGCTGTCACTCAGACAAACCATCATGAGGTCCAGTGACTCTGGGGCATTTTCTATTGAACATTACACATAATTGACCAGAGCAACAAGGATTCTTTGACATTTTAAGTTTTGTCACTTTGACTCATTTCAGACTTCTCTTCATTCTTTGGGCAGCCCCGTGTGTTAATGTGAAGACAATATTTACCACGTTACACGCAACCTATTTAAAATAATTACAAATACACATAAAGGGAAACACACTGTAAAAGCATGAGTACCTTTGCATGGTGATATTTAGAAGCGCAGGATTTTCTGAGCTTGTCTTTTCAAACATTTGACCCTGCTGCTGTTACGCTACTTCAGCAATAAACAGGGCTGCTTGCATTAATCGGTTCACTTGCTTGGGCCTTTTTAATAGCTCCATTGTGGTTTCTAATCCGATATATTTATTCAACGTGAGCGAGCTGGGCTGTGGTTTGGTTTGATAAAAGCATGTACAGTAAGTGCGTGTGGATACTGTACATTTGTGCATGGCATAAACTATTTCAAAACGCAACCTTTGAAATATATTATATCGCTAATAAAGTTTGTGTTTGTTTTACCATTGTCAGAAATGTCCTTCCTTTAATACCCTTTTACCCTCTTCATTTTCCAAATTGTGTCATTCATTGCAAGATTCAGTCTGATTCTCATGTATTACAAACGATGTGGTGTGTAAAAACCTTTAACAACTGATTCATCTTTTGGACCAAATGTCTTGTTATTACCAAATTTTGTTTCTTATATAACCATTATATTTTTTCATGTACTCGTACCACGAGGACAGATTTTTTTGCATGCATTTAGAGTGGATGGGAACTCCAGGAGCTGCCTGCCATTAAATGTATTTTTAATGGAATGGTAACAGTTAGTCAAGTTTCAGGTCTTGCTGCTGCCTACTGGAGAAAATGTGAATACAGTATTTGCGCAATGGAACACTGAAGATTGTACTAAAGAAACCAAAGAAAACATCTTGAAATCAAATTCCTTTGTTGATCATACACCTGGGCTCTAGTTGATTAGAATTAGTGTGAACTGTCCAAGTCCTCATCAAATGTGCTCCACTACGATTCACCATCTTAATCATTTTGTCACCTCTTCGTGCCTTCTAATGCCAGTCCTGTAGCCATCGACCAACTGTTCAGTAATGCCAAGCCTGTTTATGATCCTTTATTTCTGTCTTTGTCCACAACATTTTGGTGACGGTCATTTGAAAAAACAAACAGGGAAATCATAAGCATGCTGTCATTATTGCAGGTCTTAATATCTTTTATTTTTAAAATGATCGTCAATAAAAAACAACAATATTAATAAAAGTGGAGTTAATTTACATGTAGGCAGCACATCTGGGAACATGTAAATGTTTTTAACACTAATATTACATCGTTGACCTATGATTTTCATGATGTAGGCAAAGGTATTACAGATTCAATGTCATTTGTGAATTTATTTTAGAGATCTTCCCGTGTGTTATGGAGTTATAGGACTCTGGTTTAGTTAAATGCTGTGTGTTTATTCTGATAATATTAATATGCTTATTGGTTTTGTTGTATTTCTGCTCACTGGTCGCAAAATTACCACTACTGTTTAGGGACCTCAGCAAATGATGAGCCATGTTTATGATGTTTTGGAGTTAATATATCAGGGCTAAAGCTTTTGAGAACTGGCTGCGTTCACACATTGATGAAGGAAAAAGTGGGAAAAAATATGAATATCCACTTCTTTGTGAGTGTACAGTGAAAAGATAAGACAAGATAGTGTTATTTTATTTTCGTGGTCTGTGGAAGGCATGAATCCTATACTGACATAAGGATTAGTGCAATAAACAACACTGAAAGACACTATCTCTTTTTGAATTCACTTTATTCCACAAATCCCAAACCATTAATTACAGCTTAGTTCTCTGACATGTTCAAAAGAGAAAAAAAAGTTAAAATGTAAGGACATAAAGAAGTCTTTTTTCAAGTTTTAATAAGTTGTGTAATTGTTGGGGTTTCCCTTTTAAATTTATATGTGGATTACTTTAGTGATGCCAGTGAGAACAGGCTCTGACTCTGGTTTCCTTTTGGTCCACAGCAGAGCCAGGCCCACCTCCCGGAAATTCTGATGGGAGCAGTAGATGAGAGGGTTCAGACCACAGTCCAAGTACGACATCACTGATGACAGTGTCCTTAGCCAATCAGGTGCTGGTGACAGGTCCAATCTCCCCAGCAGGATCAGCTGATTGATAAATAGAGAGGATGGAACAGTCAGTGTGTGTCATCTTTGACGTAGAAAATGTGTCCATGCAGATAACAGTCATTTATGTTTTATGTACAGTATGTACAGTATGTACCTCCGACACAAAAAAGGGAGTGTAGCAGATCATGTATGAAGCCACCAACAGAGGAGACACTTCAGACAGATCAGATTCTTCATCGCTGAGGAAGAAACAAAATGGAGAGAGAAAGTAACATTAATACTAATAATAAGTATGAGGAATAGTAATGTGTGGGTTTTCAGTGCTTTGCATTGGCACACATAACACCATATGAAAAAATGTCAGCTTTGTTCACTACTCATCCAAGTGGATTCTTGAGTGGCGAAACATCTTCCAGAAACTCTACAACTAAAGCTTCGTTTCCAGTTTCTTTGGATATACTGTGACCTAGAGCAGTGGGTCCCAAAGTGGGGGGCGTGCCCCCTAGGGGGGTCGCAGAGCCATTGCAGGGGAGGCGCAAGATTTTCTTATGTACCAAAGGGGGTCCCAGCAGAGAAAGTTTGGGAACCACTGACCGAGAGGACTGAGAACCTTCACCGACATATTGGAGTGTCAAGATGCCACTGAACCCCTCCCTTGTCCAGAAACTATCACTGTCCATGTCTTAAACACTGGACAAGCGAAAATAATGTGTAAAATCTGTACAACTAGAAACAAAATAGAAAATTCCTGTCGCTGTTAAATCCACAGGATGAAAACAAAACAGGTATCACATGAAATACCGAGAAACCTAATGGCATAATACGTATGATCGTTAGATAAAACAGAATTGGCCCCTCCTCATGACTGTGACACCAGACGAGTCCAAACCCGCCATGAAGCTTGGGTCACGGCACAAGTGTAATTGGGCTCGGGTACACTTGTCGGGTAAACTGTCTGATTCAAACAACCACTCGGCTCTGTATTTTCACGTGTCTGTTTAATGCGCACAGAAGTGAATGTTGTCTCTACTGTGTAAAACTTCAAATCCTTCAATGCTTTCTAACTGAAGAATTTGAAGTAATTTGGATTATGATAACCATATTTGTTCCTACAAAGCCCGACACATGTTTTTTTTTGTTTGTTTTGATGTTTCATTGCATGCATTCATGTAAATAAATGACAAATTCATCAATTTTAGGTTTTCCTGCCATCTTATCTTCTTTTCATTTACCACATAATATAGACAACACAGGTTAATAATAGTCAGACTCAATCTGACTGGAATCAATGGCTTTACATGATTCATCTCAGGGTAGAACACCAGTTACTGTAGGACTAGCATATTGTCTGATCAGTTCCTAGTGTGTGTTGTGTTACTTGAAATTATGTCTTGTCAGCTGCAACAGGTCAGTTGTCTTACTTTTTGCAGCCGGAACAGTAGCCAGTGGCACTTAGTACAGAGCAACCAAAGATGAGGAGGAAGGGAAGGAAGATGCAGAGGGAGAAAGCGCAGAGAATGTAGACCAGCATGTCCGAGTAGCTGCTCTCCCAGAAGACAGCACATAGCATCTCTGCAGGGTCGTATCTGGAAGCAAAAGAATATGGGATGGAGAGGAACAGAGCAGACCATGAAGCAACTGAATTTTCCATTACAAAGCTTTGCATGGACATACCTGATCCAGGCATAGATCACAGGGATGCTCCCAAACACTGTACCTGTCACCCAAGAAGCCATACATGCAATCACCATGACGACGAAGGGAGCATTTCCTGTGGTGGCTATTCCAATCTGCCGCTGCACACAGAGGATAGCTGGAAAGAAGAATGAAATTTAGGAAATTATGAAACGGTTGTTTACTACAACGGTCACCACAATAGTACTGATACTGAATTGTTGTCGTTACAACTATTAATGTAGAAGAGAGCAGCAAAAGCAATCAGGTGCATGAAAGCTACTGGAATTGGTTCAGTTGTATTTTACGTCAGTTAAGTTTGCAGTCAAACTTAGTCGTTGTTCAAAAGTGAGCCATTTGGAATGGATGGCGAGAGAAGAGAAGATGAGGAAGGAGAGAGAGAACAATAGAGGGAAAGCAGTTTTGTCTCTCCAGGTCAGGGGGCAGCAGGTTGTATCAAATTACCGTTTTATTAAATGAGCAGAAGTGTGACTCAAAGAAAAGACATTTTATTGTTACATTCCACTTTAATACCACAAAATGAGTAACTTCATCTGTGGAATATGTGTCTTTCTTTTATTTTCTGAATGCTTACACAATGCATGATGGTAGTATATATTCACTTGGCTCTTTATATGTGATTTGCTGTTTGGAGGGACACATTGCAACCATATTTTGCAGTGGTATAGTAATGCAGATAGAGGTCACCATGGGGAACTGGTTAACCAGCATGTTTATGAGGAGGTTCTGGATGCCACTTGATGGAATAGCACTAGTTAACGTTAGTTGGCTTCAAAAAGACTTGCTTACATCCAGCTAGCTCTCAACTCTATATCCCTAGCCACTCAACTGAGATTTAGTAATTTTTGAAATTATTATTAGTTTCACTAATTTTTTTGCCTTGTGTCCAATGCAAGGCTTCCCTGGAGCATATTAATTCTAAGTGATCGGTCAGTGAGGTTGTGCTACTAACTACAAGCACTTGCTGACTTATCACAGCTAACAACTCCACTTCCCTCACTGTCCCACTCAATAAGAAAGATAAGGCAAAACTGCTTCAGTGGTTACTTTCCACCCACTGTTCCAGGATTCACCATCATGACTGCGCAGAATACATGTAACCCACGTTGACTCCAGTCTCCTCTGATTGGCTTGATGGTGCACTGGAGAACACTTCCTTTCAATGGTAGTACACTCATTAATTAGTTTATAAAGAACTGCATAGTACCTATGCTCCCAATAGACGAGGTGATGAAGGAAAACTTCAGCAGGCTGACGACCTCACACCATGGTGAACTCTGACCTCCTGTTAGAATGGCCAGCATGGACCCAGAGATGATGAGGAGGGAGCAGCCTTGACAATACAGTGATTCATCGTCAGAAAGGTTGACTTCACTCGCTCAGTATACATGTGAACCACTGTGGTGACTGTGTTTCAATAGTAGATTTAAATTATATCATGATGCAGATTAAGAGACAATGAGATTCGAGAAAGAAAGTGTCATTGGTGTTAGTGCAAGTTGTACCTAAGTCTGACAAGGTGAGACTGATGAAAGGTAGCCAATAACGACAGCAGAACTGACCCCTGCACTGAAAATGAAAGACACAACAAGGGGAGAGAAGACATGAGACATCCAACAAAAAGTTAATCCTATGAAAATTGTATTTTCAAAAAGATAATTTGACATGTGAAGAACTGATGCAATATTATTCTGTGGACAAAGTAGTTCACCCTTGGCATCAGAAGCCAAGCAAAAGTAAAAGCAGAAATAACCTCTTGATACATTTTTACTACTCCAGATTGGGATTCAAATCTGGGATTAGACTAGGCCATTCCTTAACCTTGATTTGCTAGTTAGTTTAGGATTATCATCATATTAAAACATACATTTCCAGTTCAGCTTTTTCTGCTTGAAGGGAACTTTATCTTCAAGCACTCTTTGTTATAACGCCAAATGCATATTTGAATCAGTGACTGCTCGTCGCCCAGTTCCTGAAGGAGCAATGTGAATACAAACCATTCCATATCTGCCAGTGTGCTTTATAGTTCATGAAAAGCTGCCTTTGATCTGTACCAAACATGCATCTATACAGAGCACAAAATATCTGGTGTGTCACTGATAACCATTGCATCCCCTCTCTACAGACAGGATCTGTAAAAACAGACCAGATGAGAGAATGTGCTCACCCATATACGCTCCCTTATATACAGTGATTTTGAAGACAAAGGTAAAAGCTAAACAGATGGTGAGGTGAGGAACTGAAGCCAGACTGGTGCTTAATTTGACTTCATATCATGTCACTTACACTGTATAGCCACTTTGTAAAAAGCAATAGAGACAGTGGCGTAATTTTTGCTTGTGCTAGTGTGCCATACCTATTCTGCATGCACCTTACAAATTTAAAACATGTACTCCAACTCAAATCTCAAATCAAATTCTGCCAATATATAGATATTTTAGTGCCTGTTTCCTCTACTGTCTAAGCAAGGTATTTTGCTGTTGCTCTGGGATTGATTTGTACTTTTTAAATCAAAGCACATTAATCTCTAGCAGATAAAACACGTATCCCTCTTTGCGGTATGATGCCTGCATGGTCCCAAGATCTATTTACGTTCGTGGTAATGTTCATACAGATAAACATGGTACCTTCAGGCACTTGGAAATTGCTCTCAAGGATGACCCAGACTTGAGGAGGCCCACAACTTTATTTGAGGTCTTGGCCAAGTTTCTGATGATATTCAACCGTGGGTTTGAAGGTAGGCCTTAAAATACATCCACAGGTACACCTACAGTGCAGGTTATCTCCAGGTGCTCCTGTTTCCTCCCTTAAGAAGCTTGCATGCTGTTAGGTTAATTGGTGATTCTGAATTTACTGTAGGTGTGCATATGAGTGTGAACGGTTGTTTGTCTTTCTCTGTTAGCCCTGCGATAGATTGTTGCATAGCAACACCAAGTCTGATTACGCACAGAGACATCATGTCACCTGCCACACATACTCTCTCCAGCTTTGTCCAGTCACCTCACGTGACACATTTTCACCAACGGCATATTAGGATTGTGTAAATGAGCAGTTTGTAAATAAATCTAGTGGAAACGCTTTAATTCTCATTATTAACAGACTCTTTACTGCAATAATTTGGAGATCAATTTAAATCCCCTGCCATACTAGGAAAACACACCCTCACATGACCCTTTCCTCTGGTTCAAAGAACGCGTGGTATCCTTTTCAGATAGTTTGAAAAAGTCCATTTACTTTTTTTTTTTTTAATTATTGTATATGGTGAATGAGTGATAACCAAAAACCAAGGCAACTTAAACCTTTGTGCTTTGCACTTACACATAGACATAACTAAAAAAAAAAAAAGATAGAAATAGAAATATTTTTACATTAATATGAAGAAAAACTTTGAGACCTTACCCTGACCTTGACAATCAGGACAAGACAGTTTCCAACAACTCCCATGGTAATCTCCAGTCCCAACACAGCCACCAGAAGCCACTTCTCCGGTTCAGGCCATGAACGTTCAATGAGCACAGTCCCATTAAAGGAATCACTCACTGGAAGACAAGGAGCAAGCCCACTTCATATATGCTATCTTCACATGTAGGATCAATGATGGTTTCATCCCTGTCAATGCCTCAACAATGTTCCATCCAGGTTGTCAGTTGTCTGACCAGTCCATTCTGTTGTTGAGATGCAAATTTTTAAATTTGTAGATGTCCACCATCTCCACTTCCTGCCTGCTTTTGATTTCAAGGGTTGGTTCTTTCGCTGTGCAGAATTGGGCACACATCATCTTGATAACTAGGCTCCTTAGCACAATTACTCTGAGGCAATAGATCTTATTCATTGAGTTATGAATTACTATAATTTATCTACCATTAAATGCTTCACTCTTGATAAATAAAACATAAGAATTTTTCTTTTTGTGCTATTATTCATTACAGCACACTTGTGATATGTGCATATAGTTTAAATAGATTTGTTAGACTGTTAGATTATTCTTCTTTACTTTTGAGTTGTAACGATCAATAAGTGCCATCTTCTCTTATCTTACAGTAGCCTACACGTCATTCTCTTCAGTGAATGTGCCGTACCTGGATACTTAAATTCAGCCTATAGTATTTTTATAACAGATACGGTCTGTCCCAGCCACGGTAACATCTAATGTGGAAGAGTTTCAACTCTTTGAGAGATCTAAAATATTTTGACACTACCCCCCCCCCCCCCCATACATTAATAACATAATAACATTAACAAGGTTAAATATCAAATTGTAATAGAGAAAAGGTTGCACTTACTTTTACGTTGAGCCCTCAGTTCTTCAACACTGGTTACTAGGTGGTTTGCAGTACAGATGAAAGTGTCATCAAACCATTTTCAATTAAAATTCACATGCTCCATTTAACTAATGCAGAATTACTCTAACACACATTGTGTGTGCAGCTCAAACTAACTACTCAGCATTATCTTGCAGGTGTGTGGCCATAACTGTTCGTGTATTCCTATCAAAATTATTATAGATAATGTTGTAATGGTCTAAGTTCTGAGAAAAATATAACATTACAGAGAAAGAAAACCACTTTTTTTTTTTTTTTTACAGAAAATAAAAAAAAAAGAAGAAGAAGAAAGAAATGCTGTCAACCTTTGAGGACACTGAGGATACATGAACAGTTGACAGGGTGTGTCAGGCAGGCAGGCAGGCCAGAACATGAGGGCGCAAACAGAGGCAAAATCTAGCATCATAACACGAGGGGGGGGGGGGGGGGAGGCAAAATCTGATACAGCGTAAAATTAAATTAAGTTCACCATTTCCCCATTCAGTGAAAAATGCGGATATATTTACAACAATTATCTCAAGCAGGAACAGTTTGGTCGTTGCATTTAGACTGCCGGGAAAGATGTAAATGATAACCACTGGAAATTCAATATGAAACACAATGAAGTGTGGTGAAAGTGAGGGGGGGCTGAATACATCTGAAGAGGAGTGTAAATCTCTCTGTACAGTGAGTCGTGTCCCATGAGGGCGCTTGCTTGTTACGTGGCAGGGCGCATCTCAGAAGAGATGTTGTGGCGTCAGTGGCTCCGTTCCGGGCCATTTCTGGGAAGAAGAGCTGCTTGGCCACGTGTTGGTCTTCTTCCTCTGTCTTAGTGCAATAACACATTAGGGATATGACACCAGCTTGCTTTCTGACTGACTTCATTTTCCACAGTAAAGTACTTCCACATACAGTATATGTAAAATAAACTTAAAATCAATCCATTGTAGGCCTACGTGCAAGACAGTTGCAATAGCTCTGCAATGCATACAGAACAGTAGAGCCTTCTTCGATTTGCAAAGAAAATACCAGTAAAGAAACTGAAGGTATAGTGGCTCTTAGCACAAAGAAAAAGAGCTGGATGGTTTGAACAAAATACAAAACCCTAAAAAAATGAAATATCTTAACTGAAACAACGTCATCACTGTGAACACAAAGTCTAAATCTTATCAGCACTATAAAATTTTGGTCTAAGTATTTTTTCTCAGTTCAGTAAAGCACATAGCAGACATGTTTAGTCACGTTCTTTAACATATCGGCCCTGACACAGATCTGGACATCTCTAGCTATTCAAAGCGTAAAATAAATCACTTCCAAGTGTTTAAACATGCAGTTTCGAATAGATTTATGCAACACTGACAACTAATAAAATAATCAGCTATCTATTGCTTAATATTTAATCAAAAGCAAAAAAATCACTCATCTTCAAGGGGAAAATAAACTTTTATTGAACTTTCACGAAAATAATGAGTTCTTGTTATTATTTTATATGCTGTACATTGCAATATTTTTCAAGAAAATGTATATTCAATTATATTTTATATCAATGTTATATATATATACAGCTTCAATAACAATCCAAATAGTCTGACACTGTACAGTACCCAGAGCATAGCTTACACAGTTAAGCAGCAAGCAGCCAGTCAGTCTTAGCCGAAGCTTAAAACCGTCAAATACAAAGATCAGAAGTTTTTCTAGCAGGAGCGAAAACATTTCAGCATAGAGTCTCTATATAATGGCGTGTTTCAAAGAGGCTTTAGCATTTAGTGTTTACACACCGAACTGACTAAGCTTGGCAATATTAAGAGGGGAATCTTTGTGTAGCATATAGTAACACATGTAAATGCTTAGAAACTAGTGGACAAAATCATATCAAACCAAGACTGAGTGATGAGTCTAATTACTAAAATTATAACCTCAAAGGTAATTGTTATATTAAACTGCTGCTTAATGTAAAAAAAAAAAAAAAAAAAAAAAAAAGAGAGAGAGAGAGAAAAAACATAGTCTTTTTGATTGGTTTTCAGCCATCAGTCATCAGTTGTGGGCTCTTACAGCTAACAGACTGCGTTTGGTTTATCATGGCTGGCGTAAAACCAAACACCTAGACTGAAACTACATGAAGGGTCCTTCTCCATTGTCTCTAATGCAGTTCATATGTGGCCAGAAAGCGCATAGCATAGCAACTACAGTCTATATTATTCACATGACCTTATTTATTTATTTTTTGTTTGTTTTTATGATCATGTGCAATGCTATGAATGCCTTTGAGGAGATATTGTCTTAAAGCATGCATAGTTATCCTCATGTATTTTCTACTTATAAACACTTTATTAGAGCTGATTAGTAGTCTATTCTAGAAGCTATAAACCTCAGATCCAGTTTTGATTTGGTATTTACATATAATCTGTGCCTGGATATCTACCTTGATCAGGAAAACACATGCAAGGGTAAACACCTTGATTCAGCATTTGGAATGGTACAATCCTGGGGTTTAGTTTGAGAGGAAAAGAATAATTAGCATAGTGTGAAACCTTTGCACATACCAATAACACAGCAATAATGAAAGTAGGAGAAGCCCCATACTCTGTAATACATGAGTGCACACAACAGAACTGGGTTTCATTGTTTACGGGACCATTTTCACAGGTATTGCTTGTTTGGATATTTTCAGTCAGGACTTGAGTAAATCATGGCACAGAAACATTGGTGAAAGTTGCAACAATCTTCTCATTGTCTTAATGAACTCATCTATCTATCAACTCAGCCCATTCAGATCTTAGTGCTACACTCGACAACACTGATCACAACATGGCTTTACAGATACAGGAACATGTCATTGGGATTAAAGGAAGAGCACAAGATTGTTTTAAAAGGTATCTTCAGATAAATTCCATCACGTCACTCATTCCAGTTTGTGTTCAGGAGGAAGACACTCACTGAATCGTCCCTCAGTGATGCTGCTATAGTCCTAGGTTACTGAGGGAGCTCCTACGATGAGTGCCTCTACATTCATTCACTCTCCATGCATTTGTATACCACTATTGCTTTCATTAACTTTCCGCCCTGTCAAAGGCTTTCCTCCTGTTGAAAGGGAGGTTAATCTCTCAATCTTTGCAAAGTGCGTACTCAAGAGGGAAAAGGGGATTCTCTAAAATACTGCATGGTCTCTGTAACTCTGTAAGCTCATTTTATGATTTACGCATTATAAATAAAAATGTACTGAATGAAACTAAATTAAATAGTGATGTGTCACTCAGCAACAAAGCCGAGATCACCCATCTGGCTTCTCGTCTCATTTACAATCTGGCTCGTGTACCTATGTGCATATAGAAGTGTGCCACAGATTGTTTTTTTGTTTTTTTTTTGCAAGTAAGTCGGTGTCTTCAGCTTTCTATGTCCACATGTAGCGTTAGAGACTACCCTAACCATGGTCTGTCATGTTGATGTGCACTGTGTTTAGAAAACATCATGTTTTTTTTCTCAGATCTGCGGCAAAGTGGTAGGAGAGTAGAATAACTTCATGCCATGCCAACAGCGTTCAAGGAAAAAATGCAATTTCGATAGTTTTGACAAAATCTTTAGGTGACACAGACCAAATTTGAGGTAGCTCTGGTTGCTTTCTAGGATGACTTTTTTAAAGTTACAATAGGGGCGAATGACACAAAATGGCTTACTTCTTGTAGGGTTCAGGTATGGCATCATGAGGCTCTAATAATAATAATAATAATAATAATAATTAGAAACTGTTAAGAGGGCAGCACCCAGTGTCCTGAGGGTACACATGCACTGCCTACTTAATGAGTAACCTTAAAGGGGAATCAGTTTGGAGTTTGGCAGTTTTTCCAGGGACCACAGACGTTTGCATACATGGCTCGAAAATGTTGAGATTGTGATTTTACCAGCACAGAGTTCAGTGTATGATCGTGGTATCGTCAGTCCAGTTTAATTTCAGTATCAGTGTGGTGTCTGTCAGGATACATTTTCACCCCCGCCTCACAGATACACTGACCAGTAGACAACATTGAAGAAGAGGAAGGAGAAGGGGAAGAGAGCCCTTGCATAGAGATCAACGCGTTTAGCAGCAGCAGGTATGACAGGTTTGGGAGGCGGGGGTTTCTTGTTGGCTTTGTTCTGTGACTTGGAACCCCCCGAAACTTCAACCGGTTTACCGTAGCAGTCAAAGTTGGAAAGTTCAAAGTCTCGAGGTAAAGATCCCACGATGCTGAAGTCATTGGAACGAAGGTCCGATTTAGAGGTGCAAACTTTCTTACAGCGTGTTTCAACCACCTGGTAAAAGATGGAGACAATCAGCTAAGTGCCAACCTAAACGAGGATATGTGTAGGCTACACTCCACACACAAGGAGACTTGCTGAAGAATGTCTAATGATTTATTTAAGTCTTGAGATGAGGAGATTACCATGAGATGTCAACAACATCAGTTTAGGGCTTCCAAAAAAATCTTCTCTAACATTTGGCAAACCTACTGCACTTCAATTTGTTTTTAATAGGAAGTCGATAAACTGCCAACAGTTGACCCAGTGTTAAAGAGACTTTCAGTGGGAGATGGTTATATTGTCAGATAAAAATCAATATATAGCTTTGTGTCAGCAAACATCAAAGGAGGAATATTTGAGATTATGTATAGATGAGTGGTGTCTTGATGATACACATTTATTTTTGAGGAAAAGATATATTTCATGATGAGCCACTGTTCAAGCGTTTACCTGCAGTGTGTTGACGTGCATAGGTGTTCCACCAGTCCCATTGACTGTGTTGTTAGTTTTATCTGATTGCTTCTTTCCTTCTTTCTCTTGCAAAGCTTTCTCCTTTGTGGCCATTTTGACTTTCTCCTCCTCTATCCGTCTGGGGCTGTTCAGCATCACCTGTGCAACAAGAAGGAAAGCAAATGGAGAGAGAGGAGGGAGATACACAGAATTCATTTTATGGATGTCAGGTAGGCTTTCGTTTAAGAGCAACTACTGAATAGAATCTATAAGCAGAGTGGAATAACATAACATGTATAAATTATCCTGCTTAAAAACTGTCTCTATACATGTGGTTATTTGGCTTGGCTATTAAATATTATTGTTGTGACTCTTCATAGTTAAGTCTCCCGAAGTCTGTGCATGTAAACATCTCCAAACCGTAGAGACCTGTAGAGCAAAGGAAAGGATGAACCTGATGGTTCATTTCGACAACCAAAGGACCTTGTTGATGTCTTACTCTTCTCTGACCAACTCTGTGCATGCAACACTTTATAGTAACTGCTCACTATCAACCATTAGTCAAGCACTTAATTATAAAGTATTGCTCCTACATCAATAGACATCAGTGATCAGCTCATAAATCCTCGGTATGCTTAATAACAGTAAGCTATGTGCAGTTACTTAGCTGTTCCAAAATATATTTTGTTCTTCTTGAACCATTTTTTGATAGAACAACTCGTGTGCTTGGGGTCATTATCTTGATGCACGACCCAGTGTCCCTTCAGAGTCAGCTCACAGACAGATGTTGTGACATCTTCTTTTAGAATACAGTGGTGTAATTCAGAATTCATTGGTCCATCAGTGATGGCAGGACGTCCTGGTGCAGGAGCAGCAGAACAGGCTCAAACAACGACATTATCACCCCCTTGTTTCACGGATGGGTAAAGGGGGTGCTCATGCTGGAATGCAGTGTTGTTGAGCCTTTTTTAAAACCTTACAAATATACTTTGGTCTCATCAGTCCACAAAACATTTCCCCACTAGTCTTCTGGCTTGTCCACATGGTGTTGATCAAACTGCAGACTGGCAGAAATGTTCTTTTTGGAGAGCAGTGGCTTTGTCCTTGCCACTCCGCCATGCACACCATGGCTGTTCAGTGTTCTCCTGGTGGTGGATTCATGAACATTAACATTAGCTAATGTGAGAGAGGCCTTCAGTTACTTAGATGTTACCCCGGGTTCCTTTTTGACCTTTCAGACTATTTTGCGCCTTATTTCAGGAGTGATCTTTGCTGGTCGACCACACTATTTTCAGTGCCTCGTATTGCGTATCTGATATTTTTCAGTTTCCAGGTTAGACAACACATCTCTTATCCAGTGGGAGACCACAGGAGGACCTGCCTCCTTACACCTCAAGAGTATACACATACACATTTCGCCAGGATGGTTGTGAATGCAACAATTTTTGTCTAGATGATGATGCATCCAATATGACAAGCAATGCAAATTGGCTGCTCAAGTAAATGCTGATAATATTGTGTCTACCTTTTTGAAATTTAATTAAGTTATTGATTGTACTGTCCAACCAATAGTCCACATCTCAAAATTAAACTATGAAATAATTAAAAGGGAAAGGAGCTAATTTTCACATTTGTGAAGCTGGAACCTAGAAAAACTTAGTAGAAGAGTGCATTATAACTGGTTAGGACTCAAAGTTTATTTGCTGAAACACAGCTGTATGTACAACATGTGTGTGCGTGTGTGTGCATGTGTGTGTGCTGGACTTACCTGAACCACTGCATATTCCACCAGGGAAAAAAACCCAAATAGCAGACAGGCAATGAGCCAGATGTCAATGGCCTTCACGTAGGAAACCTTTGGCAACTCTGAAGCCAAGGACATACTCTCACTGGACAGGGAGAGTACAGATAAAATACCTAGAGAAGCACAGATCATAACACATATATATAATATGTAATCTCATTTAAATGTTCAAGAAAAAGCAACGGATCGAAAAATACGAATGTTTGATAGCAATGGTCTAACTATACTACGCAGGCTAAATATATAGAGTAAGATCCATATATGTTTGGACCCATTTGGACACACCAAAATGTTCTACATTAGTTATATGATGAATTTTGACTTAAAATGCCGACCGTCAGCTTTAATTTGAGCAGGTAAAAGGTTGCAAATGGACACAAAGTGTGGACTTTGAATTTGGAAACTGTTGCTGAGAACCAACAACATGTGTTTAAAGGAGTTCTCAATGCAAAAGAAAAAAAAAGGCAGAGCAGCCACATAATGGAAAGTTAATTGGACAGCTCCACAGCACAGATGGGCAGTCATAAAGCACACTCAGATGTTTTGTGTTTAACTGGATTTTTTTGAAAGGTAAAGAAGTGGAATATTCTGCATATTTTGGCAGAGTCAGTAACCCGAGCAACTGAGCATGCATCGCCTGCAACTAAAGGCTGCTTCAGGAAAGGCTTGACAGAGCATTACAAATGAGGATAAGCATACTTTGGTGATGTCTATGGTTTCCAGATTTCAGGCTGACATTGCCTGCAAAGGCTTCTGCTCAAAGTATTAAAAATGAACATTTAATTTGAGATTATATAAGAGTCCCTGGAAATAGGGGGCTGTGTTTGTAAGGCTCCATATTTCCTCTACTTTGGATATCAAGAAAAAGTCAAATAAAGCAAAGAGTCCACACTATATGCTCACATTCATCATAAAATAAAACTATTTCTTTGGACAAACTGCTAAAATAACAAAAATAGCTTCATGTTTAACATATAGAGCTACTCTCTCTTCAATGGAAAGGAACTTCTGTGATCCCTGTTTTATTACTGAATTCTCTTTCTGCACAATTTGCAGTCGGGGTACTCACCTAACGGCACCCTTGCAGCTGAGGCATCAGGATTGATCCAGAACGATAACCAGGACAAAACGACAAGCAACAGAGTAGGAGCATAAACTCCCATCAGGTAAAAACCAACCTGCCGGCGCAATGTAAAAATCACCTCAACGCAGGTGTAATATCCTGGAAGCAGACAACGAGAGAAAGAATAGTTATTTATAACCCAAACGTATTCTGACAGCTTGTTTGTGCAACAGGGCAGGACATATTTCAGTGACGGGATTGGCACACTTAGCCCTAAGGAGTCGGACTTGTGAACAAGGGCTACATTTCAAAGCATGCACAGGGATGTGACGGAAAATGTGGACGCATCGAGGTGTGAAATCACTCTCGCTCAGCGAAAGCTTCACACATTTTTATCATTTATTTACACCTGCTCTGATGTGAGTTATTTTAAAGACCTGCACAATGGTAAGATTATAACTCTGTAAGCATCCATGTGCACAGTAATGTAGTTTCCTGAGATAAAAGCAGGGAAAGGTAACAATCTCTGGTAACTAAGGATGAAACAGTGTAATTCAACTTCACATTTTGCATACAATTCTTGGTGAATTAACCACATGCCAGTGCCATTTTGTTAAATGACAGAATTATAAAACAGTACTCACAATCATAAACATGATTTTTTTTTTTTTTAAATTGCCCCCCTATTAAGATACTAAAAAAGAGCTGAAAAAAAAACAGAATTATATATTATTATTGAAGATACATTTATCATTGAGATTTTGATTCCATATTGATGCTATGTGTGATTTTATCAATGGATAGTCACTCATGTTATTAAGGTGTATATGTAAAGTATCTATTTAAAGAATAATGTACACTGATAATTAATGAATGCTAACCTGTTCCCTGGTAGTACTTGGTGCAGTTTCCATATTTGATGTCCTCTTGTTTGATGTCAAACTGTGGGAGAGCAATCTCATCCATCTGAACCGGGTCAGACTGCCACATGAACACAAGATCGCTGGTGGTATAGCCAACTGAACAAACAAAACAAACAAAACATATCATTGTTAATATATTTGCAGTGTCAAATCTTCACCACATCAGGTAACATCTTCAACAAACACACCCTGAGCCTTTTAGTTCATTGTCATTTGTTTCTGTATTTCTGGATGTCTCCTTCTGGTTAATGGAACACCAAGAAAACTGAAGTGTCTTACTAACTCGTATTAACTCCACAGCAGCTACAGGATTGTTGTAGTCTGGTTTAAAGATCTTTGAGTCTTGATGTTGGTATATTAACTTTCATTCTAAATATTACATCTAACAGAGTTCAGAGTTAGTTTAGTGCCCATAATCTATTTATATTAATGTTGAGTCCACAAACAGAATGAAACTTATGTGTGTGTGTGTATATGTACTCACAACTCTCCAGCTGCATCTTACACCGCTGTGTGTCCATTGGGAATAGTGTTAGATCCAGGGGGCAAGACAGTGTCACCGACAGCCTACACACACACACATATACACGCAGTGTGTCATGGGTCTCACAGGTGGATGAAATGATGGGGGAAAAAAATAAAATATTGGTGCGTACCTCATGCTGATCAAGACGTCTCCGTTCCTAAAGATGAAGAGCAGAATGTTGTCTTGTGTGACGTCGTGAAAGTTTGCATTTTTCTCGTTGGCAAAGAAAAGGTCTGGTTTCCATAAACACTGAAACATTTTGGGGTCAACAGTCAGCGCGTCACTCTTAAAGTCAGTAGGGAGTCGTAGACGAGGGTCATTCCATCTCTGCCGTAGAAATATATTCACTCTGTAGTCCTATAGAGAGAAACAATACATTAATAATTCTCTAACACAGCTACTGTAAAATAAGATATTATAAAATCATCACATCGTATTTTTTCTGAAATAATATAACATACTATTATTATGTTTTAAAAAATTGTTTATCACTGATATTGTTTACTTTATACCAGCAGTTTTTATTTCAAAATGTAATTTTTCCAAAGTCAGAGTCAAGTACAATGCAGAAACTGAAAAGGTTGCCAAGTACATTTGTCTAATTTCCAGTCAAAATAACTCATTACACTTGATATTTTCAATTAACAACTAAAATTCCACTTGTATTAAGTTATACTGTAGGGATTTTGTAGGGAGTAATGTCCAGTGACGTCTGTGAGATCATACTTCATTGCTGTTATTGAAGGTCAGATGGTAATAAAATAAGTTGTTCAGCATCCATATAAAATGGCTTGAGCTAGGTAGTGAATTTGATCATACCACTCAGCTATAGAGAGAGGTCTAAAGTCTACAAATCCAAAGAAGTCTTTAATATTTTCCTTCTACACATTTTTCACTTCAGAGACAGGGTCCATTTCAATTATAAAAAAAATAATGTTTCCCATTCAGACTATATTTATTGACTGTGTTTTACAGGGGATTTACAAATATTCTTAAAACTCCTTTTCAAAACCCACTGATGGAAAAAGGAAAGCTTTGACTCAGATCTAGAGATGGGATTTATGGCTCTTTAAAGGGAGGTGGATCTTGTGGATCCGTTCCTTTCAAAGATCCGTTCAAAATACTAGCTTATTTTGATATTTATTTATTTTTAAGATGCCAGCCTGGGGGTAACTAATTATATCCAGGAAATAATCACTGGGAGGAATGATAGGGCAAGATTTGAATCAGAATCATTCAGGCTTGGACATCCCATTAGTATACATCTATTGGCGTGATATCTGAGTATGAAGAAAGAGAGAGAATGAGCCGGTCAATAGATTCGGTTCGTTCGCCATTGGCACAACTCCACTAAAGAGGTTTAGTGGAGTTGTGCCAATGACACTGTAGGGCCAAGTGTCTTAATCTGAGAGGAAAGATGCAGAAGCTAATAGCGCTTAGCTTACGACATACCCTTACACCCTTGCCTCACCCCCACACACACTCACTCATTACAAATATAAAGTGCTATGACATTCAATCTAAAGTGACATTGAAGTTGATGACGCAGGGGGGATGGGCAGAGGGAATACAGAGTTCAGTGCCATGATGGCTGCATGTCTGAAGTGACCTATACTGTCTTCCAGAGGGTAGCAGAGTGAATAGATGATGAGAGGGACATGTAATCTGGACTGGTGAATGTCCTCCAGAGGTGGCAGGGGGGAGACGAATGATGGCCTGGACAGTTTTTATCACACTCTGGAGAGTTGCATTGTCAGCCGCTCAACAGTTTCTGAACCAGGCAGTAACTCAAGTAACTCAAGTCAAAATGCTTTCTACTGAGCAGCGGTTAAGAAGAACTGTAACGGTTTTTCAGGCAGACAGGCTTTCCTCCAGTGGACTCCTCCCCCTTATGTCGCCTCAAATCAATGATTATTTCTTTTTTTTCTTTTTTTTTTTAATGTTCAGAGAAATGTTGTTATGATCACACCACTGAGTCAGACTGTGCACCTTATCTATCTCTTTCTGCGACCTCGTTCCCCTTTGAGTTGAGCCCCGCTACTGTTGTGTAATCCACAGACTTGATAATCATATTCGCGGGGTAGAGAGAGAGGCATACAGTCATGAGTGTACAGGGCATAGAGGAGATGACTGAGAACACAACCCCCCACCGCTCTCGTGCTGGGGGTCAGGGTCGTCATTTTCTTCAAATGAATGTGTCGATTAGAAATGGTAGGATACTTAAAAAAAAATCAATATCTGCCCACAAGACTGTTTCAATCTGGTCCGTGTTCACATGACCTTCACCACCTTCTTGTAACTTGTCAGTATAGTCGTATTGCAGTATGTGCTCGTGGCTTATGTTCTTTGTTGGTCTGTCAAAGCAATGAAACTCATCCTATAATCAAACATTGTCAAATACTGTGATGTTTTTAATTATGTATTTTTGTATCCTACTTAATAACCAACCATATTTCACAGACAATTTATTTACTTTGGGCCATTTGAAGATTTATTCAGAATTATTTGTGAAATGTATTGTACAGTAAATGTATTTTTTAGTAGTTTAGTCATTTCTTAATAAAAGGCATACGTCGGCGAGTTTAAATTCTGCGGCGGTTTAGCTGCATGCACTTATTCAGGCACTGCAGTTAAGTATAAACTTGAGGTACAAGGGATTAAAATTATACTTTCTATTTCTTGCGTCTGCAGGTCAGGTGTTAGAAGGAGTTGTTCACTAATAAGCTAATGGTAAAAATATATAGCCCAAGTGTGTGTATAAAGTGTTTCAGTGCAGAGTTCAATGTCATGACGGTTAAAAACTGTTCAGCATTCTTTTGATTTGTGCTCTGATGGACCTGTATCTCCTCAGGAGCAATTCAAATTGTTAATGAGCTGGGTGGAAGAAGTTCTTTAAAATGCTGGATTCCTTCCACAGGATTCCTTCTACATGTTATCAATTCCTTCCATGACATGTAGATGCCAGGTCTTATGAACCTTTCCAGGGCCTGTTTATTTGCTACCTTAGTGTTGTAGGACGGTATACAGTCATGAAAGTAGAGACAGTAGAGAAAAGGGCTCAGCACACTGCCCTGTGGGACTCCAGTGCTGAATGACAGAGTGGAAGAGCGGCGGCAGCCAGTCCTGACCGACTGTGACTGGTTTGTTAAGAAGTCTTGTATCCACAGGTAAATGTTCGGTCTAGATCAGACATCTTAGAGAACAGTCTGCTGGGTATGATGGTGTTAAAGGCTGAGCTGTAATCCACGCACAGTATGCAAACATACACATGAGAAAACAAGCAGCTTTTGTAATCCTCTCCTCTCAAAATATAGGTTTAACCAACCAACCAAACAACCAACCACAAGTATTTAGAAATAAAATCAGCTCTCCATGGATAGACAGAGGTAACAGCTACCTGGCTCCCCACCTCTCTGAAACAGACTCGCAGTTTATCCTTTAGAAGATGTTTTGCCCCATGGTCTTCTCAAGCGCTGATGCATGACACACTCATCCTTGCTCATCCCCCGTAAGGGGGACATCCACATTCAAGGACTGTTCAGCCTTCTCTTTATAATACGATGAATGTTAATTCTGTTGTCCAGCAGCAACCGAGAGCAGTTGCATGCATGCATGCTTCCAGTACAAGAATGCACCAGGCTTAGAAGAAAATTTCATCTTCAGGGTCTGTTTTTTTTTTGCAGAACATTCCCCCATGTGTATGCACTCACATTGTTCTCACAACAAGGTAAATCTTCACTGCAAGAGATAAGGACACAAGTGGCTTGGGAAACAGTTGTCAGTGCCACATCTGAAGGGAAAACAGCACACGCGTCACAGAGATATACTACCTTAGATGATCAACCTCACAATCCCTGAAAGGAGGTGACAAAAGGTATCATGAGAAATGTCCATTAGCTGCGATTATCATTCACACATCAGAAGCAGGAGAAGACACATACTTAATCAATTCTAAACATTAAAAATAACCAGTGAACAGCCTTTTTCAGACAGCTATGGCAGCATGTCTGAAAGCTCAAAGCTCAGACAATTTTGCCAACAGAGGTCCACTGCACAGTGACAGCCTGTCTGCCTCTGGCTAAATGAAGCATTACACAACTTCCCTCTTACAGACTGCTAACTAACTGAGCATACTCAGCCTAGATAGTGTAAATGTGTACATTCATCTAACCATTGGTACCATTTGAACCTTGCATTAACAATTGACCTGGGTAATCCGATCACAATTGGCTCGCTTTGAATGCCTGTTGTCACATTAAAATGCGTCTAGACATGTGTCCCCAACCAACTCTTGAGATCCAGTCTTAGTTTACTGCTCTATGTGCAAATCAACCTCACATGTGATGATTCCAGTGTACATGTAAGCTCAAAAGCAGCGAGTAACGAGAGCATCAACAGAAATGTAGTGGAGTAAAAAGTACAATATTTGTCCTTCAAATGTAGTGGAGTGAAAGTAAAAGTATCCCCCAAAAATAATACTCAAGTAAAGTACAGATACTCAAAAACTGTACTTAAGTACAGTACTCAAGTAAATTTACTTCGTTACTGTCCACCACTGATTACAACACAAGGTAATACACAACACCTGACATCTCATTTGTCAAGACACCATCCTCATTATTATGCACAAAAATGTATTTACACCAAGGACAAACAAATAACAGGCACTCCTGCCTGCCGGAACATACGAGATGGGGAAATTACACAAGAATATTATAACAGCTGTATCTAATGGATCTCTACCTACTGTTGTATCAGAACCACAAATAACTGTTTGTTGTGTGCGCATCAAGACATGTGGAAATGCTACATATTTTGGATGACAGCACACATGTTAAGTTATTATTTATTAATGAACTCCACCGTAAGGTTTGTTAGTTTAGAGACCTGCACAAACCTCAGACTACAATTACAACCCTGAAAACTTCCATACGTGCTGTAATTTTACCACTGAGCTGTTTGAACTAAGGACAGAAAACTCTATGGTAATAAAAGTAAGTCACCGGCCATTTTTAAGGAAATATGTAACATAGCTCCTTGTATGTAACATGATCCCATCAATAATTAACCATAGAATATTTTTAAAGGTTCTCATTACTAAAGAACAGACATGAATTATGGTGCTTTTTCCTTTTCCTTTAATAATAGTGGCTGTGTGATATTTTTCTGCATGACTGAGGCAAAATGCAGTTATGTAAGCAAACCCCTGCTGAGTAGGCTGTCTTTAATGTGACCCAGGCCGCAGTTTGTGTTCACAAAACTAAAAAAAAAAAAATGTGGTCAAATGCTTCCCAGACAACCTCCAAAAGTGGTCTGATGCAACAGATGCAACATTAATGCCTCCATCACACCTGTACTTTAAAGTGTTGCAAGAATGAGATCTGGACATGCTCCTTCAACACTGCATCTGCTGCAGAAAAGCTAAACCAGTGGTAGGAGGCGGTGACACATCATTTCAGTTGAATATCCCCCAAGAATCTTAATTTAATGTAATAACAACTATTCGGAGTGAAGTCATGCGCACACGTTGTGCAATGAAAGTAGAATTTGGAAAAATTACGTTTTATTTTAAAAACCACTGAAGCTAAATAAAGGGACTCTGCATTAAACTTGTTTTAGAGAGTTTCATAGTTATTCATTTCATCCTGTCTTATTTATTTATTTAAATGTGATCATTTGTGAGCTCTATACTACTACTCCTGCTTATAACTATACAGCTACCGCTATACTTACCTATTGCTATACGAACAGTTATTTCACATAAATTTTCATCCAACACTAACTAGATTTTGAAACACAACATTCTTATTAAGTGTATTTATGGTGCGTGTATGTATGTATCACCATAGTCGTCTCCTGGATGGATCCGAAGCTGTTAATAAAGATGTTCACCCTGGACTCAACTGGTATACCTGAAACAGAGGTACACATACTGTATATAGCAATATGACCCCAGGATATTATACATAAAACAATCACATACAGTACATACTACTATCAATGCTTAAGACATCTGAACTATGAAGAAACACATTTGGAATTATGTTATCTTAGCTATGCTGCTATAGGTTAGGGCTGCTGGGGGGCTTAGGGTTAGGTTAGGGAAGAAGACGGTTGGGGTTGGGGTTAGGGTTAGAACAGTTTTATGCCATTGTGCATTTGTTTATCTTCATTTTCCATCTCTCATGTAACATGCATCAGCCATATTTAGTACTGTTGCTTGTATCATGATTAGATTCTACATGTATGCTTTAGTCAGGTGTATGTTTATCTTGTTCCTCCTGCTGCTCTCTCCTCTCTCTTTTTCTGTCTCTACCCAGCTGGCCTCAAGCAGATGGGTCCCTCCCCCCATATGAATACCCCATATACAACCGCAAGGTGGAAAGTCTAGTTTCCTTTGTCAGTCGTGGGGTGAGAATTTGAAATGCTACCTTAAAACCAAAAAAAAAAAAAAAAAAACATGCATTACCTTGAAAGTTAGGCCTTATTCTTGGGTCATAACTGACCATCAGACGGTTCAAAATGTTGGAAGTAGAGTTAGCTGGAACCTGGGCCAAATCTTCAGGTGACAACTGGCTGTTAAATAGAATCAAAATTAAAAATAATCATTGTGATGATCATGATGAAAATGGATAAGAGACATAACATAACATAATGGAAATACACAAAAATACAAGAAAAGTAAAGATGTTTCTTTTTTTTTCTTTTTTTTTCCAAAATGCTGGATGTTTGTGACAAAACCACACAGATGGTATCATAAAACCATGTGGGAAAATGTTGTTACTGTCTGATGAAATAGTGTTTGGAATAAAACACACACACACACACACACACACACACACACTAAAGAACATCCTTCATACCATAACTATACCAAAATCTGTCCAATGACAGATAATTAATATATATATATATATATATATATATATATATATAATGTATTTTTATATTTTCATAATATCATATACAGTAATATATGTTAAGATGTAAATTAATCAAATTGGACAAACAGATTAGTATATACTTTAATACGTTAATCATCCCATAGTATTTGCTCCACTACCTGTATCTGTGAAAGAATATGCTGTCATAACCCTTTTGTGTTTCTGACCAAATATTTTGTTTGTCTGTTCTGTCTTGTCCTCAAGTGCACACAGCACAAAGGACAGCATATGCAATGTACATGTGTTTGCATTGTGGTGTAAATGAATGATAAAAGAAAATGATAGTAATAGTAATAAATTATGTATCTGGAGAAAATAGTGTTTTACTCACGCTGGGCAGACGACTTTCTTTCCTTTCTTTCCCTTTTTTGTGGATTTCCCTTCTTTGGCGTTGGTAAGTTGCCAACAACAGAGTAGCATCAGCAGCAAAATCACTGACCTCAGTCCAACAACCATGATGCCTAAAACAGAGTTAAATTTTGGATTTAGCACATTCTGGGTGTACAGAAAAATTCAACAATGCAAACTTGATGCCGGATTTTGCTTCCTTTAGGATACTGTTAGAATGTTTTGAAGCTCCAAGAAATAATAACAAGTACACATTCTTAATGACCTAAAGGTTATATACATGCGCATACATACATACATACATACATTCATACATACACAGACAGTATATATACAGCATGTATGCATATATGCTTAATAAGCTGCCCAAAATAGGAAATAGTAGCCACTAATGTCAAGACAAAGAAGCACCTCTCACAATGCATGGAGGGTTTTAGCCCACATCCAGCACCCTGAGGGTGTAGACTAAGTTGAAGGAAGGCCTACATCATAACATGGTCTATAGGTGTCAAAAAACTAGCTCAACAGATGGACAAGATATGTATGCAAGGTGGAGTTTTGCACTGGCGTATTAGATTACTCAAAACAGGGGAAGAAGTTATACAACTGTGGAAAGATATAGAGGACTACTGCCAAATCTGTAATCATTGTCTGGTTAGATTATATTAGATTAGATTAGATTCAATTTCATTATCTTTGCACCTGTACAAGTACAAGGCCACAAAATTCAGTTAGCGTCTAACCAGAAGTGCAGTGTATGTACATATGTACAGAGGTGCATATGGATTTAAATTCAATTAGAAACAGATAGTGTTCCAGTGTACACAATATTACAGATAAAGGCGAGGACCTGGGCGTACTGATCTCTGGCATCACAGACTCGTTCTAGATATGTGGAATGTCACTTTGTCAAGATGAAGAAGGAAGCCTTAGTTGGCCCAGGGGACTCAGCAGCAGGCCAGACGAGCTGTGGCTTCTGCGGTCTCAGAAGCAAAACTCGGATGTGGGAGGAGTTCAGAGAGGCAATGGTGAAGGAATTTCATTTCGCCTTTAAGAGGTTCTGGCTATGCGTACAGTGGCTCAGGAAGGGAAAGCAGGGCTTGGCCCAGACTGTGCTTAGTCCGGGAGGAGAATTGCTCACCCAGACGGGATGTTTTCTGGCTATGGAAAGAGCACTTCGAGTATCACACCACTTATACTCCCAGGCAAAGTTTATTCTGGGATACTGGAAAGGAGAGCCCAACTGATGGTCGAACTTCAGATTCAGGAGGACCAATGCAGGTTCTGTCCTGGTCATGTACCAGTGGACCAGCTCTTTACCTTCACAGAGTAGGTTAGGGGATAATGGGAGTTTGACAGTACAGTCTACATGTGCTTTGTGGACTTAGAGAAAGCCTATGACCATGTTCCCTGGGGAATTCTGTGAGGGGTACTGAGGGTGTCTGGGTTATGGGGGCCGTTTTTGTTATCTGGTCCTTGTATAACCAAAGTGAGAGCTGTGTCTGTATCCTTGGCACTAAGTCAAGCAGGTTTCCAGTGAGTGTTGGACTCTGCCAGGGTTTGGGTTAGTCCGGTCTCTGCGTTCAATCTCAAGGTGCATCCATGGTGAGGAGCGCATCCAGTATGGGTATGTGATGGGGGAGGCTTTCAATTTACCGGTCAATCTTCATCAGCTGTGGGTAGTGACCGAAAGGATGGTATCACAGTTATAAGGTGCTGAAATGAGGCTCCTCTGAAAGGTTGGCTAGGCTCAATGGATAGGGTTAGGAGCTGGGACATCCAGAGAGAGCTCAGTTAAGCTGCTGCTCTTTCGCATCAGAAAGTACGAGCTGAGGAGGTTCAGGCATCTGGTTCTGATGCCTCTTGGGCATGGTCAGCCGGTATGAGACCCAGAACTCGCTGGTGGTATTTTATGTCCCATATGGCCTGGGAATGCCTTGGGATCCCCCACTGAGAGGTGGAATGGGTTGGCGGGGAGAGGGACGTCTGGAGTTCCTTGCTTAGCCTGTAGTCACATGACCCAACCTCAGATAATCTGAAAATCCATGGATTTTATTGCACAAGAAATAATTGAATCAAAAAGATAAAATACTTTTGTTTAATTATTATTCATTATTAATTTTTTTTTAGCAGTTTAGTTCAAGGGACGCAAAATGGCAGGTTTTGGTGGAATCACAGAGTAACATGTACGGATTATCAAGACACTTGACTGGATGGAAGCCTCCATTTTTCTAAAGCCCTCAGATGGTTATTGGCTATCGGACGTGCGTGGCAGTTCAGCCCTCCCCACTCGCCACAGATGGGTGGCAGCTGGCAGGGCATGATTGGACTGCGTCCTGGATGCTATGCTTTTCAAACACGCGTCTGCAAGACTAATTCATTAAATTCTTACAACATTAACGTGAGAGATTGAAGCAATAATGCCCCAGTCCTTTGACTTCAGCTTCAGCAGATCCAGAAAAAGGTAATTCTCACTCCAGCTCACTTGATCTGATTTGAAATGAGATGGAAACCCACAAGTATCTTGCTTAAGCAATTCTGCATGGAAGAGTGGCAAGATTTTATAGCAGTCCATGACAGACTAGTAGACAATTATGTAAAACGCAGACAAGACGTTATCTCGGCTGAGGATTTTGATTCCAAGGATATGCTTACTCTTCCCACAAAAAAAATTAATAAAAAATATTTAAACTATCGATATTTTGTATGAATAAAAAAGGACTCTTTCCCTAAGATTTTCGGGTTGCTCAACTATACCTCCATTAACTGAACTTTTCTAAAGGGGATCAAATGTTTGCATTTCCAAATATATATGTGTAAAAAAAAAAGGCAAATATTTTCACAATGGATTCAGATTATTCCTAGGTAGCACTCATTGATTCCTGTGGTTGACAGCATAAAAAAATCAATAACAATATTCGAAAATTTTCACTCAACACCTGACCCTCATCATTTCTGTATAGTCAGCAGTGCTATCCTCCTAGAGAGAAGAATAATTTATTGAGAGTGGGACAGTGAGACAGTGAGACGGTAGAGGAAGAGGGGAGGGGGGAGGGGCCGGGTACTGCGGCGTTAAGACACAGATTCGATGACACAGCTCGCTGAAGCTATTGTAGTCCCACACACACACACACACACACAATATTCATACACACGCAGCACACACATACGAACACAGGCGCACACATAGCTCTGTCAGACTGCAGTAAATTGCAACAACTCATGTAAATATAAAATAACGCAGCCACAGATGTAATACAGGCTCTCTGAAGCACATACAGCTCACATGCCCACAAGGACAGGACAGCGTCCAAACCCCACTGAGGAGAAATGATCAAGTGCTCAGTTTTTTACCTCTTCCATGCAAACACACAATGTGTCCCACAACTATACAGAAAACAACAGGAGCGGCAGAGAGACATTCCACGTTTCTTTGTTTCTTACCTCTGATTGATTGGATCACCCGTTCTGCTGCATTACAGAGATTCAGAGGTTAGCCACTCTGATGGTGTTCAGGCAAGAGCCGGGCTACATGTCCTTTCTCACTGCTCGGCTGTCCGGTGTGTGTTCCTTTATCTGCACTGCTCTAGCACCCTATTCCAAGTTCCACTCTGCCTGCCAAAGGAGCAGTAGCACAGTACTGACTCACAGAATATAATGATCTCACAAGGGAAATGGAATAGGGTTTGTTACAAATAGAAATTCAGCCAATTTAAATACCATGAAAACGGTTATGTGTAATACAGATTTAAGTCTGTCAGGCAATTTTAGTCTGTACTGTTCAGTTCATTTCATCCTCGAAATTGAAATTAAAATTAAAACCAAAAAGGACAAACACATACGAGCTTATGATTAGTAAACAGTTTAACGTGGTTATAATTTATTTCAAGAATATTTAGCTGGAGCAGATGATGAAACAGACAAAATAACTACATAAATAAATAATTATGATAAATTAAATGGGAGACTTTTCTCCCACTCTTCAACTACCCTTACAAAAAAAATACAAACCTGTTGAGATCAGAGTTTGGATGGGAACTCACAAATGTGCTGATGAACGTTGGGTGGAAGACATTCTACTTTCAGCTGAACCTTTTTCCATCAGTGAACTTATTTAAACAACGTACTGCCGCGTGAACGATGGACAGTCGGGAATTGTAGCGCCGTAGTTAAAACCAACAGTCCACCAATAGTCTGTGATCACCAACACAAACAAAAACGTTGAGTGCGACTGCCCCAGTCCCCGAGATATAAATTATTTTGATAATTACAGCAAACATTTAAATAATTTGTGCTCCACAGTATTTGATATTGATGCTATAGTCTACAAGGTTCATGAGCAATTATTTCACATTATCTTTTCCAAATGCAGTACGTTAATTGGAGCATGAACTGACAACTACCCATGACATTAAATTGAAGGCACATTAGGCCAACTCTCTCTCTCTCTGTGTTTATATATATATATATATGTCCTGGAAATTCTGAGACAGGGAGACAGCGCTATTGCTAGCAAGTGGATTACCATGGTTTGAAATCCCATAAAAAAATGTGAATACATTTTCTCCCATGGGAAAAAAATGAGTGTTACTGCCACTCACGGCATTGTAATTTTTTTGTACTGTTTAAAATACATCATACATTATGCAAGCCTACTAAACTCAATATAAACAACTGTTTGGCACCAAATTGTTTGCACTTCTTGTTTGAACCCCTTTCCCTTGTCCATTTCTGTTTTTTCTGTTCCTGGTAGTTGGACATTTTTTTTTCTCCTCTCTTCTGCTACTTCCTATATCTTATTTAACCCTTTATGCTTTATTAGGTACCAAGAAGTGCACTGAGTGCCCAATGAGTGCCCTATTAAGTGTTAAGCAAACC
The DNA here is from genome assembly GCF_963514085.1 of Chelon labrosus. NCBI lineage: Eukaryota > Metazoa > Chordata > Actinopteri > Mugiliformes > Mugilidae > Chelon > Chelon labrosus. Next base: position 22,634,567 of record NC_140338.1, on the reverse strand, counting down.
ATTTGTGCACATATAACATTAATTAGACTGGAGATGGGCCATGTATACATACACAATGAATGTATTATACAACACCATTAAGTTTTACTCACAAATCCCAGTGGTTTGTAGTTTGCACATGCCGTGTAAGTCTGCTGACCTGACATGGGTTTATTGGGGATTTTCCTTTATGCAAACTACAAAGTGGTGCGATATTAACAATCTACAGCTAAAAGTATAAAGGACAGTGGAGATGATCATAGACTTCAGGAAGAACGCAGCCCTATCAGCCCCCATCAGCCAGCATCAATGTGTTTCCTAGTTAACACTGTGGAGTCCTCCTGCTTCCTGTGAACCATCATCACCCAGGAACCTCAAGTGTGATCTGAACATAATTAAAAAACCCAACAGAGGATTCTGGATCCATAAAGAAGCCTGGCTATGATTGATTTTATTGTGTGATGGCATCATTCATAACACATTAGGAGAAAGATCCCATTTGGAAGAATGATTAACATAGGATATTGATTAAAGAGAAAAACCTACTGTTTAAATTGCCGAAGACTCATATCATTACAGCTCTGACACAAATTTACCCCGATGAAGAAAGCAATAGACGTGAGAGTAAAAACCTATGTCCTTAGAGATAATTTAGATGAAAAGGGGAAATAAAAAGATGGCACGTATTACTGAAACACACACTAAGGAGGGGTACAGGATAAACACTCCTTTTTCAGTGCCTAAAGACCCATTTAAATACCTGTTAACACTCATGTGCCTGACATCCAGGATTAGATTTTGCTTTAATTAAATTTACTACAAACAACTCCACTAAATACCTTCTTGAAATCTTTTTTAATCTCATTTATAAGATCTTGTAGTGTGGTGTCCAGATTCATTCTGAGAAATATTGTCGTTGTCAACTGTACTGACGAATTTATTTGAATGTTTTAAGTAAAAATAACATTTATCTTAGCCTTTATGCCACTACAAATTTAAAATTTAAATTTGTTTCAAAAAAGTAATTCTACTTTGAAAACTCCGTAATGTCTCGGTTTGTATTTGGATACTCCTCCTCAGGTCAAGATGGAACTTTCACATTTGGCACAATAAGTGTTCTTCCCAGAGTTTTATTATTTACGTCTGTGTGGAAACAGCATGAAGGCCGTGAAACTCAGCCGTGACACAGAAGATAAAGATAACACATGTACACTTGAGTGGACATCAGACCCCACGAAGATGAAGCAATCTGCCTCAGTGTACAATACTTACTACATCACAGCATGACTCAGGGCTGCATGTTATTAATTCAGTATCCAGACACAACAACATGGTCCTCACTGGATGATCACACACTGACAGCTGTACACTCAACACACAGAGAGCCAGGGTAGTAATTGCCAATTTACAATAAATATGTAACCCAAACAATTATATACAGAATTTCAGAAGGGGATGAGTTTTTTTTTGTTTGAATAACCATCCCAGCTGAGTTTGTTCTCTTACAGTGTGTACATAATTGACATGTTAGATGGTGTGTGCTAACTGTACACTGAGTTTGTTTACGTGGTGTCTATCGGTAGAGGTAATCAGCTTGTATGTTGGCGGCTATCTCTGCTTCCCACTTGTCTCCATTGTTGAGGAGCTTCTCCTTGTTGTAGAGCAATTCTTCGTGGGTTTCAGTTGAAAACTCAAAGTTAGGACCCTGAAGAAAGACGAAGACAGGAAAGAGAGCAGAATGAAAGGGGGGAAAAGCGTGGTATCAATGAACTTTCATTTTTGATGACCCTTCTAGTTAGGGCTGGCTCTGGTGACCCTGAACCCGTCAGTCCCTTAATTATGATGGTATAGGATTAGCCTTTATGCCTTTATATCCGTTCCTGTGGCTGACGATGGGTCACTTACATTCTGTGTCTCAGACTGTAAATAATATCAGATATAGGTCCTTTGCTGAACTGTTAAACCATTGGTTTCATATGATATGCTTACAACTTCTGTCTGAGCCAAACATTTACCAAAACAAGCAGTATGACCTCTGTCAAGTGATCTGAACTATTTGGTTCTCATCTGTGAACTACTTTAGTTTTCCCTGTCCACAAAACATTTCCAAAACTTCTGGCTCCTCCACATGTTTAGAAAACTGCATATGTTCTTGAAATGTTCTCCAATTATTTTAGAGACCAGCGTCTTTGTCCTTTCCACTCTATTATTGTTTATTTTAAATGGAGCACTTAATGTTGCCTGAGTCTCATTATATTGATTTCTGTAAGCCTTGAAATTAACTTGTTATCCTAGAATAAATTAAAATAAATAAACTGTATGAATAAATTAATAGACTGTACATAGACACAGGAACAGCTAATGTAGTAACATAAATTTAATATTGGCTCACTGGAGTGACTTACTAGGAGTCTGACAACACCACCTTAAAAACGTGTGTTGGTACTGTGAGAGCTGCTGTCAAAGCTAGCTTTGATGAAAATGAGCATATTTCCAAAAATAGCTTCTTTTCTTTTTTTTTTTTTTTTTAAACAAAACTTTTAACTATACTTTGAACAAGTCAATTTCATGATTTATTCTACAGCGAGGGAGGATACTTTGTCAGATTTCTCACTATGCTGACATGCAACATACAGTACATGATGCTATAGATTCGTTTTGCATTTATATCTGAGAAGATACCAATCACCTCAGTTCACAGGGTTTCTTTTGTGTGTTGTTGCAGCCTTTATCTAAATCTGGTGACCTAGCATTCAGACTTGCTGTGCTGTATTAAAGGAGATACAGGGCTTTTCCTCAGACAGCTGACTGACATAATTAACTTTTTATTTATTTATTATAGCTGTCAGTTTCCTCTCAGCTGCCACAACAGTCTTTAAAAGTTTTGCTTTCTATTGTGCTTTTATACTCTACTGAACATTTTAATCATGTTTCTATTAAGTTCTGTGATGTGATTAACATACTACAGCTTTATCTTTGCGTTCAGCAATCTGTACCCCTACCATTAAAAAAAGTGAGTAAATCTCTGGTAAGGCTTTGAAGGAACTGCAGTGTGATTTGTGCCTTTTTGTGTTATTACGAAATAAAATGCAGCTCTGGGAACTAAACCATCAAAACACAGAACAAGTATCTAAGCTGAAGTGTTTGATAAAAATCAAATGTGACATCTGCTGGCCAGTCCTTGGCCTTCAATAGAAGGATAAAACGTAACAACAATAAAGTGAGGGTCAGCTGAAAAGTGACTGTGATGTAAAAAAAAAAAAAAAAAAGAAGAAGAATCTACTCGTGTCTGAACTGTTAAGGAGCAGCAGAGTCTGTGCCTGTCTGTGATTGTGATGTGCAGGATCATACACACACCTCTACGATGGCATCCACAGGACAAGCCTCCTGACAGAAACCACAGTAGATACATTTTGTCATGTCAATGTCGTAGCGAGTTGTCCTCCTGCTGCCGTCAGCACGAGTCTCTGCCTCAATGGTAATGGCCTGGAAACACACATAGGCAAGTAATTTGGCATATTCGTAATAAAAAGGACAAATACATCTAATGGACTGTCAGTTTATTACTCATGTTAAGAAAGCCCAGAAGAGGGCCGTGCACAGGAGGTGTCCTTCAAATTTGACAGATGTGAAATGGTTTTTGCAGAAAGTGGGTGAACATTCCCAAGTCATGTACCAAGTTGTCAGACCGACACAACATCCGTCTTCGGCTAAAACGTCTTATCCCACCTGTAAGTCTATCAGTGTGTGCGTACCTGGGCAGGGCAGATAGCTTCACACAGCTTGCAGGCAATGCAGCGCTCCTCTCCTGAAGGGTACCTGTTGTAACAACAGAGATTATGATAAAACTTTTATTTACTTATCAATCAAAATTAATGACTCTTTATTAACCATCAGCCTGGAACCCAGACAGCAAGCACTTAGGCAACGGTGGTGAGGAAAATGGATCGACTTCCAAAGAAAGGCAACACAAACCGCACCGGTGAACATGGACAACGACATCATGGATCAATATAAATACCTGGGTGTTCACCTGAATAACAAACTGGTTGGACAACACTAATGTCCTGTACAGGAAGGGCCAAAGTTGCCTCTACCTGCTGAGGAGACTGAGGTCCTTTGGGGTGTGCAGGACTTTTTATGACACTGTGGTTGCGTCTGCATCCTTATACGCTGTGGTCTGCTGGTGTGGCAGAGTCACAGACAGGAACAAAAAAAAGACTGGGCAAACTGATTAAGAGGACCAGCTCCATCCTGGGCTGTCCAAGAACACCCCCTGTATGAGATAGCTGGGACTTTAGGTAGCTCCTTCAGCCAGAGACTCCTGCACCTACAGTGAAAGAAGCAGCAGTTCTAGAGGTCCTCTGTCCCCTCAGCAGTCAGACTCTTTAACATTAGCATTTCTTAGCACTGCTGCTGAGCTTCTTTCTTGGACATATAAAGTACATAATACATCGGTCTACACCAACTCATCCCGGTATTACTTCACATCATTGCCTCATGTCAATACTTGATACAACTCCTACTGGAGATTGTCTTTATTCATGATATTCATGAATGTCATTATGTCATAATGTCATTATATATTCAGCCTCCTCACCACTACAACCTTCAATTAACACTAGATGTTTTTCCAACTTTTTGGTTAGCTACTTAAACCTGATGCAATATGTAAATATCTTTTTTGCACCTTAACATATTTACTTTTACATAGTTTCTCCTGTCTTGCCTTGTTCAATTTTTTTGTATTTTGCACTGTTGTTCTCTGCCGCTGTAACATCCTAATTTCCCCACAGGGATAAATAAAGTCCTATCTCATCTTTACTTAAAAACTGCCCTTTAACAGGAAGGCAGCAGAGACGTAGAAGCTAAATGGGCCGATGGGAGAGAAGAGCAGGAGGAGAAGAAAGCAGCAGAAACCGCTCTCTAGTGCTGAACATGACAAAATAATAATAATAAAAAAAAGGACTTCAGAAATACTAGTAACTATACGGATTTCAGATTTGAACTAGTTTGACAAAGTGGCCAGTCTTTCTCACTTATTTCAGAACGAAGACACCTTTTAAATCGGCACAGAATAGAACAATCAATAATCACCATATTCTCCCATCTAACATCTAAGAGACAGTCGTTTTTAATCCATCTGATGACATTCCAGTGTCACTTATCAACATTCACGTAGTGGTGGTTGCTTCGACCTCACCTGCGCAGAGCGTGTTCTCCTCTGAAGCGTGGGGAGAGCGGTCCCTTCTCAAACGGGTAATTGATGGTTGCAGGCTCTCTAAACAGGTAGCTCATCGTCATCCCCAGACCTGACATCACAACACAATCACATTTGAATCAGAAAGAAGGCTAAATGTTTTGTAGGGCATGATTAATAAAAATAATAAATATAAATTTGAAAAAAAGATAGGGCAAGATTACAGTTATTACTATTCATGTGCGTGTTAACTCTAAAGAAGATTTCATATTAAGACTTCCACTTTAGGTCCATTTATAGTCATGTGTCACTACAAGTACCGCCCCAGAAATTTAAGTGGGAAAGAACAGAAAATTCACTCGTGTCCAACCTCCTACCAACTATCTGCTCAGATGTCTTCTCAGTATTCTGTGTTGCAGTGACTTCAGTAAAAGTACCTGTTCCGATATTTATTAACTTTAATAATTACAATGCTGATACACTACAGCACAGATATACAGTATAACAATTTAGTTCACTATAGCGTATCCTCTGCATGCAACATCTAAACGAGGCTTAATACCAGGAGCAAAGTGTGAAGTGAGGACACCAGCATTACAGCAACATCACAGTGTCAGGTGTGATGTGCATGAAAAGTCCTTGTGATGTTGTCAGTCCTGGTTATGACAGGAACATCTGAAGGCACTGGCCATGCTTTCCACTCAGGGGTCAGGAACATGCCTCATCTCAGTAACTTCATTTGGCTTTTTGAACGAGATAGAACCAAGATTTCAAAATAAGAGTGTAATGTAAATTATTATGCACCTTTCTATATTAAGTACTAGAATGGTTGAATTGTAGATGTTGCACACGATGAACATCAGTGTCATTACTTTCTATTCTTGATTTGCTGCACCTAAACCGTGATGTAATGAATCAGATCATTTTGAGGAGTCAATGTTTAGTCTGTGTGAATGCCAACTGACCTCGGAGGAGCTCTGTCAACAACAGTGTCTGTGCAGCTCGGTCTGTGATGGACTTCATGTCTGTAGTGATCTCCTGGGCATTCACATACTCTGTATACACACACACACACACAAAGTAATACAACCATTTATGGGTGAAATAACAACATTTATGCATATATATACCATGACTGACACATGAAGTGAATAACACAGATTATCTTATTATCATGGCGTCCGTCAGTGGGTGGGATATATTAGTATTTCTGAAGCCCCAGTGAACATTTGGTTTTCTTCCACAATGGCAGTGGCTTCATTTTCAAGACAATGTGCCATGTCAGAAAAACAAATTTGATTCAGGAATGGTTTGAAGAACCCAACAAGGAGTCCAAGGTGTTGTCTTAGCCTTCAAGAAAAACGAACGGCCAGTTACAAAGCGACAGTTCTGCAAAATGCGTCCTTCTGAGTGCTTTCAGATCATTAACAAGTTATTGCGAGCTGCAATAACTTCCATCAAACGTACTGCATTGTCTTCAGGAAATGAATTCTACTAAATAAAATTTAGATATTATTCAGTAATTACATCATTATTTATTTATTTTCCTGATAAAAGTGGGTGTACTGTTCATTACACCATGTTATCCTGATCCACGGTCAGGAACCCAGTTAGTCACGCAGCAGATACGATGGCAACCTCCCCTGGTTGTAAGTCGGCTAGATTTGTAATACTCGAAAATCACAGTTAAGCCCCAGGACCGCTGGCTTACTCACTGATGTTGTGCTACTTACTGAATCCGTCCCGTCGAGCAGACGCAGTGAACGACCTCGCTAGATTCAAGGTCGTCACAAAATTGCCTGAAAGGACAAATAAATTTGGGAGTAAACTTTTCTCTACACACGCATGCACAGTTTATACGTACAGTGGAGCTTTAAAGTATTTGCAACCATCAGATTTCTCGTAATTTCTGCATAAAAATGACTCAAAATCTCAGCGGTCCTGACAGTAGACAAAGAGAACACAATTAAACAGATGAAACAGAAGGTGCACTTTCTTTTGCACCTCACAGACATATAATATTTGCTCATTTTCCTGAATAATAATAATTATAATAATAAATACAAGTATAATATTTTGTTTCATTAGTTTGATTGGGTTCTCTTTGTCTACTTTGTGGAAAAAAATCACTGATGTTTAGAGTAATTTTATGCAGAAATGAAAACATACATGCATAGATAAATACATATGCAGATACATACACACACTGGTTGAGAAATCTTACCTGGTTTAGGCACGGAGTAAAGCAATCGCAACGTTGCAGCCATCAGTTCTTTAAATCTGAAACCACACACCGATGTGTTAATTCATTAACGTATCATTATTCTTTCAAAGAAAATCAGGCTCAACATACTGAAGTAACTCATTGCAAATCCTGGCATAACCTAACATTATAACATAATGTAAAACCAAGTATATGCCATCGTAAAAAAACACAAAAATGCTCCGAAAGCTGCTAAAAGCAAGTCCTGATCAAAAAACTGACACAGAGTAGTGAGGCAAATGGGACCTGACCTCGGAGACTAGAAATATGAAAAAAGCTGACGGTGACTTTCAGAGGTAGTCCTACGGGTTGGCTGCTTCATATGTGGCTTTCTGACTGATGTAACTAGTGGCCGCTGTTGTCAGGCGATACTACACTAGTAGCAGTAGTAATAGCAGTATTAGCAGCAGTAGTAGTAGTAGTAGTAGTAAGCTAGAGCAAAGGCCATGGCACAATGACAACAGCAAGTTAGCTAGACTGACCACAGTGATGGTTCCTATACAAATGCCATCAATAATTATAGGACATAGGTGGGGTTGGACAATCTCTTATTATTTCTGTTTTCTGCACTTGGCATTATAATCTTGTAAAATGTGAGATTATTTTATCATTTCTGTTCTTACAGTGCCACCGTTTTTTGTAACTTTAAGAATGCTACATTTCCACAGCTTCTACATTCCTGCATAAAAAAGGACTCTAAAAATATTCTCACACTGGCTGATGTTAATGTTCATGAATCCACCATCAGGAGAACAATATACAACCATGGTGTGCATGGCAGAGTGACATGGACAAAGACACTGCTCTCCAACAAGAACATTTCTGCCAGTCTGCAGTTTGCTAAACGTCACCCATGACACATGGGAGCATTAATGTCCTTGTTTGAGCTAATTTTGTTGCACCTGGACCAGGCCCTCACCCACCTGGAGAGCAGGGACTCTTGTCAGACCGGTCTTCCTGAACACAATCATATCTATTAACCTTATCCTGTTGTTTTCTACTGTGCTGTGACTGGACCGCGTACCATGTTTTGGAATGACAATAAAAAGAACTAAATGATTGTTTTGGAATGACCAAGTCAAAATCCTGAACTTGATTTAACAGGAATGTTGTTTTTACCACACCAGCATCTCAGAACTAAAGTGGTTCTGTATTGAAGAACGGGCTAAAATTCCTCCGAGCCGCTGTAGATGACTGACTGACCAGCAGTTACCAGAAACGCTCAATTCCTGTGATTGCTGCACCAGGAGGTCACACCATATAATAAAAATAGAGGATCACTTGCTTTTGAAACTCAGTTATACATTTTCTTGAATAAATGATTGCACAGTATATTATTTGTGACAAATCCACTGATGTTTATAGTCATTTTTATAGTAACTTACACAGAGAATGTAAACAAGAATCCACAGTGGTGGCAGTGTTGGTCGTTTAACTCTGCAACTCTGCACCATTGACGTTAAAATGTTGCTTATAATTGGTGCAGAGTTAAACGATATAACATTTCATATAGTAACATTTGGGTCCCTTTCAAACAGAGTCAGATTTACACAATAATTTTGGCCGCTAAGAGCAAGCATACCGTAAAAACAACAAGAGACAGGAAAGATAAATTCAGCAGCGTCGCAATGACATATTTAAGCTAACCACCAGAAGCACTAAAAGCACATATTCACATTACAATTGTGACCACTTGATTCCACGGTGAATTATGACGGAACAATGCAGAATAAACTTTGCATTTACTTTGTGAGAAGTACATGTTTATTGCTAAGCTAAGCTAACACTAACGTGAAGCGCATACTGTCAAGGACTTTTGTGCAAAGGTCACTCGAGATGAATAAAGTGCAATTGTAATCCTACCTAGATAACACAGGCATGGTGGAAATGTTAAGCTTTTAATGTGACGTTAAAGACCTATGCTTGAAACAAGATTTTGTTACCTTTGAGGGTTTTGAAGTCAACGCAATGTCGCTAGCTGGGCTTTACAAGTTACAGAACTGGCGTGCACAGGAAGTTATACAACGCGATAGCGTCATGAACGCTTCTTCTTCTTCTACTCATATACTGTACTCCTTCTTCCGCTTCTTTTTCTTTTGGTATTTGAAGCTGCTGGGCGTATTACTGCCCTCCACAGGTTATGATTATTTACAACGATCACATGTGAAATCTTTGTATGCAGGTCTGTATCATTTACAGAAACTGCGAAATAGTTTCCACAATCAGATGGTGGTTCTCATTATTGCCAAAAGAGGAGTTAACAGAAAAAATAAAACAGATCTGACATTCTCTTAAACAAGAGCTTTTCTTTCTGTTCCTTTTCAAAATACAAATACATCATCAATATGTCACTGCCAAGACATAGTAAGACGGAGGAAAGGAATTCCTCTGTGGTTCATACACACGTTGTTCCTCCAGGTGACCAGCAAACAAACAAACCCAGGTAGGTTTTCATCAAGTTAAACTCACAGAAATTTGAATTCTTTTACTCTTATTAGAAGAGATCAATATGAGCTCAGTGAATACTATGTCATCATACAGTTTTGGGCATATCATTGGACCAGACAACCAAAGGGGGGGATACAACAGTGTATGTATGCAAAAGAGTTGCAAAAGTTAAATAACAATAAATAATAAATAAATATTACGTAAAAAATATAAAATGTAAATATAATAGATATAAATATAAATATAAATATAGATAAAAAACGACATCATCTAAAACACTATAACCAACTAGTCAAAGAATTATACACACTCATTAATAGAAAAGTCCTCATTCAAACCCCATAAAGCAGAAAATCCCAAAAACTTAAAATGAATATTGCCACCTCTTTGATCAGGCTTAATCGCATCTATGCCTGTAAAAATAAATAAATAAATAAATAAAAACTGTGGTGTTGTTTTTCACTGAAATGTCTCACAACAGGCCTGAATAGATTGTTTATCTTTTTGGTTACTTTTATATCAAGAAAGCTGATCTGTTCAAGGCTGTGGTTAAGTGCGAAATAGAGGCCTGCAAAGTTACTGTTTAAAAACCGTTAAAGCTCAAATAAAGTGGAGAGTGTTCCTTTAAACATATCACTATATCACTTCCAAGAGATAATAAAAGGGAGGAAAGGATTCCTTTGTGGTTCATATAGAAGCTGTTCTTCCAGGTGACCAACAAATAAACAAGCACAACTGGGTGCCATTTTAGTGCCCATAGCGGTGCCAGAGATTTGGAGGTATTGCGTGTCATTAAAAAAGAAGTGTTTTTTAAAAGAAGTACAAAGCAGGTCAGGTTATCCAGGAAGGTGGAGAAAGGTTTTTCTTACAGGTCTGGTGTTGAGAAAATGTTCAGGTGTGTCTGGGCCTTGTTGGTGATCAATATTTGTAGATAAAGATTCTATGTCTAGAGTGCACATCACTACGTCTGGATCCTTTAGTGAGTACAATAAGGAAAAAATAAAAAGTGAGAGGACCTTAAAGTAGATACAAAACCTTTGATGTGGTGATCCACAAAACTTGATGTTCTCTATGTGAGACTTTCTATTCCAGACACAATGGGAGATAACTTCACTTTGAAAGGATTGTGGGGAAAGTCCACCGCTGAATCCGAGCCGGTTAATGAGACTGTTGTCTGAGCTTCATTTAAATAAAACCTAGGGATTACTTCCAACACTCGCTTTCTCCCAGAAAAGTTTGGTAAATCCAACTGGTATTTGCTAGCCTCTTCTTTTACTTTCAAACAGCTAATTGTAATTTGTCACCATTGAAAACACTTTTATCTTTCTCCGAAAGGCAACGTTTCCTTTGAGAAAAGCATGTCACATGGACGGCATAGTGAATAGTTTGTGTAGGGCCTTGGCCATGACAAAGCCAACCTGACAGTTCCTGTCTGGATCAGTTACCTTCAAGTAAGCTACTGGTCCATTGGCTTTAGTTGCTGCATCAGAGAAGACACACAACTCTCTGTTCACTGCTTCTGAAGGTGAAATGTCTATGTTCTGGTGATTGAGGGATCATAAAATTCACAACTCCTCCATCTCCTGGGGCAGTGGAGTATCCCAGTTGCCATTATCCACAGTGAGCTCCCTGAGGATGGACTTGCCCTGGATAGTGACTTGACCCTGGTGCTACAGTCTTTTGTCATATCATAGAGGCTGTTAACGGTGGATAAAACATCTCTTCGAGCAGGGATGAGTTTAGAATCAGACCTTTAGGGGGGTATACATACTGTGCCTCGCAATTAATACATTAGTACAACAATAATACTTAATGAATTGTTGTTACTAATGCATTAAACATCTTGAAACTCTGCTGGATTCAATCGTCTACATGCTGCTCTATGGCCTCTGAATTTTAAACAAACAGCTTACAGCATATGGTTAACTGGGAAAATATGTCCTAGAATGACTGACTGACTGACTGAGTTGTGGGACCCATACAAGAATATGAAAATTCACACAGGCACGCAGGGCAGCTTAGGGGTCCTTTGGAGTGGGACATGGGAGTGCACTTGCATCCTGTGTAGCGTACCTGAATAGTACAGCAGTTAGTCGCATTACGCTGGTGTGCCTGTGTCTGTGTGTACCCAGATGAGCAAACAAGGTAAAATGTTGTAAAGGTATGATGTACCTGATGAGGAAGTATTATTCAAGACAAAAGATGGGCTATGACTTTCAGGTGCATTAGGATGAGAGCAGCTCACACTTAAATGATCAAATCACTCGATATGTCTATTTTTATCAGTGGCCTCAGGCGGTTCTGTCATCACTCTGTTACTGAGTTCTGGATTTTCTTTATTTTTTCTAGTTTTGTTTCCCCTTTTCTCTCCTCTGTGATTGTTTGTGTTTCCTGTTTCATTTTGAACGTTTATTCCCTGGTGTTTTTCGTCTTGCTTTACTTCCTGTCTGTGATTTTCTCCTTTGTGATAATTGCTGTTTATCAAGTATGCGAACTTCAGACTTCCATACTTTGTAGTTTGGACTTGACAAGTTTGGTTGTGAAGTGCAGAGGCATGTTAATGGACTTTCAATCCTCCACACACCATTCTGTTGGGATATGGTAAAGCATTCAGGCCTTGTGGGAAGAATCCAACGCAATGACCCGTTCATACTCACACGGCTTCTGACTCATATAAGCACAAGTTGCACCAAGTTCACTTTCTCTGCCATATGTTGGGACAAATGGAGGCGACAGTTCCTTTAAAAACTTCAAATGCAACGCAAACGGTCGTCCAGCCAACCAAATGTGAACCCACAAACTGTTCCCAACGATGCTTAGGTTTCAAGATATAAGTGGCCTCTTTGACTTTCTAACTAAGGTTTCCTGTCGAGGATGATAAAGTGCACACAGTGAAGATAAAGTGGCAAGATGGAACTGAGATATTTACCAGACCTAATACACACAATGTTGCCTTTATCCCTCCATGGCCCTGAGACTGTAAATAATGTGGAGACGTGGAGTGTTATCTCATGGCTGTAAAATGTCATTTAATTCAAACTGATCAGGTTTAATTTAGATAAAAACAATCTTGCACTGGGTTATTTGCATAATTTTGTGTGAGGGCATTAGAAGAGCACTGTTACCACCCACTGGCCCTTTTTGCTACAGACAGAGATAATTTGCTTGCTTAACTTTAACAGGAAGTAAAAACACAATCACATAGATAGGACGCTTAAGTAACCAGCCACTCCTGCACTCACATTCCTTCAGTTGCATTATCTGTACACACTATTGTTGAGTCAAATTGTCTTTATTGTTGCATTTTATTGTTCTGAGGCAACTGTAAATGCTGTGGAAATGATTTCATTTGGGTTCTCATAACGGTGTTCAGCAAGGTAGCTCATCAATGACACACTTCCTGGATCGAATGATGTTGTGTTTGCGTGATGCAGACTTTGTTTTATATTGTGCCTAACACACAGGCTGCTTTTGATACAACAGAGATGTTGCCATTGCTGAATTTGGTTCAGATTTATGTTGTGTAATTATCTGTTTGAACATTTGTAGAGATTTTACCACCTTATTTTGATTGTATTGCTTCCTTTAGTTTCTCTCCAACTTTCTATGAGCAAACCTGTGATCTGGCATCCAGGGTCCAGAGTTGAGAGTAAGGCAATCAACTGCCTGTCAAAACATGCACTTTTAAAAGCATCAAAGACAGCACAATGTGTATCATTTGCCTCTGACAACAGCAAACGTTTAATAACTAGACTGATGTCATTACCTGCTAGGATTTTGCAGCAGCAGAAGGAAAGCATGGAAGCCCAGCGGACTGGAACTGCATTTCCCAGTGATCTCCTGGAACAAAGATAATAACACAATAGGCTGACACAATAAACAATAATCAGGAATAACAGAACAGACACCAATTACAATTGCTATGATATAATATGTATAGTATTCTTAAACGATTAATGACACAAATACAAAACTACAGCTCAAATATCAAAACTCAGAACCAGTTATCAAAGCCAGCAATTATTCAGTCAATGCACCAAGCTAACCACAACATTAGACAAACACAAAAGAGAGTCTTGCCACAGACATGGGACAAACAGACCGGTGTCAGCGAAGCAGATGAGAGACAAAGACAGCTCCAGGCAAAACAGCAGCATGAGGAAAAGTAGCAGAAGTAGCAGGGTGCAACTCCCAGCAAGTAATAAATGATAATGGATGAAATTAAACCTATAAAACAGTGTTTTGACTCCAGAAGAGGGGCATATCACACTATCATAAGGCAGTCATCTGGAAACCCATCACCACTTGTATAGCAGGATAGCTCACAGTGCAGCAACAAGAGGAGTGGATGTACCAGTTGCTCTCTCTTTAACTATTAGTCTCAGGGGCTCTCAGTCAAAGTTCAGTTACAACTCTGGACTAATGCAAAATAGAAAGTAATGGCTTGATGCAATTTATTAACACTTAATGTAAAATGATTGATAATGATACAATTGATTAGTTGGCTCTACTGGGAAATATAAATCCACATCTCTCAGTAAATAATGAGTATCATCAAGTATTCAGCCACGCCATGCTTCAAAATAGTATTTTACATTTGAAAATATAATTGATTGAATGGCTGATGCAGCCAGTAAAACTAAAAATGATGAGAGACTATTCACATGTGCTAAAATTCTATAGAAAACAAAATAGTCTGTATAATAAATTAAACATTCTGTCGTGTACAGGTCCACTTATTCTCAGCTCTACTCTAGCTGTCCAAGACCTAATCTGCTGTGATACAAGTCAAACTAAATGACTGAGCATGACCAAAATGAAAGAGAATGACCAAAATGTCAGTTCACTTTTGTACACACTGTCCAACTATATGTGGACTATATGGTGGATTTGCATGCGGTTGTTTAGCAACATAAAAGCCTATACTGTACACAGTCCGATGGAATAATAAGGATTTTAAAATGTATACAATTTCTAGAGACCAAGTGTGTTCGGTCTCTAGAAATTGTAAAATTCGGTAAACTTTTAAAACACTGACGTTCAGTAGGTTGGTATGTGAACAAATACTAAAGCACACCTAAAAATAACCATGCATTATACATATATATATATATATATATATATATATATATATATATTTGAAAAAATAAGGTAATTACAACCATGTTTTTTTAAAAACCACCCTAAAATGATAAGGATTATGTAAAATAGACGCCATTTTATAAATTTAAAAACATTAGCATACAACTGTATAATTCTTACGTATTAGCATATGTGTCACTGTGGAGAGTAAACAGATAAAGAAGCAGTCTGTGTGATATCGAGTGATATTAGTCACTGTATAAGAATATATTGTTTTGTGTTTGAGTTACTGGACTGTCATTTCCCTGTAGTCTTATTTTAATCTCATAAACGCTGCTTCGCGTTCAAGTGTCGGCTAATCTCGTCGCTCTCTCGTGCCTCCTCGGTATTCCCGTGCTTCCAAGGCGCGCGCCTTCCAGTCCAGCGGCAGCAGCGGCGCGCGCATCTCAAGATACAGGACAGAGCATCCGCAGAGCTCTGGACGCTCCTCGGGCAGACCTGGAATGACGCCATGAGCCTGCACCGCGTTTGATGGAGGTGATGTTTTGGTAGGCATCGCAACCTGACTAGGCTGCTGTGGCGTCGTGTGAGAAGCCCGAACATTACGACCATGAAGATGCTGTTTGTGGTGGCACTCTTATGGCGCGAGGCGTTGTGCGGATCCCCGAGCGTCCAGATTGGTGAGTTTTTTTTTTTCTTTCATTTCTACCTTTCCCCGTCGTTTTCTCCTTTACCTATCCAATTCATCCATGTGTTTAAAGTATTATCAGGTAAGCTGTTCTCCTTCTTCCCATTCATCGGTCCCCGGCGTCTCCCTGTGGGCCTCTGGTCCTTATTTTGCTGTCAGTAACGAGAGGCCTCCAGATTTAACTGCTGCTGCTGCTGCAGTGTTCTAATTGGGGGAATATGTTGATTTTTTGATTTTGTGCTTATGTGCAAGCATTTTACTTCTAGCGCTGCAAAGTGTGGTAAATGTGCGCTTGTGTGTATATGTGTGTTATGGCATTCAATGTGTGCCATATTCCTGATCGTGCAGTGGGGCTTCTTCTTTTTTTTTTTTTCATTTTGCAAAAGATATAATTTTAAAAGAATACATGCTCAAGCAAGCAATAATTTAATTTGGGCGAATAAAAATCATTCTGCACTCAGTAAATGTAGGCATTGACCGTGTTTGCTGTGATCCAAGTAGGCCACAGAATAATAACTTCTCTCACTTTTGGTCATTTGCTCTCTTAAATCTCTGCCCTGTGTGATGGCAGAGCTCTGTACACGCTGTCTCCTTTTTGCTGGTTTCACCCAGTGAATAGAATAGTCAGTGAATTCTGGTTAAGTCGTCTGACAACTTGAAAATGAAATGGTTTCTTATTTGCTCATTAACAATATAACAGGGATTAGACACGTCTCTTTGAGCGGCAGTGCTTTTCTCAAACAGCCCCTCCTCTTTCACTCACTGTACAGGCCATGCATTAAACAGGGAACTATTCAGCCCAAATCTTCTGACAAAAAATATTGTATAAATGAATGGTATCCTATGGGAGTCGGGATAAATTTGAATTGACTGATTTTTACAAACTTACTGCTGTCACACATGCAGCCACAGACGTCATTCAAGCTTTAAGTCCTGGACATTTGCAAACGTGTCTTGTTTCGATTATTTTGTGCCTCCAAAGGAAAGCATTTCATAATGTTTGGCAGATTTCATCAGTGTGTTGGGTTGCATGACCAGCTGGTATGGAGGCCTGGATTTTGGAGACCAGATTGAAATTTCTAAACAGGGATGTAGAAGGTATACACGTGTAACCACAAGCCATTTGACTCCTTAACTCCTCCTCCTAATTTTAAAATGACAACTTTGTCTAGTCAGTTTGTTTTTAGTATTTTTCTTGCATGACATAGATTTTGAGGATGATTTCATCTGGATTATGCCGCCTGAAAATACCTTCACTAGGAGAGGAGAGGGGATGAATGTATTTCCGGCGAGCTTTGCAGCCGCCGTAGGCTTTCAGACACGTTGTGCATCTCTAATAACATTTGCAGTGGCTCCAGCCATCATAGTAGCCTGGTAGGTAGGTTTCCCTGCTAATGCTAGACAGCATTTTAATACACAATTTAAATGTAACAGGACAAATTGAATTCAAGTGCGTTAACTACTTTGCAGACTCTGAGCCTCTGTTAAACTCTACAGACTGTATCTTCACTGTCGTGCATCATTATAAATATAATAATATGTTTATGTCACATGTGTCACTTGCCAGAATGTATGCACCGTCACACGGTCTTATTTTCCATGCAGTGTAGTCTTAGTTTCACTGCTGTTTCTGATTCACAGCACTTAATACCATCACTTTCAACTCTTGGTAAATGGCTTAAAGCAAAAATCATTATTTGCAAAATTGATTATTAAATCATTGCTGTAGGTCTCCCTTGTGCCTCCAAAACAGTTGTGACTCATCAGAGAATGGACATGGACCTTCTGAGGGTGTCCTTTGGTGTCTGGCAACAGAATGTTGTTAGTGGAGGCCTTTTTTTGAGTTGTTCCTAAACCGTTTTTGTGTGTGTGTCTGTGTCAGGCTGCATTCTGCTGGGGATGGCTGCTGCCATCAAGGAGTGTCATTGCTATATGCCAAAAATGTATTTTTATAGAAATTTTCATATAAATGTGCAACAGTCTGTTAATAGGGGTGTCTGCTTTCATTTTTTGGCTTTGATTTGAAATGGCCTGGAAAAAAATATCGAGATATACAGTATATAATAAATCGAGAGATTTTTAGTCCATATTGCTCAGCCTTAGTCTGGGGTGAGGCTGGTTCTGTCGGCTGCTAAGGTGTCATCCTTTAGTTGTCTTTCCCTTACTACTTTTGTGGCCTCTGTAGTGTGAGTGCACATGAACAATGAGCTAACGTCATGGGATATGATGGGTTTGTCTGGATCCAGTTTGAAGTTCCTGACCTTGTTAACAAAGTCCAGAGAGTTTTGAATGTGGTGAGGCGCTTGGCAATGTTCTATGTGACGGAGTTTATTCTGCTGATGATAGGTCCGAGTGGGGCTCCTTCCTTGTATATGCCTCCTTGGGAGTCGGTTAATCACCTTTCACAGTGTCCAGTGAAAAGAGTTTAGAGCTGAGGCTGCATTTTCTTTTTAACTATATTCTGTCATTATGCTCACATCACACCTACGGCCAGTTCAGGATCACCTATTATGCATGTTTATGTGAGAGGAAACACAGCAGACTCAGGGAGAACATTTAATCCTCACACAGACCCCAGCTCGTCAGCAGGTTAGAACCTATCCACTGCTAAATGTTGTTTACTCCCACTTACAGAGTAACATTAATGGAAATGTATGTGGTTTAGTCTTATAGGTCTATATGTGCAGAAACCAACTGCCTAAAGACAACACTGACTCCCTGGCCATTGGCATCACAATCAGCATCTGTTCTCTTGAGTCTCATGAGCTCCTGAAATAGTCCACAGTGCCTTCATCTGTCTGGATTATGGAGCAGAGAGGCAAGCCTTTTTTGACAGTAATCCACATCCGGGCTAAACATGGCTGATAAAGTATATCCAGTCTCCAAAATCCATGCGGAAATATATGTTTGAGTAGAATGAGACCAAGACTGAAAGCCTTGCCCAAAATTGTAAAAGTGTGCAAAAACAACACAGCACAGAAGATGGAGGAGAAGAATAGCTCCAAGTATCAGTTAATTTATTCCTACTCACTTATTATATGAAACTACCTGAACCCACAGGTCCTCTAGTAGTGGCCATTTAATTATACCCAGTCAGAGTAGTTTAATTAACATGGCCCCCGTCTCTGTAACAGCCTCCCTGAAGACTGCAGTGCAGAAGAGGTGGAGAAAATGTGACATTCAACTTCTATATATATGGAAGAAAAGTTGCTGTATATACCTGGTCTTCTGTGGCCATGCTCTTCCTCTGCTGTGCAGACTTCTCCATAGCCTCGCTGAGAGACTTGGCGTACTGCACCATAGCGTTGAGCTGGGAGTCGGTCAGCACCCACAGCAGGTCATCCAGGACCAGAATGAGCTTGGAGGCCACCACGTTACAGTCCTTAATCTGTTAAAGGTAGAGCGGTTGTAGTAAACAGTTCAATATGCACGGGAGGAGGTTGTTTGACAGCTTTCAGTGAAGTAAGGCAACACTTGCAAGGACATTTTCTAACTGCGAGAACAAAAATTAGACAAATTACTTTCATACAACACACTCGAAAGCCTTTTTTTGCGCTCTCGCTTTATATTAAATCTCTAAGACAATGCTTATCATTTCTGTTGACATAAACACTAGCTGTCCCTGCAGCCTTACAGGCAACACAGAGGGATTATTGTTCAGACTGTTGCTTAGAGCAGTCTGGTTGAATGTCTGATTCTACTCAAACGATGTGTGTGTGTGTCTAACCTGTCTCTTGAGAGTGACTCTGATCTTGGACTGGTTGGTGATGAGGCGGATGGGGGCGCTCAACATCTCGTGCTCGGCGCTCTGGATGGCATCAGCCTCTATGCGGATCATCTTTCAGCTGATCTCTTTGAATGTCAGGATCTAGACCAAACAAAAAAAATAATAAATTTAGCAAACACGACACCACGCGTTTACTTTGTAAAGCAACTGATACCAACCTCTCCCCTCTGAGGGTCTTGGATGCGAGTGAATCTCAGGTCACTGATGCTCCAGCTGGTGTTGACGCTGTAGACCTGCAGCTGGGAGAGCTCGAAGGAGGCGTTAAAGGCCTTGGCACTGATCCTGATGACAACGGAGTTGATGGACAGGGAGATCCCTTCTACCACCTTCTCAGCAAAGCCATACTCGCTGTTTAGGAGGCAAACACACGGACGAGGTTGGAAACAAACGAAGGTCATAAGAGGTGCTTAGCAACAGGTCACTACGGTAAATTACAACCTGTGTGTGCAGTGAGCCCAGGCTGAATTTAAACATGGGGTTTATCGAACATCTACTTCTGCATCTTCTGATGCATTCATGTGTTGTGTACTTTTTTTTTTTAAATCAATGGAGCCAAATGGAAACCCTTAAATGACAGTTTAATAAAATTGTCAACACTGAAATGTTACTATGAGGAAATCCCTTGGGTTTGGTGTGTGAGACCAAAATGTTATGCAATGTGAAGTAGTAGTTTTATCGTTATCTTAAAAGTGTTTGTGACTGGGAGTTTTCTAACCAATAAGTACATAGAGACATTTTTTTTTAATATTCACTGCTACCCAGGAACCGTCAAACCAGTGTGCCACCTCGTGCAAGCTATCTACGAGGTTGGCTGCAGCGATACTTGGTGTTTTTGCAGGCACAAATAATGCTGAATCGGCTTGATTCAGCATGCATTTATAATTCAGTTAAGGTCAAAGAACGGATCCAAACATAATACCCGTCTTACTTTCAAGGCATTCAGATTTACACCGACCAACAGTGACCTGCTGACTTTTGTTTTAAAATGTTAAACCCCAACCATTCATTTCTTAAGATGGGCTTCATTGATCAGATGGAGAGAAATGCAGGCGGTTTTAAAAACTAAATCATATCATTGATGATCAACATTTTGAGAAATACTCTAAGCATCAAGAAACAGGAGACACTGCAGGAACTGAGGCCCGTCCAGAGCTTACCTGATGCTGTTTCTATCGGAGACGGGCCATTGGGTGGACGCGGCTCATCGCAGGTGCTCATCTCCATCACCACTTTATCCAGAGTCTGAAAGAGCCGAAAGAGTCGAAGGCTGTGAATATCTACTATCATGAAATTGGTCTACTCTTCCAAGTTAAATTTGCAGTTTTAAATCTGGTAGAAAGTATTTATTTTAATTTTTTGAAGCTGTGACTTGGGTAAACACCAAAACATAGATAAAGACCGGAAGATAATGTCAGTTTGTTCCCTTATATGGTAATAAGCAACACCAAGATAAAAACTAAACTTAAAATCAAACTTTGAAAACTCCCCACTCTACTGTTTCTGTTCTCAAATTAATTTAAGTCTTGACACGGACTGCAGCCTAGCCTACACAATCTTATCATATGTCCTCTCCCTTCTTATAGTTGCACAATATTTTAAAAGTCTCGCTATTGTTGATAGTGTGATACTATTATCTTTGAGACTATACTGGCCAATCCTCCATTCAACAAAGCATTCTTGTGTTATCACCTGAAACAATGCCCTGTTTTCCACGACAGCGTGAAGGTTGCACAACACCAGGTGCTAGAAGTATATATATAAGGTTGTGTGTGCTTTGTGGACCACACACATCATCCAGGTTTTGTTAGAGATGGAGCGTATCTTCCTCCTGCTGTTGCTGGTTTCCAGCAGCTACTGTGCTGGGAATAGCAGCTACCCGGAGACGGAGGCCGACCTGTCAGTCTGTCAACCCAACACCTGCACCCTGCTCACCGAGGTGGCAGGCATGAAGGAGAAGCTGTCAGCCACGGCACAGACGCAAATCACACTTGAGCAAAGACTCAGTGACATGATGCAGAAGATGGCCACCGTGGAAGCCAACCTGCTCACCTACAAACAGCAGGCTGAGGAGCTCT
This sequence comes from Chelon labrosus, assembly GCF_963514085.1. Lineage (NCBI taxonomy): Eukaryota > Metazoa > Chordata > Actinopteri > Mugiliformes > Mugilidae > Chelon > Chelon labrosus. Next base: position 22,613,045 of record NC_140338.1, on the reverse strand, counting down.
GGCAGACTAACAAGGCTCAGGACGAGAAGCTGAAGACACTCGCTCGCACCACGTCTACAATGCCAATAAGGGCAGCCTTCACCGTCGCATTAGGAAACCCGGTGGGTCCGTTAGACCATGACACAGCACTGAAGTATCAGAGAATCCTCTCCAACATCGGCAGCGGCTACAATCCAGCCACCGGCATCTTCACCGCCATGGTGCGAGGCATGTACTACTTCAGCTACACCATATACAACAACAACACCGGTAATTCTAACTCAGTGACGTCACTGATGATGAACAGCCTGAGGGTGGTGTCTACCTGGGACTCGGAGGGACAAGATGTCCATGACAGCGCAACCAACGGGGCGGTGCTGCTGCTGGAGCGTGGAGACAGCGTGTTCGTGCAACTTTACGCCAACAGGGCTCTCTACGACGACATTAATTACTACAACACCTTCAGCGGTTTCCTGCTCTTCGCCATGTATTCACCATAGACTGCTTCTTTGAACACATCACGGACGATCATTAAATTATAAAGGGGGTAGAGATGATAAATTTCTTTCTTCTTGGTTTGTAAAAAGAATTCTTGAAGGCTAAATGACAACGAATGATTTCTAAAGGCGTAAACTTACCAAAGAGATTGGGCGAGTCTTCAACTTCGTCCATGGTATCTGTCAAATAAAAAAAAGAACAGTGGTTCAGCAACCAGATTTCTTTATTTATTTATTTTTGCCTGCAACATAAAATTCAATCAGCAATTATCTGGCAACACTAGCAATGAAAACACAGATTCTTGACCCTGCACTGTAGAAAATGATAATCAAAAACATTTTGCCCCACATTGTGACCTGAAATTGTAAAATGACTGCTACTTTCTAGGAGACATGGGTACTCTGTGGTCAGTTACATTGCTGTGTTGCCTACTTAAGTAGCTTCAAATGTAGAGTCCTCTATAGTCATTACTGAGTAGGAGATCATGTGATGTCCTGACTAATATAATAGTGGCCTTGTTTCTGATGACAAAAGCTCAAGGAGCATGTTCAGAGTTGTCAGTCACAGCAGCCAATAATCCTGCTTCACTGCCATACTTGCCTACATGGCCCAGTCTCAGCCTCTCCAATTAGGGCAAAGAAAAAAATGACCTAATTCTGACATCTACACCGCAAGTGCTACAGTTCTGCTTAGGCTGAATTTACTGAATATATTTGTTTTCTTCTTCTCCAATGCATATTTTGAAGTGATCGGAGAAGAATTGGATGGTAAACCGAGTGTTCCTGTGGATACGTCCTGAACAGCATTTAGCAATATTAACTATAAGTGTTCTCCAGCTCAACATTTAACTTTGTTACCACATCTAGACTAACGTTATGTCTGGATCCATGCTGCAGTATGACATTAATATTTTACACACTGCTCAACACTTTTCCCTGCACTGAACCAAGTCTGACATTAATGTTCCATTACCGTTACCTTGATCGTTTGGAAAAAGTAAAACAACAAGACATACGCGTTATGCTGTGTTCCAGAAAACTGGGAGGTCTGAAATTTCATACCTCCTACTATGAAATGTGCTGCAGCCTGACGTCACAGAACAATGTTTTTTTGGTCATACTAGATATCATCATATTACACAACATGACTTTTGCGTGAGGATATGTCGCTATAATCTCTCTACATAAAGTTATTAGATGAAGTGTAGCCTAAAAAAATAAAACAATGAACGCATCTGACAGAAAGAGAGCAGGTTTGTTGAGCATCTACCGTTAGCTTTCAGCTCAGAGAAAAATATATTACCTATTGCTGGTGGAAAAACTTTGGGAGACCTCAATTTCGATCATTGTCAGTTACTTCAGTAACTTATAAGTGACAGATGCATATATTTTTAAAATGGTTGAAGAAAATCAACGGCAAGAGCTATTTGGTTATTCTCAGGAGACGACTTTTATGTTTAATGTTACCATCTTGCAAGATTAAATTCATTCATTATTAATTTATTCATTCATTGTCAGTTACCTCTTATCCTCTGGGTTGGAAGGGGGGCTGGAGCCTGTGTCATTTGGACTAGTCACCAGTCTATCACAGGGCTAACTAAGATAGACAACCATTCACACTCACATGCACGTCTACGGCCAATTTAGAATCAGCAATTAACCAAACACAAACAACCACAAATCCCAAATCAGTGAGAAAAGGGAAAGGGGTGAGGTTTTAGAAAGTAAGAACGCTGTTCCTCAGTAAATACGTGTTCATCAGATTTGAATGTGTCCATGCAGTTTTCATTATTTTGTGCCAGCAAACTGACAAAATATACCATATTCTGCTCTGATCTGTTTCGTATAATGTTAAGGTTCAGTAACTCCCAGAATAGCAATCAGAGGATCTTAATCAACGGTTCAATGCAAAATATGTGATGCTGGTGACATGGTTCCATAGCTACATCGTACATATTTGAAAAATGTGTACGATGTAGCTATGTAGGTTTTGTTTGTAACTGATCAAATGATGGAAATACCTTATCGATGAATGTATCCGTAAGACAGTAAAAGTACTGTTGTACTGTCAAAGTGGTTTCAAAAGAATGACTTCAGTAGTTATAATTTAAACTCTGGAGAAAACTAGTCTACAATACATAAGCTTTTCTAGCTGTCAGAAAGGAGTGGGGCAACACAACATTTCTATATGTAGAAAAGAATAATAGAGTTATTAAATTAAATATTGGAATACATTTATATGAAAAAGATTGTTTGAGAAGATGGCCCCTTGAGACCAGGTTACTAATATTATTGAAATATTGAAATAATTTGTTCAAATGAGTATAACACAGAAGTTCTTGTGGGAACTGACTTAGAAAGCTAAATTTGATATGTGTTTATTTGGACAGTAAGTTGTTGGGTAATTATCCTGTTTCTTTTCGTTGGTGTTGGAAGTATTGAAATCAGCTTGTCAGAGACAGTGGTTGATTTGTTTAGTAATATTTAAAACTGTCTATAGTGAGTTGTTAGGGTCCTGGGCAGTGTATTGTGTTTATAGTTCTCAGACAGGAAGTGAAGGTCTAACAGTCACTACGGTGCCTATGACCTGCCTTATCTCTTTTCACTGTTGAGTTCGTCCAGAGACTGAGCCAATTACCAGCAACGGGCCAGGATAGAGCATGTGTAGCTAGCCTTAAGAGCTGCTAGGAGACATTTCTGTACCCCTGTGGGACATGGGCACATGTTTCCCAAGGTTGGAAAGAAAATGCTGCAGCTCATCTTTTAACAAAAAAAACACCCAGATGAGGGCATATCTCCCCAATCCTGGCCTCCCTTCACTGGCTCCCAGTACTTTTTAGGATTGACTTGAAGATTTTAGTGTTGGCTTATGAATCATTTAATGGTCTGGCTCCTACATATCTCTCTGATCTCCTACAACCACACGTCCCATTAAGGTCACTCAGGTCTGCAGACTGTCTCCTGGTTGTCCCTAGAACAAGGCTGAAGGACAAGGGGATCGTTCTTTCTCAGCTTGCTCCTGCACACTACCAGACACTGTCTGTTTTTAAATCCCTTCTTAAAACTCATTTTTATTCTTTGGCGTTTAATTCCGTTTGATTCCGTATATGCAGGTCTCTGGATTTCTCTGTGTCAAGTTTCCCAGTGCTGGCTCACAGTTCAGCTCTGCCTCGACATCTCCACAAATTAAAGATACATGATGAAACAAATTTGAAATTCTGTCTTTTTAAAAAGCAGAAATACGGCACCGTAAAATTCAAAATCACTCAGGATACTCTCTAAAAGGTTTCTGTGTACTGTACATCTGGGCTCGATATGTGTGCTTGCCAAATTTACCTGTGAAACATATAATTTTCACCACTTCTAACACACATAGACAATGTCATGAGTAGCCCAACGAAATATGATTGACAAGAAGGTACTGAAATATTTGACATGATCATGATTCTTTATTGTCTTTTACGGACAACTATTAATGCTCAGTTTAAATTTCTATAGTGCTACTACTAACAATGTCACAAGACAAAGACAAATGTTCTTTCCGCATATATGTAGTTAGCAAAATAAGAGATAAGTTGCAGGTTTGAAAAACTGAGGTGTTTTTCTGGTTTGCAAATCTGCACTGTGTCAGACTCACAAAGCACCAGCACCAGAACTGATCCTTTATATGAAATCTCTTAATCTAATCATAACCTCGCCTCGCTAATCTTAACAAATAGGCCCAGAGCTTCTGTTGACCTGTACACGAAAAAAGCTCAAGGCCACGCGTGTGTAACAGCCAGTGGAAATAAACACTTGTCAAAACTAAAGAGGTGTATGTCCTTTGTTTTGACGTGTTTTGACACTAAATACTTGTGTTTTGTTTATTTCCTCTGGCCTTTATGCACCCGGGGATGCTGCTATATTTGAACTAGACCATCTATAACTGTTGGATGTTTGAAAGTCTTCCGTACGGTGTGGTATATTGTTTGAATGACTGTAACTGACAACTATAGTATCTCAGTAGTTGCAGCAAGTGCTTGTACTGCAGAAACATTACTACCATCCTGCAATATTGGTACATTCACAGATCCTTGGCTCCTTACCATGGACTGTGTACTGGGTGTGCAGTAAACTCTCTATCTATCTATCTATCCATCTATCTATCTATCTATCTATCTATCTATGTAGTATTGCTTTTGAGGTTCATAGATGTGCTGTTTCTCTTCTTATTTTCCTGTTTTTGTCTGACCTCCATCCACTCTTTCTGTCTGTGTGTTTTTCATAGGTGGTCTGTTCCCGAGGGGTGCAGATCAGGAGTATAGTGCATTCAGAGTTGGAATGTTTCAATTTGGGATGACAGATTTCAGACTGACTCCGCATATAGATAACCTGGAGGTAGCCAACAGCTTTGCTGTTACTAACTGCTGTAAGTATACTTGTCCTATTTTACATGTTATTACAATTTTTATCAAATACTATTTTTTTTTTTTTTTTTTTTTTTTTTGCTGTGCAGTGTCTCCAATTTAGTAGACTATTACAACGGCACTTATTGCTCTTCTTTACATTAACTGGTATTTTCAGTGTGTTGCTGACTGGGGGTTATTATACTTATAATAATTGTCATAATAAAATATGGTATTGTATCTTCTGGATGTGCCACTTGTTAAAAGCCCCTTGTGATTGAAGAACCTCCTGCATCAATATGCAGATTTTCACCACAGTGCAGACACATACTGTATAGTGTAAATATATTGACTTTAAACTGTAATATGGATTATCAGATATGTAACTGGCTTAACAGTTAAATGTTATTTTAACTTTATCCCAGTATTACACATACGTCCTGTGTTCTCTGTTTGTCTGTTCCTTGAAATGTCTTATTAAGATCTTTCTTTGTCTCCTTCTCCTAGTTTGCTCCCAGTTCTCTCGAGGCGTCTACGCCATTTTTGGCTTCTATGACAAGAAGTCGGTCAACACCATCACATCGTTTTGTGAAACACTACATGTCTCCTTCATCACACCTTCTTTCCCAGCGGAAGGAATGAATCAGTTTGTTCTCCAAATGAGGCCGGACATCAAGGGGCCGCTAGTTTCACTGGTGGAGTACTACAAATGGGAAAGGTTTGCCTATCTGTACGACAGTGATAGAGGTAAGATTCACGTTCGTTATGGCATAGACACTGCTGTTGTTTCATTTCAAACACAATATCCATTCATTTTGAGCAGCAGTGTAAATAATTACGATAAAACAAGGGGTGTGAATACAGGAAAGACTGTAAAATACAGATAATATGCAGTACAGACACAAGCTACAAAGTACACAGTACAAAAACACAACATAAAATATAGAAGAAAAGGTCAATATAACGAGATCAAATGCAGAAAACACGTGGGCCTCATGGGTAGCTGTGACTCACATGCAGGGTTCCCACGGGTCCTGGAAAACCTGGAAAACCTGGAAAATGATTGACCAATTTTCCAGTCATGGAAAACATATGGAAAATGAGAAAAAAGGTCAAACGTCCTGGAAATTATTAAATTATCCTGGAAAATTATTTATCCTCCCCCTGCCTTCTGAGCGAATGCAAATGGGTTAAAAGTCATGCGCATGCATGTCTTCTGGGCAACATAAGGCACAGCGCAGCGCCCCACGTGACACTACCAGCAAATCAAATTTGATTTTGTCGCTAGCTTTAGCACAGAATTTCTGGCTTTAGCGACTTTTCAGATCCCGCTCCTAGAGACAAAACTCGGGACTACCGTAAGTTGAAAAGTGCCAGTGTTGCTAGTATCATTGAGCGGGACAGGGGAATGTATTAGTGTATGACATGATAACTTGTCTCTGTAGCAGCTGAAAATGTCCTGGAAAAGTCCTGGAAAATAATTTCAGGTTAGGAGTGGGAACCCTGACATGGTAGAGCGAGTTGTTGGTGATATATTAAATGATATGTATGTGAGTGTATGTGTGTGAATAGGTGAATGAGAAATGCCTTGAGTAGCTCTGAGATAGAAAAGCGCAGTGAATGGAAAACCTTGGGGGTCAACGGATTGGAGACTGTTGGGAGACTTTTGAAATAGAACAATATTGTGACATTGTACGGTGGCGTACTGTCTCCTAATCAGTGAATTCTTATACATTTAACTATACTATGTAATATGCAACAACAACGCTGTAAAGAAAATATAGGACATACAAGTATGCGTAAGTTCAAATGCAAAAACAAGCACTGAATTTACAAATTAGAATACACTATCAGACACAGAAACTTGCTGCAAATACAGAACCACTGAATATCTCAAATTTAACATCTCAGTATTGAGCAATTCATGAAATATTCCTGGTGGCATCCACCCTATGAAATGCAGATTAGGTACATTTATGGTTTCTGTTTCCTTTGTTGTCCTCCTTCACACATGTTGTAAGTTACCGTCTGTTTGTATAAAGCCCAAGATGGCGCTTAAGAAATAAGACGTAGACAGTGTGGACAGCAAGCCTTTCCTCCACACACACAGAACTTTCTGGCAAGAGGAAATGCGGAGGAATCTGTTTTTCCACCATCAGCGGCTGGTGCAATGATGTGACTGGGATTCTGCAACACTGTTCTCTTTTCATTTTGAAAATTTCACATGTTGAAAGCTGAATCCAAACAAAATTCATAAGGAATCAGAAAGAGTTTGGTTTGGACTGGGAAATGCGATTTTCACACTGAAATTATGTCGAACTTAACCTGTTATGCATTGAAAGGTGGAATATTTCTGATTTATCTTAACTGTCCTCTTATACCCCTCCACACTGCAAAAACTAAATGAGTATTTTCATAGCTCTTACCATGTCATCTGAGTATTTGTCTGTTTGTAGGTCTTTCTACCCTTCAGATGATACTGGATACTGCAGCAGAGAAAAAATGGGTCGTCACAGCGATAAATGTTGGAAACCTGAAAGACGAGAGAAAGGATGAAGCGTACCGCTCGCTATTTCAGGTACGATGAGTCTATTTTTACACAGCAGGCATTATGGGCAAAAAGGTGGTGAATCTCATTCACTACCACAAATTTCAAAGTTCAGTCATGACGACCGTTCTGTTGCATACAGTACAGCCACTCTCTTTTGTGCATGCCATTATTAATTCAAGTTTCTGGATTTATCACTAGAAAATGTAGTCTTTGTATTTGTATATCATCGAAACAAATCAGAGTTGCGTTGAATAAAAATACAGTAATATAATTAGTGACAGCTTACAACGTATTTTCCAAAAAGCCCCAAGATATTAGAACGTTGTATATGTCAGTTTCTGTTTAGGTTTTCATTACGATACTGTATGAACTGTGCAGCGAGCAACGAAGTGAATGTTTTTTCCAATTTCTAGCTTCTGTCATTTTTGGGAGGTCTATGTTGATACATACACCTACCCCCTCGGGCCTACATTTCCCTCAGTAGGCCCACACAGTATTGAACACTTTGATGCTGAGTACTATGTTTATGTGTGTTTTTTAGGACCTAGAGATCCGTAAGCAACGGCGCATTGTCCTGGACTGCGAACAAGACAAAGTCAAAGACATTATGGAACAGGTTGATTTCAGTCTTCTTATTAATGTCCCACTAACAGTATAGTAAGTAATAATATCCACATAAAAGCTTCTAAAAACATCTTCTAAAAAAGTGCTGAAGAGCCGTCCTGTACATTATATTCTATGATGCCATTTACAACCGCCTCCCTACCTATGCAGTGCTCTTATTGCCTTATAACCATATAAAACCTATTTTAATTATCATAAACTACAATGGTAATTCTTCTTAGATCATAACAAGCAGACCTGGAAATAATTGTCCACAGTGGACAATAACAGGCTGATAAATGTGTCCAAGTTTAATCCTGACACATCTTGTTCTCTTTCCCCATCAGGTGATCACAATAGGCAGGCATGTGAAGGGATACCACTATATCATTGCAAACTTGGTGAGTACTTGTCCTGTTTTTAAATGAGCCATGACCAAATACTGCTTCTGAATGGCTGACAAATGACAATACGGTTAATAGGCCTGATATTTTCAACAGGCCCTCTGGTTCCACTCGAGGTCCATTAACAGGTTTAACAGTTTGGCAGAGCAGACCTTCACAAATACAGCAGCCAGCAGGGAAAAGGATTTACTAAATGATAACAAGCCTGCGGCAATAATTCTTAATTATCTTATGGCCGACTTTATACAGCAGCAGTGTTCACTGAGTGGGTTGTTGCCCAAAGGTCCATTCTGCATTGATTGTGAGTAAGTGGGTCATCTTAAAAAATAAAGTAGTGGTAGTCTGTAGACAGATGGCGATGCCTGCATAGCCCAAGGGTCCATCTTGTCACAGGGAAGAAAAATGGGTGCGCACAAAAACATAAACATAAATAAAAAGCCAGCAGTTTAAATGTGTTTCTTTGTTGTCGATCTTGTTCCAGGGTTTCGTGGATGGCGATCTCACTAAAATACAATATGGAGGCGCAAATGTTTCCGGCTTTCAGATAGTAGATTTTGATGATCCTGTCGTCGCAAAGTTTGACCAGCGCTGGGAAGCTTTGGAAGAGAAGGAGTATCCTGGAGCTGATACACGGATCAGAGTAAGTTTAGACATGTATTATGAATTCATATTCAGTGGGTTTAATTTGTTCCAGGAAAGACATATGCTGTGTGGGAAGGAATCAGATTGAATTATTGCACTACTGAGTCGCAGAAGCTTAAAATAAATAATGCAACTCATCTCTTCCTGCTGTGCTCCAAATTCTAATTTGTTTTTTGGGACAAACTGTGGTGCAAGTCCCATTTTAGCAGACTCTTGTCTGGTTGGACCTTTGTCTTTTCATTTTCCTGCTTTCTTCTTCCATATTTCCTGGCTCTGTCTAATGCCACAGTAAAACAGAGAAACTGTTCCCGCCCAAACAATATTCTTTGCTAATGTTTCTGTGTTGTGTCTTCCAGTACACCTCAGCCCTCACCTATGATGCTGTCCATGTGATGACGGAGGCGTTCCGCTTCCTGCACAAGCAGAGAATAGACATGAGTCGACGCGGCAACAGTGGGGACTGTTTGGCCAATCCAGCTGTGCCTTGGGCTCAAGGAGTGGAGATAGAACGTGCCCTCAAACAGGTAACCATTGCAATGTCCTCAATAAAAGACGGACTGACCCAGTTCTGTATAAAACAAGCCAGAGGAGACGTAAGGACGCTTGCTTGTTCAAAGCTATTTTAGGCTGTGTAAGGACCTATTTCAACCAAGGAACTAGCTGTTATTTAACTATTTTGTTTCAGTGGTATAGCTGCATTGTCTGGGATTCATCTTTCTCAGCTGTCTGTTATCAAAGTTCTGTAGTTGTGGTTTCTCTGTGTTCCCTCTGGACCTGAGTTAGGTTTAGACACCAAAACTACTTGATGAAGTTCAGTAAAAGATCATGGGTTTGGGTCAAAATAGACATGATTAAAGGAAACCTCTTGAACCTCAAAAATGAGTGACGGTGATGACAATGAGAAAAGTACATTTGGTTATGGTGTCTGCTATTGTCACGGGTGGGCCAGTTGCAAACCTGTGAATCCCAGCACTGAAACCAAAGAGCATCTTAAGATAAAATGTATGGTGAAAAGAGATTTGTGTGACAGTTTACACAAAGTGATTTCACTCACTTGTGAAAAAGTCTAAAATTCAGGGTAGTTTCTTTTGCTATTTTTTGTTATGTACTAATTACTGTCACAACTGGCTATTATGCTTTCACTATACGAGTACTGTGATGTGTATTTAGGTGCGTGTAGATGGTTTAACAGGGAACATTCAGTTCGACCAGTACGGGAAGAGAATCAACTACTCAGTGACAATCATGGAGCTGAAGAGCAATGGGCCCATTAAGGTAACTGAAGAATCCGTTTGAAGTAACGAACACCATGAGAGCATCTGGCTGCATGTATGTGGGAGATACATATATAACCTGTGTGTATGTGTGTCTTCTTAGATTGGCTATTGGAATGAGGTGGATAAGATGGTGGTGACAAAGTCAGACCTTTACCCTAATGACACCACGGGAATGGAAAACAAGACAGTCATTGTTACAACTATACTGGTAAGGTGAATGGCATGATGACAGCCCACTGAATATCCAGTCAAACAAAGGACTCAAGCTAATGGTAGAATTTAACACTTTAGCCAGTAATCTAAATTAACGAAAAACTGTCTTATTTTATGCAAAAGCACAATAAGCAAATAAATTCTAAATACGTTCAGATTTATTTCTTTACATTCTGTAGTTTATTTAAAACAGCATTTTATTGTCTCTCACTCTAGTATCAATGTGGTTCATGCATCAGTAAAAAGATTTGTTTTACTGATGCATTACATTTTTTCTCAAGCTCAGGGTGTCTAATATTGGGGATTTAAATTCGTTTTGGATGATAAATTACAACCGTGGAGCAGAAACAGATGTAAGCATGGTAGAATTTTGTGGAAAGGCTGTATTTTCTCTATTTACATTCAAAACTGAAATGAGCAAAATTGAAAGTGAGTTCACAAAGTCACTTTGGCAATCTGGAAAGCATATTATTCGAAGTAAAGCCCGTCATAACCGTATTACAAGAAAAAGCCCAATTCACTGTTTTGTTTGTTTATGTAGGAAGCTCCCTACGTGATGCTAAAGAAGAATGCTGAACTGTTTCAAGACAATGATCGTTATGAAGGTATGTTATGTTAGGTGCTGAATGAGTGTGATTAAGAGTACGCATTGTATTTGAAAATGCACAGGAAAGTTGATTGGATGTTGCTTTGTAGTACAATGACCCAAAATATTCAGGACATCCAGGAGTTGTTAAAGGTTAAGAAGTGCCCCAAATGCATGCTTGATCTCAAACAGATCTACAATTAGAAGTTTATTTAGTTTCTAAATATTAAATATATAGAAGAGAATTAGGAGATTAGGGCCACTGAAAAAATACACAATTTCACAGTTCTTACATTAACCTAATTTACTACAAAACTACATCTTGATTTGTTTGTTGCAATTGTTCGCAAAATTAACAAAACTTAACTATACAGGACATAACTCTTCATCCATGTGTGTGGCTTTTTTGTCACATTTCTTTTGTTTTTGCTATTTTCTACTGATAACAGGTTACTGCGTTGACCTGGCTGCAGAGATAGCAAAGCATTGTGCTATACGTTACCAGCTAAGGATTGTGGGAGATGGCAAATATGGAGCGAGAGATGCAGAAACCAAGATCTGGAATGGGATGGTTGGGGAGCTGGTGTATGGGGTAAGATATAATAATGTCACACACACACTTGTATGGTGTACCGTATGCATGTATGTATTCAAGTTCCATCAGGGAAGTTGAATCTACTCTCCAGGAATTGTAAGGATTTCAGTTTAGCACTACTATACAATATGCAACCTTGACTAGGTTGCATATTCAGTGCAATATCACTATACTATCAGATGCAAGACTTCCATCCTGTAGGCTGTCTCATTGTTGTCAGATATCAGTCATACTGTGGTGGTGTCACTAACAACTTTAATAGTGGCATACACAGGTTTATTATTTGCAAGGAGGCTGAGGATGGCAGTTACGACCATCGTCAACTGGCTCGCAACAAAGTGATCTAACACAAACAAAAGTTGCTTTAAACTTTATCTTATTAACAAAAAGCAGAGGTTCCTCGCTCTGTTTACAGGAGGGAGAGATATTCACCTGAGACCATGATTAACCTTCCTCTACCTGTCTTGACCCGCAGGGGGAAAATAACTGGAGCCTGTAACAGTGCAGCGGTATTAGGTGTAAAGTGCAACCGTATGTCCCAGGGGGCGAAGCTCCATCCTATCCTCTCAATTCTGACCATGATGGAGGAGAGCCGTTTTCCAGAGCTTAGCCATTTGAACAGGCTGTTGTCAGGGTGTTCTTGATGATCCCCTGTGCCCTGGTCCTGCATCACCTGGTGTAAATAGGAGCGGTGCAGATCCGGTGATACACTTTGTGCATCTGATGACTCTGCAGAGCTCATTCTTGGCCTGGCATCTGCCGCTTCCGTATCAGGCAGACCTGCTGCCAGAGAGCACGCGCTGAATGACTCACAGTCATAACAGGTAGTGGTGTAGAAGGTATTACACAGCACTGAGAACCCAGGACATTTTCATTTTCCTTCTCTGCCTGAGGTGGTAGCTGCCTTCTTTACTACTACAAGTACTTGAACATGTGCACACCAGGGTACTTGTACCCGCTCACTCTCTCAGCTGGAGTCCTGTCTTAAGCTGAGGTTCCACCATGTCCTTTTTTTTGGAGATGTTCAGATCCAAGTTGTTGTCTCTTGATCAGTACGTTTTGAATGGGAAGTAAAGAGATGACATTGTCTTTTTGGCTGTTCACTACACGCTCTGTACACTCTCTGTATCTTAATGTGGCTTTGTGACACATTCATTGTTTCAGGTATGCATTTAAGTAAGTGATTTTTATGCAAAGAAATTAATTACGTTATGTTTTACATATGTTGAATACACAAACAGGGATACGTAGTCATAATTTGTCATAGGCAGCATTTCACAAGTTTTATAAAACTTCTCCTACCTTATTAATTTAGAAAAGTCTTCAGTGACTGTTCCTTCCCCTTAAGTACTTTGCAGTATATGAGATCCGTGCTCTGCCTATCAATTATCTGCCCAGCTTGATATCGATTGCAAGGGCATCTCATTGACTTTTGTGTTTAATTCACCTTCTCAACACAGCTGAAGTCTATTGTCAAGCAGCCACTCTTTCTTTGTTCTCCAACAGAAAGCAGATATAGCAGTCGCTCCCCTGACGATCACTCTCGTCCGTGAAGAGGTTATAGATTTCTCCAAACCCTTCATGTCCTTGGGAATCTCCATCATGATCAAGAAGCCGCAGAAATCCAAACCAGGAGTCTTCTCCTTTCTGGACCCTCTGGCCTATGAAATCTGGATGTGCATTGTATTTGCCTACATAGGAGTTAGTGTTGTACTATTTCTGGTAAGTGAACTTGTTTGTATTGCTGTGCATGCACAAATATTATGTATGAAATGTACTGAATGAGTGCCGTTAGAGCCTAACACTGACTCTAGATCTAGAAAATGTATGGGAAAAGGAAACACTGTCAGATTGTTTCCCAGACTCATGTCTACATCAATGGGAAGTTGAGGATGAACAGTCATCAACACTGGACCTGTAGCTGGGCTGTAGGCTGCTCCAGCTCCAAGATGGCTACTGAACCATCCACACAAAATAGTGCAAAAATATAATGATCCTGTTCTTGTACAGGAGGATCAGGAGGAAATACTAGAGACTCATCTCACTCGAGTGCTGTGTGAGATTGGTTTCACACCAGCTTTTTCTCCTAAACAAGTAGCAGAGCTCACCTTATTGGGTCAAATCAGTATCAGTGGTATTGGATATAACAGCCTTACAGACTTGACAGCTTCCTGATCCCAACTGAGTGTATGACAATCAACTATTAGGTGACAAGGCCCTTTCTAAAAATAACAAATCCTCTTCCATTGATAGCTTTAGCAACCCTTGGAACAAGGGAAGAAGAAACAGGACATCCAGCAGTGGTGACATGCATGAGACAATGTTCATTTACATATGGAGGAAGTCCTGATGGAGAGATACAAAATACATGACTGGGAGCTGTGAACCACAGGGATGACACTGAGGGTCTCATCCATTGTGTAACAGACCACATTAAGTTCTGTGAGGAACTTTTCCCACAATGAAGGCCTGCTGCTTCCCTACAACAAATAATATATAAACAGGGAGATCAGTTCTCTAATGACAATTTTATTCGTTATTGGAAGCATTGAAAGATCTTTTAGCAGCATACCAAACTATAACAGAAAAACTTCACTATTCGCAAAAGAAGTGTGTTGTGAGTCATAAAGGCGTTACTTCTATTGATGTTAAAGCTACACTGTTTGTAGGTATCCAGGTTCAGCCCTTACGAGTGGACGCTAGAGGAGCCAGAGGATGGAGCGTTGCCATTAACAACTGAATCCACCAACGAGTTTGGGATCTTCAACTCCCTTTGGTTCTCTTTGGGGGCTTTCATGCGACAGGGTTGTGACATTTCACCCAGGTTGGTACGACCATGGCTTACTACTCCAGATTACTTTGGATATGGTCAGCAGTGTGCTGTATTTGATGTGTAATATATTAATGTAGGCTCATTGGATAAACTAAACTTAATCAAGGATAGCATGTTAAAACTGGTTAGGGCCTTGTTGAAAACATTAACAACATGGTTGTGTTTACAGTTAAGGTTGGATTTGGATTTACTTAGTTTTAAATATACTTAAACATTAATCAGTATTCTCATAATTCTCATAAAGATACTGGATTCTCCTGAAGCATTGAGCAGCCTCAGAGCTAGAATTTGTTATCTGATTACTCAAGATATGAAATTGTAATAACAACATAACTTGACATCTGTGGTTGCGCGTCTATGGATGTGCAGGTCTCTTTCAGGTCGCATAGTGGGTGGGGTGTGGTGGTTTTTCACTCTGATCATCATCTCATCATACACTGCCAACCTGGCTGCCTTCCTGACAGTAGAGAGGATGGTTTCTCCCATCGAGAGTGCTGAAGACCTGGCTAAACAGACAGAGATAGCGTATGGAACGCTGGACTCTGGCTCCACCAAAGAGTTCTTCAGGGTAAGGACATCTTCACATCATAAATCTCAGAGTAAGAGCCATGCCACTGATAATCAGTGTCTGTCCCCACGGTTGCTTTCGTTTTTAGACTGTAAATCTTTCCCCCTAAATGCATCGGTTCCTTGTTAGTCCAGAAAATAGAACCATAGTCTCTGCCAAGTTCAGAGTTGCTATAGGCCACTCTGTCTTTATTGCTTTGGTGGCTCCGCTCCATTCAAAAATGCTTTGGGAAAGCGGCCAGACATAAAAATCCAGTAAACTGCTTAATACAGAAAGATTTACCTGGTGCGACTGAGCTTAATTAGTATCGTGTGAATTTTGAATATCCTCTAAATTTTAGGCAAATGAAGTGATTTAGTTTTTGATAATATTCTAATGAAATGTCCAAAGTTGTAAAAGAAAGAGGCTTATCTATCAGCAAAGATCTTGAAACCAAGGTGCCCCAACATGTATCACTCACTCTGCAGAATCAAAGTAAGAAAGTGCTGCAAAGTCATCTGGTTGTCTGGAGGAGCAGAGTGTGATGCAAATCATATGCACTGCAGGTAGCAAAGACACAATGGACATGTTTGATTACATGTCTTTAGCACAACACTTAACCAAAACGCAAAAAATGAAAGATGAATATTTTAATTTGCAGCCCACAGACTTATACTGGGTGCCTTTTTTCAAACGGTTCTATAGATGCTACAAGCTACAGAGGTTTTACAATATCCTAGATTTTAGAGGCTAATACTGAGGGTTTTTCTCACAAAAAAAAAAAAAGAAGTGACAATGTTACATCCATTGTCTCCAACACACATACACAAGCCACAGTGGAGCGCTTCAGCCGCCTACTCACACTTGTTGAGGCAGAGAGAGGGAGCCAAGTTTAATCATTATGTAACTATAACTTGAACATGGTTTGCATAACAGGTAAACAGAAATGTGTCAGTACCCATATACATATGGATTTAACTGTATCTACCTTTACAGCTTTACTGGCCGTAAGAAGCTATTATAGGAAATAATATTATCTGTCTTTGTTTTTTTTAGCGCTCTAAAATTGCCTTGTTTGACAAGATGTGGCAGTACATGAAATCAGCAGAACCTTCCGTGTTCGTCAAGAAAACATCGGAAGGTGTCCTACGCGTTAGGAAGTCCAAAGGAAAGTATGCCTACCTGCTGGAGTCCACTATGAACGAGTACATCGAGCAGAGGAAACCCTGTGACACCATGAAAGTGGGAGGAAATCTGGACTCCAAAGGCTACGGCATCGCCACACCCAAAGGATCCCCATTAAGGTGGGTGGATCAGTATAACAATGCTAGTCAACCTGCACTGCCATGTACCACTCACACTACTGACGTGCTGCTTAGCATACTGTTCTTATCTCCATTCACAAAACTTTGAAAGAGCAAATTGGGCAACTGCTTTGTGCTTTGGCGAGTGAATTAATAATGTGCCTCACTCAGTGCTCTAAAGCAACAGTAATGACCAGAATACACTGGCTGACTACGTGCTTAAATTAGCAGGTAATTAGGCAGTGTGCGAGCTATATCTGTGTTCATGTGCTGCCCTGCTTAAGAAGAAAAAAAAAACACCACGTAGTGAAGTAACCAGTTGGGTGTTGCAGTATGCAAGTGTGATGAATGGGACATGGCAGCTTACTCGTTGTTATAATAATCCACCTACCCTGATGACGTCTTCTCAGCGGTTTGTATTCATACCACGGTTACCACCTCTGACTAAAGGCTAGTGGTGGTTGCCGTGATGAGGCCTGTTTGAGTTTCAGTTTGTTTTCAGGTGTCAAAGAATACTTGTGACAAAAATTATATATATATAAAGTTTACTTATATATCTTTATATATATAGATGTATATGTGTGTAAGTATACATTTCATTTCCCTTTTAAATGTACTTATCTGGCAAAAATACTATATCTCCTTTGGTAGGATGCTTTATTATATTATTATAAATAATATAGCCACATCCTCTATACCCAATCCCCAAATTATTTAATTCTTTCTTTCTTTCTTTCTTTCTTTCTTTCTTTCTGTACTTTTTATTAGAAAGCTCAGTTACTGCTGTCTGTCAGCATTTAGAGTAGGAAGTTTCTGATGAGTTGAACAGGTGTGGGTTTGTGCAAAGTTTCTTGCACTATTTAGTCACAGCTAACATTATGTGCTGATTATTTAATTACAGGGAAATAGAGAAAATCTCAATGGATACAATTATATAAATATATATATATAATATAGTAGTGATATAAATGATTTCAGTTTAGCTGTGAAAGCTGAATTTTGTTAAATGGTAAAATGAATCACATTCAACAGGTTTGTTAGACCCGTAGAACCTACACAGTGGGTCTTATGCTCCTCACACCAAAAAGATGGTGACACATATGAGAATAATTTGTAGCATTTGTAGCAAACTCCACTGTGGAGTTTGCATGTTCTCCCTGTGTCTGCGTGGTTTCTATCCGGGTACTCCAGCTTCCTCCCACTGTCCAAAGACATGCTCATTAGGTTCATTGGTGATTTTAAATTGGCCGTAGGTATGAATGTGAATGGTTGTCTGTCTCTCTGTGTTAGCCCTGCGATAGACTGGATCTAATTATATTTAATTACAGTTTTTAAACTAGATTCTAACAATCCTCTTTCCAGATCTGATCTCCTGAATGACATTCAGTAAATCAGTAAATCAGATATTTGTGCATGTATCTCTGGAATTGCAGGTATTTATCTCATCTCTTGGGTTGAAGACAAATCTATACCAGATGGGAGACTGGTATAGATTAAGCATAGACTCTTAGCATTTGCTGCTCTGTAATAATGAAGGAAAGACAACCTCTTCTGGTTGCAAGAGCACGAGTTGACCTGTCCTTTGTCTATAGTTATGCCTATTGGGCGGCTAAAGCATTTTGGTATGGGTACAACATGTGCTGCCGCTATAATTGTGACAGGCTGGCTACTTTTACAGCCCGTAAAATGGGACCACTGGCCTGGGCAATGTTGTTAATCTACATGCAGGACTTAAACCCATACTTATGACACCCTACAGGAGTGCAATATACAGCTTTAATAATTCTGAATCAGGGGCATCAGATAGACTTCTAGCTGAACACTGCAGCTTGGGTATAGAAGTCAAAAACAATGAATAATATGGAATAAAACCAGTAACTAGTCTCAGTTACCATTAAGATGTATTCTCAGTTGAAATACCTAGTTTTGTGTTCAAAATCTATACAGTGCAGTCACTAAATGGAAGGCCAGTGCACATACAGTACATGCTAATATAACTTAATAACTTAATTCAGTGATTAGCGGTCTGAATAAACATCAGCAAACTGGATCGTGTTTGTCCCTATTGTTGTCATTAAACCATAGTCATGCAAAACAGGACACTATCTTATCTTGTTTTAGTTTTTTATCCAATTTGCTGGAGTACAGAGGCAACCCAGTGTAAATATGGCATTATTCTGCTACTTACAAACTGCACCATGCTTCATTTTTACATCTCAACAGTGCATGGGTGTGTGAGCTGAACTGTGTGATGATCACTGAGTTTGTCTCTCATTTCTGTCTTTTCAGCGCACAGTGTGGTCCTGTTTGAGTGTCATTCTCTCTTCTTTCCCTGTGTGTTGCTGTTTCTGTCAGTCTCGAGTCATGTTTTTGTTAAATTGGAAGTTAAAGCTACATTGAGCTTTTTTCAAGACATCAGGAACAACATGAGCAGCTGACGGGGGCCTCATTGACCCCCTATTCCTCCCCATCCCCATGCACTGTGTTGAAATGTAGCCTGTCCCACGGTTCACTGTGTTGTCATTTGATGAAACCAATGCCAGTTTTGAAATATGTGCCGTGAAACCACACTATCAGTTCAAATGGAGGTTTTCAAACAGGTCAGGTGACGTTGGTGCCTTAGTAGTGTACAGTCAAAGAACATGGTGTGACAACGTTCTGGAAAAGAGAAGTAATTTTCACCCAAAGCCATTTGTGCTGCTGGTTGACCTGCTTTCCAGAAGCCTGTGTCTGTGCTCTGTCACCCACCTGCCTCCGCAACTTTACAGCAGCTGCAGGGAAGCCAGCCCTGAGTACCTGAGGGACACACGTGTGTGTTTTCAGGATTAGCATTTAGGATACAAGACATTTGGTGGGACAGCATAGTGGTGTAGTGGTTAGCAACAGCCCCTCACAACAAGAATGTTCTGGTACCCCGTCTTCCTCCCAGAAACAGGCTTGTTAGGTTCATTTGTGACTCTAAACTGGCTGTAGGTGAGCATGTGAGTGTGAATGGCTGTTTGTCTCTTTGTGTTAGCCTTGTGATAGCCTGGCAGCCTAGCAAGCTGCTAGCAAGCTTTGAACTGGCAGAAATAATGGGTGAAACCATCCAACACTTGGAAGCTTATACACCATCATTTTTTACAGTGTTCTTGCTAATAAAAAAAAAGAGAACGAGATGATTCAATAAGAAACTTTTCCAACTATGATCAGATATCAGAACCCAACCCTATGTCTGAGGGTTTATAAAGTCATATAGGACTGAGACCAATCCCTCAACATTCGTATTTCCATTGTTGTTCAGTAGATTGAGCATCAGAGTTTGCTCCAAAAAGCCTTCCAGCTGTTTTTTTTTGTGTGTGTGTGTGTGTGTGTGTGTTTTTTTTTTAGAAATTTCCTGCAGTTTTTTTTTTTATGTTAATTACGCTTGTTGTTATGTTAAGATGTTTATGTGAAGACAAAGAGTACATACTGCTAAGATGTATACCAGTAGGACTGACACTGTCAACATATGTCCTACTAACAGCCACTGTGTTCATGTAGAAATGCGGTGAACCTGGCGGTGTTAAAGTTGAACGAGCAGGGGCTGCTGGACAAACTGAAAAACAAGTGGTGGTATGACAAGGGAGAATGCGGCAGCGGTGGAGGGGAGAGCAAGGTTAATACACGCACACACAAACACACACACATGCCCACACACACACACATGCAGTATATACACAGTAGAACATACAAACTCAGAAGTAACACTGGGATCTTGAATGTAAAAGTGTAAAGAGGCAGCACTTGCACGAACAAACCTGGTACCAACGCAGGCTAGGAGCTGCCGAAGAGTTTTTGCAACTTTGTCAAAACTGCGTTTATCTATGACTCTGCCTTGGAGGAGTACTGCTGCTGAAAATGCAGAAAGGTTTGTCACTGCAGTGCCTCTCATTCTCTGTCTCAGGGGCCAAACAGAGATGACCTGACAACACAGCTTTATTATAAACAGTTTTAGTCTAATTAATCACTCGGATAACTTGCTAAATGCTCCATGAAGTGCACACAGACTCGCTGGGTGCTGTAAGGATCTCTGCAAAAATGTTATAATTTAGCAGCAGTAAAAGAGAGATATGGTGTAAACCCCAGCTTTAACATTGAATCATTAATTGTAGATGAGGTTTTATGCTAACAACAATATTAGTGGTTCTGTTTTGGTCCCTAGACCAGAGAATGAGAGCCGCTGCCTCATTAATAACATAAGATAACATTGACAATGATGTTATTTATGTTATTCCCATTGAAGAGTGCCAGTAAACCTTGCCGTATTGAAACTGAATGAGCAAGGGAGCCTAGGCAAGATGAAAAACAAGTGGTGGTACGATAGAGGAGGGTGAGGCTTCACGGACTCCACTTAATAAGGTTAGTTTTATGTCTGTGGGTCGATGAAACGCACTGTCTGTTCACACCAATGCTGTCAACTTGTGGTTGGATCACCCAGGACGCATGTTAATACCAGGTCTGGAAGGTCCAGAGATGTGTTTTCAATGACCATGCATTATATACACAACCACATTTGCTGTTACATGGGATGACAACGGGGAAAACAGTGGCTGCACATTAAGTCGTTTTTTTGGTGGGTTGGCATGCTGAGTCCAGACTTTGGTATTTTTTTTTTGGTTGTTTATTTTCCTCCTCATTTTGGAGGGTTTAGGCATGTTGGTTGCACCTATGACTTTTACAGGATGGCATGAACTGCTTTCAAAGGCAGACTCTCCGGGAGGAGGCATGTTGATGTATTAGACTGTATTATACATATTACGTCTGTCTACATACGATATATTTATTTGACATCTCTTTGACAACTAGAAACACCAGCTAAGTGTCACTTAATCCAGAAATCCTGTGTCGTGGACAGAAAAGAAGAAGAAAATAAAATGTGAATAGAGCATGAGAGGGTAGGCGGTGGGAGAATTCAGAGGAAAGGAAGAGCTGAGTATGACATTAAATAAACAAACTGAAATCATATGATTGTAGGTTAGAGACAGATTTCATGCACAATCTAGATCATGTTTAAGACGTAGTATTTTGATGTGAATGGAGGCCTTCTGACTGGCTCCTGAGCTCAGTGATGCTTGAGAAGACTACGGGAGTTGCCGGATTTCGGCACTTGAGCTTCTCGAGAAGTATAAATTGCCTGGCCAAAACTTTCTTGTTCTTGCTCACCTTGAGAACAAGAAAAAATTTCTCACTTCTCGTGGAGTATGTAACGGAGCTTTATCTATGACTGGTTGGTTGAAAATCATTGAATGTGAACAGATCTACGTTATAGAGCATACTGTCCTGACTACGTCTACAAAAGTTGATGACCCCATAACACAAATGGAAGCGACGCAACAAATTGTACAAATAGGGAGATGGACATAGGCATAGTGTACTGTCAGTGTTTCATTCCCCAAATTTGTGTAGCTTTCATCACATACAAAGGTAACCTATACACAAACAGACAGACCAACAAAGGATAAGAATATTTTAAATGTGTGCAGGTAAAGTTTAGTCAACGTGTCTGTGCCACTGTCCGACATTCAGCTGTCCCATGTATTTCTGATTGCGTACCTGGTTCAGTTTGATGCTGCTGAGCAGGCAGAAAATCAAATGTTCTGCTTACAGGTTGACAGTTTTTAACATAACCTGTTAACGCAAGAATGCACCGGCGGGTGACTTCCCTGTTTTTTTTCTCCTTTTTGCCTGTGTGTGTGTGTGTGGTGTGCGCATGTATGTGTGTTTGCTAGGAGAAGACCAGTGCTCTGTCTCTTAGTAATGTAGCAGGAGTCTTCTACATCCTGGTCGGAGGTCTGGGTCTGGCCATGATGGTTGCGCTGGTAGAGTTTTGCTACAAAAGCCGTGCTGAAGCTAAAAAAATGAAGGTACTCTACTCAGTTCCAGTAGCAATGCAGTAATTCCGACTGTTGAGAAACAAGTTTTTAACTTCAGAAGAGAGCCTGTACTTAAAACGATTCAAGAGCAGCTTGTAATTTACTCTGGCTATCCCTTGGATAGGCGTGTTTCCTTCAGTGGAAAATGTACCGTGATCAGATACACATGTTGAATGTATGCCACAAAAATAAGTAACTGTTGAGATTGTTTGTTTGAGGATTTCGTTACAGGGTGCATGCACTGGAATTAAACAGAAACACAAATTGTGTTTTTTAAAAGACCAGTTTGTCACAATTAATTTTCTGTGAACTTCTAACGTATCTTTTGTCCTCGTACAGATGAAGTTCACCGATGCAATGCGCTCCAAAGCTCGCTTGTCCATCACAGGATCGACCAGTGAGAACGGCCGCGTCCCGGTGGCGTACCTGCGTCCGGGATTACCCATGAGCCTCAGCATGACTGATCTCTCCTGAATACACCAGAGAGAGTGCCTTACAGCCAATTGACACACATCCTCCCTCCCCCTCTGAAAATGAATCGGAAGTGCTTGTCATCTCCCTTTGGTGACAAAAGGACCATGGGTGCAAAGGTGATCTGCCCCGATTTTCAATCTGGAATCTGGAGGTTAGCCATTCATCTTCCTCTCTTAAACATCACGCCCTGAAAAAACTGGATTTCCTCCCACCACTTGGCTGTGAGGCTTCAGCAAAGACCAGCCCACCTATAAAGAGAATCACTTGACCATTTGTAAGAAAGGTGTCTGGTCAAATCCACAAAAAAACAAAAAAAACAAAAAAAAAAACAATCAAGCACAGTGGACAGTTTTGTAATCAAACATACGTCATTGTTTTGTAGATTTCTGCCATGGAGGCCCTCTTGTATAGTAACAAAGGACAACAGTGATGCTGATGTTAATGCAATAACAACATTAATCAGGGATGTGATCAAGAATTGGGGGTTATAAAAGCAGAGTCTTTAAAATGAGTGGAAATCCTGGGAACAAAAAACGCTTCTCCTGAAAAATCACACTGGTAGTGATGACAGTGTTGTCATTCATAATTGTTTTCTTTATTTTGGCCTGAAAATCTCTGATTTAAAGACACAAGAGGTGCATGGTCTGGCCAAAAAAAAAAAAACATGCAGAGACCATATCCAAATATTCTTTGTGTTGAATTTGAAACCTTTGGTGACATCTAGTGGTGCTGTCAAAAACTAAAGTCAACCTACAGACAGTAACAATAACTGGGTAAGAAATGTTGAAAAAAAAAAAATACTAAAAAGAAAAAAAAATCCTGGACTGCACCACTTCTCACAGAGCCTGACTCACTATTC
This sequence comes from Chelon labrosus, assembly GCF_963514085.1. Taxonomy (NCBI): domain Eukaryota; kingdom Metazoa; phylum Chordata; class Actinopteri; order Mugiliformes; family Mugilidae; genus Chelon; species Chelon labrosus. The sequence continues at coordinate 22,589,402 of NC_140338.1, read as the reverse complement.
TGCAAATAAAACATTAGCACTTTAAACTGTCTTTGATAAACCTTCACCACTCAAGACACATTAAATGAAACCGTACAAGTGACTCCCAGGGGATGAAGAACGATCTAGTGTGTATAAGCAGCAGCATGCGGTAATACAGGCTGTCCTGGCTGAGGGCAAAATTTGACAAGGACATGGCAATGTTAAAGTTGTGTAAAATACGGGAGAACCATACGAACAAACTTAAAGTCTGCCACCTGCAAGTAGGATTTACTTGTAGCCACATTGTCTAGTTACAGCACGGTGTTAGTTTTGGGCTCTGGACAGCTCTACGACCGGTTACTTAACTGGTTTTGTATTTTTAAGACCTTTATCATTTTGGAGTCGTGGTACAGTGGCTTCTTTCACTCATCTTTCGAACCGTCTTGTTTTCTACGGCCAATATATGTACACTGCTGCCCCCGCACGAGCAGAGGGACGGACATTTAACGCCGGCGTCCTCCCGAGTGAACTTGATGTTGCTGTCCACTGCACCGACAGTGTTCTGTTACGGTTCAGCTACCTGTGTTTGGATCTGACCCAGTGGGAGGGAGCGGATTAGAGCAGATCAGGGCTCTGAGATCCACATCTTCCACGTGCGCTGGCCCACTGCTGGTGACACCGGTGAGAAACACATATTGCTTTGGAATTTTAGTTATGCAGAGCTCGAGGAGGGCACATACTGTATATGTTCTGTACATAAGGTTGGATGTGTTATTATATTCAAGTATTATCGTTATGTTCAGTTGATTTAGTGCTGCCCTTCCACAAAGTTATCACGACGAAGCACTAAAACATAACCCTACGTTCACTATACTGAAGCTCTTTGTGCTGCTTCACACAGTAAGACCCTCTTGACTGGTAAATACCTATCAAACTTTGTTTAATAATTTTAGCTTTTGAGTGAAATGTGGAATTAAGAGTCCCAGTTAGCCTTAATAATAGAAGATTTTATGAAGAAATTCCCTATTCCCATTCAAACCTAAAGAGAACTATAAATAACCGACTGAAACTACGACATTTCTTTTAATCTACAGTCAGCTCCACATATTTTGTAGAAATAAATTGATTGTGTCCATCCGCGAAAACAGCATTGTCAGAGTTATTTTTACATTGCTCCTTTAGAGCTGCAGAAGTAAACTGAACTGCTACTAGAGTGCCACTCTTAAGTATACGCTCATGTAAATATCTATGACACATTTCCCGCCCCTGTTTTATACATCAACCAAAATGCAGCAAAAACAAACGCGAATGCACACTGATTGTCATGTTTACAGTACGCGCGCTCACACACGGTATCACACAACCCATCTTTCTATCCTAAGATTTGCACTCGTACACACACACACACAGCGCTGTCACGTGAGTTCTTAAGCCAAACGGATGATGTGCCAATCAGTGCGCTCCATGCTCAGCCAATGGCAGCTGCTGATACTGAAATCTGAGCCAGAAGGATGCTGCTGTAAGCTGAAAAAAAAAAAGAACAACTGTGAACAGAAAACGTTTTTTTTTGTTGTTGTTGTTTTTAATATATATACATATATATATATATATACATACAGTGAATATTGCACTGACAAAGACAATTATGGTGAAGAGAGGAAGAACAGAATTGTGCATGTAATTTTGTGTTGTTTTTGTTTGTTTCTTTCAGATTAACTTGTCAGCCTGACACTTTGAGACTGGCTGCTGTCTAAAGTTTAATGATAGTAATAAAACTTATGCTAGCCATACCGATTAGGTTCTTATTATTTATAGTGTTTGCTTTTAAGAACTCAAGTTTCACCAGAAAGCCGTGACTTGTGCTCCTAGTTAGATGCTAGTCGGGTCGCTGAAAAGCTTCTTCTACAACCTGATAAAGTATCCATGGATTCCGATGGACTAATTATCACGATTATGGTTTTATAATCAAGAATAACATGTTAGCCACGGAGAGGAATATGAAAACTATCCCTCTCACTCTGGTATAACACCATACGTAAACTACTATATATATATATATATATGACTATAAGTTGTGACCAGAATCTAGTACGTTGCTTTTTCAAAGGTCAGTTGCTTTTTCCAATGATCAAATTAAGTCTATCAACTACAAAAATGTGGATTATTGTAAACCCGTAACCACATGTACGTATATTGACACATAGTGTGTTCATATTTTCTTTGTCATCTGGCCATTGTCAGTATATATTAAACATGCATGCCCTACAGATGTTAATATTAAAAAAAAAAACAGACAGCAACATTAAGAACACATTTAACATTTAAGACAGTTTTTTATTCGTTGAAATGTCTAAAGCAAGCTTTGTTCCTGTTCTCGTGACATTGGCCTCTTTCGGGCGTATGAATCATGACTCTTGTGTGTCAGGAATAAAGGCTAAGCCATGATATTGTTTGTATTTTTTATGTCTCTGTTGCTAAGTTTGCATTTCTTCCAGCTTGGATTTACCAAATGTTGTTTTGATACTGTTGATTACCATGAAAATATTTGTTCCTATTTTTTCTTGTTTGTTTTTTTTTGCATGAATTTATGAATTAAAACTAAGCATAACATTACACTGGTTTCACATGAAATGTACAAATGCAAAGAGGTTGTACAAAAGGACACCATGGTTCTGAATTAAAACATAAAATATCATTTTTAACATGACAGATGATTTTCTGCTGTCTTCTGCTATGTTTGAGATTTTTTTTTGTCTGAAAAGAACCAGAGACCAGAGTTACAGAACTGTGAAGAAAAAAAAAGTTTACTCAATTCTTCTCTGTCTACAGCTGTTGTCGTCGAGTTTAACTCCTGCGGTTAATGTAAGTGTTGTGGTAACTGATGTGACGGCTGCGTTAGTCGATGGGCCTGTAGTGCGCACATCCATCAAACAAATGCAATGTGTACATGCAGTGGACATTTACTTTTTCCCTTTTTTTTCTATTGAACACAAATACTTACAGGGCAGGGACTGAATGATTAGTAAATCCAAAAAGCGTTGAAAAAAAAAGGCAACCTGACTTGTAGAGATTTTTGAGAAGACGTTTCACCAGCTCCTTCAGTTCTAAGGGATTGGTGGGAAGTTAATTTCCGTTAATCAGCTGCACCAGTTTCTGGTCGTTAACAGAAACAAGTCAAGCAAGTTTCTGATGGGTTAACCATAGAGGTTCCTATATGAACCTCAAACTTCCCACCAGTCCCTTAGAACTGAAGAAGTTACTCGGATGAGTGGTGAAACGTCTTGTCAAAATAACTCTACAGGTCCAGTTGTCTTTTTTAAGCGCTTTTTGGACGTGCCATGACCTGGATGAACCTTCATAGACAAAACGATTGGTACAGAACATCTACTAAACGTAGGAGGTGTGACGTGTAAGCATGTGTTGTGAGGTGAGGGTGTATATGGAGCCTGGAAGAAAGTGCAATGGAGGAAAGAAAGAAAGAAAATAAATTAAAGGGAGAAAAAGGTGCATTGCTAATGTGGTATTTTGTGGATTGTAACTGTTGTGCCATGGAAATAATTATTTTTTTTTTGTTCCTGTCCAGTGAGTATTTGTGTTCAATGAAAAAATAAAATAATCAAATTTGGGGAAAGGGGGAAAAAAGGGCAGCAAGCTGTAGTTACCAACAAAAAGAGCGACGACCCGAGATAGTGCCAAGCTGCTAACTCTGCTAGAGAACGGTTTCCTCCAACCTGCACCTTCAGAACAGGCAAAAAAAGGACTACGGTCTCCATCTGACTGCAACTCTCAAAGCTAACATGCAACAAGAGACGCGATTGACAGCCAGAGGAGTAACACACACCCATGAACTCTTTTCACAGACTTGGTAACTGACAGGGCATACATAGCGCAGATAGTGACCGTGTACAAATGATCCTGCTTAACTACTGTCTCTGTACATGTGCTTTCTTGGTTTGGCCATCATTGTTGTGACTTATCATAGTTAAGTTCTGGGTAAATGACTGAGCCACGGCGCTTTGTTGACGAAGGAGTTCCACGGAGACACAAAGTCTTGCTTGTAAGCCAACCGGACAACTTATGGATCGCAGATAAAAAGCTCTTGTTTCTAACACAACCACTCATGAACAGGGTAGAGATAAATCTTCCTCTTAATAGAAGCAGAACAAAAGGACATTCTTTCTGGTGTGAACCCAAGACATGCTTGTCCTCACACCCAATCTCTATCTCTGTCTCACATTTGTTCTTCTCTTAGAGTAGATGTATATATTGTGTTTTCATTTATTATCTTGTGAATAAATGAATTTGAATATATAAGCTGGTCTGCTCAGTGTTGCACAGAGGTGAATGTTTCCAACCTTTATACTATAGATTGGTAATTCTGATTATAGTTTTGATCTATCTATCTATCTATCTATCTATCTGTCTATCTGTCTATCTATAAAACAGAGAAATCATTTTCAAATAATCTAATTTAGATAAAAGTTTGTGGATTTTGCTTGATTTCTCCCCGTTGAGTGGTTCACTCACCGCTCCTCTCCAGTTGGTGGCGGTAATGCGCCTCTGAACCGGTTTACCAGCCTCCATTAAAAACTAAAGAATGAGAGTACGAAGATGGTTGCATATACGTGGTAATGTTGCCAAAAAAAATACCGGAGGAGAGAGTGTGGAGAAGAAAATGGTAACTGTTCTGCTTTGTGTTCCTGTTTGTGCATGTCAGTGTTAGTGGTTGCTGAAAGCAGCGTGACAGTGCTGCGCTCTTCCAGAGGATCCCGGCTAACTTGAGCTAGCTCAGAGGTGTTTAGTTAGCCGTCTGCCACATAATAAGCTCTGTTGTTGATTAATGGGACGAAATGAAATGTGTGTTTACAGTCTGTCACTGCAGCATCTTGTTGGTCTGCACTATGAATCGACTGTCTTGGTTTCCTGTGTGCAGGACACGTTGCGTTATTTTTGCTGCAATGTCAATTAGACCAATTATGTAATTTGTCATTATGGCTGTGCTCTAACTGAACAAATCCTGTCACGTCCTATTTAGTGGATGCATCGTTCAATGGCTGTGTGCCATTTACTGTAAGTGCAACCCGTTCACTTTGCATCAGTGCTTTCTTCTGACAGACTCATTTGACAACACTTCTGCAGTCCTTTAAATAATAGCACTAATAGTCTTGATATGAATGCTTTGGGTTGCAGCCAAGTTGTAAATAAACACGCGAGACTTTGTAAGTAGCAGCAACTTGGACAACATTTTGCTGGCATAACTTTCTTGAGTTGATGATAGCTAGTGGGTCATCTAATAAAAGTACCACCACAACAGCCGCCTTTTTGTCCTAACTGTGGCCATCCTGTAACCATTTTAAAGCCAAAACTGTAGTGAGAAGTATTTTCCCCTAAAATCGCCCCAAACTCTTAACTCTACTTAGAATTTACTATTGGGATTTTTCCTAAACTACCAGCCTGTGAAAAACTCAACATGATAAGTCATCCCTTCTACAAAATGAAGTAGTTTTGGCATTTCATTAGTTACCTTCTCGTTGCCTGATGGGCCTAGATGTTACAGTCCTTCGTGAGTTCAGCACAGTGCTTATCATGAGGGGGGTTGGAAAAATCTCCTACTACAATTCAGCACAAGTGCTCACTTCTAGCAGCCTCTATAATGATCATACAGTAGATTTAACATCCTTCCTTATATTTTCAATTTTATAGTGGCATAGTTAAAGTACCTGCAGGGAGTTTTTCCTTGCCACCGTTGCCTTCAGGCTTGCTCTGGGGGTTTCAGGCCGGGTTTTTGTAAAGCGTCTTGAGACGATTTGTATTGTTATTGACGCTATATAAATAAAATTGAATTGAATTGAATTAACTAAGGGCTTGCAGTACTGTTGTGTATGTTTTTGTTCTGAACAATTTGTCTTTATTTCATGACAGAATGAAAAGCGTTCAGGGGATATTCCTTTTTACCATTAAGCCAAGAAAATGAGTTCTTCAGAAGAGGTGAGATCCAGAAGGAATTAATGTGATCTACGAAATTGTCGTGACCATGGCCATTACACACTAGCCAGATAAGTGGACCACCGCAATAAATGACACCAGTACCTGAATTTAACAATCTAGACAAGACTTCACTAGCAGAATATCTGAGGACTTACCATAAGATAAAGCCTCAAAGGCAGAAAGGCCAGGCAGCATACAAAAAGCAACTGGTACAGCTTTGATACAAAGCTTTATGCACTGAGGAATCACTCTCTTAAAGTGATAGAAAAATAAAAATAGAGGCACATACATTTAGCTCCCAAGTGGTTCTTTCTATAGGCAGAGGTAGGTAGGGGTGCCATGAGTAGTCCCCGTTATCATTGATGTTGATCCTGAAAATGTGTCAATACCAGAACATACTGTCCATTGTCATTGACTAGTATGCATATAACATGACTGCCACCAGCAGTTTATGACATACAGTTTGTCTTTTCACTAGCGAGAGAAATTTGGCACTTTTAATGTAGCATCTATCATTTTATTCCCATTTGAACTTCTAAAGCAGAGCCTTAAGTAACTGCCTCAAACATTACAGTCCAGGTTGAATTTTACTTGTATCTAGCTAATGTTTTGTAGTATTTAATCAAGTCCTGACCTTCATCTCATTTCTTTTCTGTTTTTTTTTTTTTTTCCAGTTGAAATCTACAGACGTGGACAGAAACAAACATCATCAGTGTAAGGAGTGTGGGAAATCTTTCAGTCGAATTTGTAGTCTAAGAAGACATGAACGAAATCACCGCGCAAAGACAATTTACCACTGTGAACATTGTGGCAGTAATTTCAGCCACTTAAACGCTTACAAGCTACATATGTATACCCATCCTGAAGTGACACCATACTGCTGTGACAAGTGTGGAAGGGAATTTAGTGACCAGAGTTCATACAGAAAACACCTTCGTGATCACACTGGTCCTTACCAGTGTGACCACTGTGAAAAAAGTTTCAGTTACTTCAGTATTTACAAAATACACATGCGTGTCCACACAAAAGAAAAACCATACTGTTGTGACCAATGTCCAAAGAGTTTTAGTTTTTTAAGCTCATACAAACGCCACCGGCTTAGCCACAGTGGAGAGAAGCCGTACCAGTGTGACTTTTGTGGCAAGAGTTTCACTCAGTCAGGGCATTTCAGTCTTCATCTGCGGAATCACACTGGCGAAAAACCATACGAGTGTGACCAATGTGAAAAGAGCTTTAGTGACTTAAGTAGTTACAAGATACACTTGCGTGTCCACACAGGGGAGAAACCTTACTGTTGTGACCAGTGTGGAAGGAGTTTCTCTCAGTTGGGTAATTACAAATCACATTTGCGCATTCACACGGGAGAAAAACCATTCCAATGTGAAATATGCAAGAAAAGCTTCTCTATTTCAAAAACGTACAAACAACATGTGCGCACCCACACTGGTGAGAAGCCATTCAAATGTAACGAGTGCGGGAAAAGTTTTGGTCGTTTAAGCAACTATATGCGCCACCTTCGTATCCACACTGGAGAGCAACCATTCAGCTGTGACCAGTGTGATAAATGTTTTAACAGTTCGTACAGTTATACCCGCCACCTGCGTGTTCACACGGGAGAGAAACCATACTGGTGTTCTCAGTGCAAGCGACTTTTCACTCGCTCGCAGTCCCTGAAGAATCACCGTTGCATTGAAACAGTCGAAGAGAGTTTGACTGTGTGTAACAAAGCACAGGTTAACCACTCATCAACAGAACCAACAAATAACAATAAAGTAGAATTACGTACAATAGTGTAGCTGAGTGAGATGTTGATAACAGTTCCGTGGCTTAGAGGAATAACATATCAGGATTTGGATGGATGAAGATGTTAGAATGGGTAGAATCAATTCTTTGTTGCCATTTGTCTGTTCTGGACAATGAGAAATTTTCATTTTTTTAATCTGTATTAAGAATTGTATAATATGCCAAAGAATGTAATCCCAGCAACAAACAAAAGCCTTACTAGGGATCAATCTGTTGGTCATACCAAGAACGGCACTGTGGCAGACATTCATGCACACAACGGGGAACCAGTATTGTCTTTATTGGCCCACATGTTTCATATTAGTCAGAGAATGTCAGTGATCTTGCTCGTTCCTTGGTTTGATCTGTATCTGACTGAAAATGTAGGGTTCTCTGCAGAATAAATTGTGGTGTTTTGCTGGTTAAGGAAGACATTCATTTTAACCTCAGTCATGCCTGTATGTAGATATGGACATTTGTATGATGAGGTTTTGAGGTATCCACTTTTAACAGCTGCTGCCCCAAGTGGCTCACAGCACTGCAAAACATACATTGAAAAAACAACAACTCAGCAGCAGTGTGTCACACCTTACTATTTTAAAACTCTACAATGTATCTGTCATATTGTACTACCCACTGCATGTCTGATTTGTTAATCTTGCTAATCTTATCTCGTCTTCCTATCCCATATGTGCGGGATAGTCATTCAACTCCTGCTTTCTGTACCTTGAACAGGCACTGAGCACTTGAACACATCATCCCGTTTATAGGTGAAGCTTGTTTTTGTGCATGGGAGCATGTGGTTCACAGCAGAAAGCATAGATAGTCAAGACGGACATTATACCATCAACATTACATATCTAACACCTTACAGTGAAGATTCCGTGTCTAGAATATATTGGAACATCTCACAGACATGAAGAAATATAGCCGTGTTTCCAAGTAAAATTTGAAGTATACATTTAAAAAGAAAATGCAAATTAGGTACATTCCCATTAACTGGCCTCAATCAATTCAACTTGGCTGTGTTGTGTTGTCAGAAGGTGGCATTAAAATGGTTCATTCATGTCAGCTTGTACTGGTCATGTGTCACCGTATTTCATATGTATGCAGTTGTTAACAAAATAATGTAGTTAACAAAGTAAAGGCCCAAAATGCAAGATAATCTCACAACTGGAAAAACTTTGAATCCGCGCATCAGTGACAACAAATCAAATCGCCCCAGGAACTTATTTGAAAAACCAAGAGTGGCATCTTTGATTCTAGATTCTCTCTCTATAACCGTTTACTTAAATTAACAATTACAACTGTGCACTACAAATATGACTGCATTGTATTTTGTCTATGGTATTATTATGTATCCTCTTGCAGGATGAAACATTCAGTTTTTGATTGAATATATGAACGTAAAGAAGATATCTCCATAATAAAGCTAGTACACCGTCTCCGTTGCTGTGTCAGTTTATCAGTTTTCTAACAGTTTTCGACAGTTGTTCATCCGATCTGCTTCACATGAAACAGGCTGCAAATAAGTGTCCAGTTTGAAGTTTGCATGAGCAGCATGTAAGTTGTTTCTTTACGGAAAACTTTGTCACCATTCAATGAAGGGTTAAGGCAGACCAACCTGTAGCATAGGCTTTATCAAAATTATAGCTGGGCGCCACACAGGAGAGTAAACTATTTTGTCAACCTTTGAATTTCAAAATTAGGGGGATTCATATTTAATGACGTTAGCCTGGTTTAATAGGTACCTGACTCCTGGGATTTCACCAGTAACTTTCTCCCAGTACAGTTAGTAGTATCCAGCTGATTTTGGTTATAGTTCTTTATTTTCTTTGAAATAAGCAATTGATTAATTTCCTTTTAAATGTATGGTTTCCAAAAACTACATTTACTCTTAACTAAAGTTTTTTTTTGTTACTCTCACTTCTCTGCTCTCCTTCCTGCTGCTCTGGTTGATCGAGAGATGTAAGACAAAAAAAATAAAAGTAGTTTTTAATTCCAGCAGATCATTCCATTGTCACAAAATACAAAGGTGATATTTTGTTTGGTACTTTGACCACCCAGACTGCTCTCACTATTGTAGCTTATCATGCAGCAGCAAACTGGAGCAGCCAGCCACAACAACTACCACAACTTTACTTACAAAATAAAATTCAAAACCACCCAAGTGGGCGTTTCGAAAGAGTGGAAACCACCTGCTCTGGCAACATTGATCACACCACCGCTGAGACATAAACATTGTCTGGCTCCATTACCTTCAAGATTGACATCACACACCGTTTTAAATCTACTTTTTATTTGCAGATTGTATAACACACACACGTCACCATTACTGATAATAATTTCTCTTCAATAAAAAACATTTTTAATAAAAAAAGGGGGAAGCTGAGTTAGAGCTCTCTAATGTGTATTTCTACAGTTTACGTAAGTGCTTATTCAATATGTAAAATCTGTGCCTACAGAGAATCATGGCCTGACCCTGCAGTCTTTCTCAGGTATAGAAAGCTTTAAAGCTTCCTTCGGCTCACTGATTAGGTTTTGCACTTTACACTTCTGGTTCAGTCTCACTCTCAGTTGCACCATGTTATCGTGCATTCAGGTGCTTTACAGCTGCCACCGTTGAGCTGGCACGTTGTTTCGCTTAGCATGATAAAAAGAGAGGGTCAGAAAAGTTGAGATGGAGACAAACAGGAGAAAGAAAAAGCGATACAGTAGCACAGCTGTAGCTTCAAATGTTGCACATTCCCGCTGACAGCCAACAAAAAGCTCAGTGGTTATTAGTGCACTCCTTTAAAATCGGTCTGAGGCATCCATTGTGCAGAATGAGTTCACTTCCGCAGCGTCTATCTCCTCTTGGTGCCACCAAAACCTGACAACCAGACAAACCGATATTAGTCAGCGAAACGTACCTACAATGTACGTATTTGACATATATTTAACAACTCTTTTCCACAAACCCACACAATTCATACTGAAGGGATAAATAACAGGACTTATCTTGTAATTATGATTACGACAGTCTCAACATAACAATACCCTGATCTTTACTGGTGGTGACTCTCACACTGTTTGGTCGTGGATATTAACAGATATGTTTGTACTGACTCCAGAAACCAAGAAGTGATATTTTGTTCAACTGAGTGTGCACATAGAAATCTTGAAATTTAAAGTACTCTTCAGCCAAATGTTGACACCATATCAAACCTTGAAACAACCCTCATATAATAATACACCTATGGATATCCATAATAACAGTATAGTACTCCTATAGTACAGCCCTATGGTAGAGCAATTTCTGTTTCCATATGCTAGTTTCTATGGTTTCACAGGACTGACTGTTGCATCACCCAACTCTAACTATTGCAACATGTCTCATAACACCGCTCTGTTAGCAGTCCAGCTACCTGAAGCAGTTCGTGTCCCAGAGGAGGGGGAGGAGGAGGAGGAGGAGGAGGGGTAATCTCTAGGTCTGTTGTCAGAGAAGCCGGAGTAGTTGTAGTTGTTGGGCTGGTTTCTGTAAAACAAAACGCAAGCGCAAATAAATTGAAGGCTCGGAGTGAAATGGATGGCTGAGAAATGTCGGGATGTCTAGTACGAGTCTGAATTCTCTCATTTTCACTCATTTTCCCGTCTGTCCGTCCTCTCCTTTACTAACCTCTGACGACCAAAAAGATATCCCAGCACCCCTCCTGTTCCCATGCCGGTCCAGAAGCCGCCACCTGTGCGGGGAGCAGTGCCGGGAGCAGTGCCGGGAGCAGTCCAGCCTCCAGGGTGACGCTGCCTGTGGGTGGTATAGTCACTGTGGAAACCATAGCCTGGGTTGGTTCCAGGGTAACCTGTGAAGAAAAACAGAAAAACAGATTTTGGAAAGACAGTTGATATCTTATTTTGTACAACGGCAAGACAAGCTAGATGTGTCTCGAAGGTCCTTCCCAACAAGAGGATGTATTCATTTGAGAACAACTCTATTATAGTTATGTTCTTTCAGTGGACACCCACTTGTACATTATATAATCTATACTGTATCACCGTGCATAACCTACCTGCGTAGTCAGGTTTGAATCCTGGAGGGGGTGGTTCTGAATAGGGATTCCCAGCTGGTCCACCAGCTTGCTCACTCTGGAATGTGTTCCCACTGAGGAACATCTTGTAAACCATATATGCGATGAATAGAAGTAGACCAACAACTAGCAGGCTTCCTGAGTCATTGCTGCTTGAGGGGTGCGAGCTCTGGCGATGACTCTGTTGCCCACTGCCAGAGAAACTTCTGAAGAAACTGGAGGCATATTTCCCGAAACCTGAGACAAAAGAGCAATACTGACATTTTCAAATATCCAGTTCTTCTGAGAAGAGGAACAAATTTAACATCTATCATCAATCCTCATTATCTCCTTCATCTTCTTCCTACCTCCAAATCCTCCGCTTTGAGAGCCCCAGCTGCCTTGGCCCCTCCTCTGGCCCTCTTCAGTCAGTTCCAGTGTGTACTCCAGTCCACAGGAGCCCTTCAGTATGTTGGAATCATCAGGGTGGCTGTAGCCCTCGCAGCTCACCTCAATGCGACCAAATCGGTACTTGTTGTCCATATCAGTCTTGCACTCCCACTGAGGAGAATTATTAGGTTTACTCTATAATAATTGACCTCACAATGTGAAATACCTTCAGATGTTACACTACATTATTAAAACTGAACTGCACGGCGGCACCTCCCTTCTTACCTGTACATCTATCCCATCCCAGCCTCTGTTCAGACACTGGACCACCTCTGGGACAAAGGCCTGGCAGCCCGCTGAGCCTCCAACACACTTCAGCTGAGGAACTGGGCTGGAGCGCCTCGCTGTGGTGTAGCGATTCTTATACAGTGTTAACGCCTGGACGTTCTGTAACAGTACACCACCTGCAGTGTGAAGAAGAGAGTAAGTTGGTTACCATAATAACATGAAGAATAAACTTTACAAACACGTGAGGGCCTGTGCACAATTTTTTTTTTTTACAAAATTTTAATATGTTATATATTTGGATGTATAGAGGATGTATTTGAGGTTGATTCAGATTCAGAAAACTTTATTTGTCCCCAGGGGCCAATTTAAGGCACAAGTGGATCACTGTGACTACATTGTTACAGTAATGTGTACACACACAATGTGTGCTGGGTCAAATTAAGGACCTACTCAGCTGACGTCCTCTTGCATATTCATTCATTCGAACACACTATTATAAATGAGCGCCAGAAAAGGAAAAAGCACTGTAAGTAATGACAGCTTTTTTAAATATTTTGTCCTTGCAGCTGTTAACTAACTAAATAACAAACAGTCTATGGATAATTAAAAATGCAAATGAAAAGTGATCACGTATTTTGAAGTAGCTATGTAAAGTTAAGAATAAGAATAATAAGAAAACCTTTATTTGTCCCACAACGGGGAAATTGCAGTTTGCAACAGCATGCATAGATGGCAGCTAGAATAGATAATAGATATATTGCACAGACTGGTGTTATTACACCATAAGGTGTAATAATATTGCACATATTAGGAGTGCTCGTTGTGGAGCCTAACAGCAGCAGGAAGGAAAGGCCTTCTGTATCTTTCCTTCACACATCGAGGGTGAAGCAGTCTGTCACTGAAGCTGCTCCTCAGTTCTATCAGGTCCCCATGCAGGGGGTGGGACTCATTGTCCACACATTGTCCACTCATTGCCCAGCAGTATTTCCTTAGTGATGACTGGTGTCTTTTCTTTGCCTTTATTTTTACAAGAGCCTTTTCTTTCACTGCTGCCAGCAACGAGTGCATCCCACAGATACTTGATCAGTTTGGGATCTGGTGAATTTGGAGGCCAGGTCAACACCTTGTGCTGTTTTTCATTTTTTTGAGTTGTTCTTAAACTGTTTGTGTGTGTGTGTGTGTGTCTGTGTCTGTGTCAGGCTGCATCCTGACAATGTCATTGCTATGGGGTGGGGGTGCCTGGTCTGGTCTAGGTGGCTGGTACATGTCTAAGTAACATCCACATGAATGCCAGGTCTAAAAGTTCCCCAGCAGAACATTGGATTGTATTTACATTGTGTGACCATCCCAATCCTATGTACCAATCAGGCATATCATTATGACCACTGACAGGTGAACTGAATAGCATTGACTATCTTGTAATAAGACTTTCTGCTCCCTCACATGGTGCATTCACTGACATCGGGAACATGAACAGACACTCTCCAACCACAGCAACAATGTCAGCTGATAAAAAACAACGGAACTGAACATAAGCACATGAGCTTATCAAACCAGTCCGTTACAGTAATTACCAACTAACTAACTAACTGGCTGGTTTGTTCTTTCAGCGGGAGGTGTCAAACTGACCACACTGGTCTATTTATATCAACCTAGTACCAAATCAAGTGTATGTCATCTCAAGGCACCTTTAGTAGTAAAGTCAAGATATTTCGATAATACAGAGACAAACAGGAGATGCGTGCTTGATAATAAGTGAAAGTTAAAACTACATTTAAACAGAAACTATGGCAGAAACGCTATGGGTAGTTTGTTTGTTGTGAAAGCAACGACATAAATGAAATGTTCTTCTCCGCTTCAGTCTACAGTTTTAACTAGACACAATATGCTGTGATCGGAAGTCGGTGGTGGTGTCAGATACTGACAGTTGTTACCGCTGTCCACATCTTCTTAATCGAGCAATCGGAAACAACACCTACCGTCATCCCAACTATCGACGAGCCCCACCAACAAAAACTGCAACACAACAGCAACACACAGTTTCATGTCCTTTCTTTGCATTTCCGTGGTCCAGAACTCGGTGCTGTCAGCAATTAAGTTAAATCCTCAAAGTTGAACCGACCCGCTTAGCGTTAGGTTGTATCTGACAAGTAGCGAAACCACGGACGTATTTAACGAAGGGGGAGGGGAAACAAACCTAAACCTAAACACAAGAACGAATATCCGCTTCTGTGTTGCATCATGGGTTTCTACTTTCGCCGACCAATGGGAAACATGCACGAATGCAGCGTTACGGGTCAGGTGCTCGTAGTCATACTAGTGCAATATGTACGGTGTAGTTTTGATAGATGAGCTTTGGAACCACGTTTAAAGCCGTTATCGTAGGACTAGTAGCGGTCCGGACAACGTACAGAATAAATTACATATTAATATACAAACTCTATACGTCCCAGTGACATGCGGTTTGTAATATAATTTGCAAATTTTACTCTTTCAGAGTAGGATTTAGAAATATGTAACCAGTGGAATATAGCTTAAACACTAACTTATGTTACATATCTCATATCAGCATACTTTACGCACATGTAGGTAAAGTAGGCCACATATTTAACCAGGACGTTAAATCTATTAGCCTCATTCATACTCGTTCAATTCAAATATGAACAAAAAACAAACAAACAAAAAAAACATTTCAGACAAATAAAAAGGAATGAGACGACACAAAAGCTAAATTTAAAACCAAATCTTGACCTTCAATCATAATATTCATTTGTCAAAGCTTCATAACCTACTCATATGATTTGAGACATTTTTAATTATTATTCCAATTTCTGTTTTAAGTGAAACTCCCGTTTTCATCAGTCATATCTTTATACAGTCTATGTATGTTACAGATTCAAGCACGCGCCAATTGCACGAGCCCAACCGTTTACGAGACTGCGCAATGCGGTGTGAGGCTCAGCGCGTTGCTGCCTCAACTCGGAAATTCAGTGAATTCGACTATTAAAATGATCGAAAGCCCTGATATACTGGATATATGGGCTATGTTAAACTAGCTTTATTGAACAGGCATGAGGCCTTAAATATTTTACTTGCTATTTTTATAAAATCCCCACGAAGAAGACACAGATGTCCCAATCTCAACTTTTATTACAAACCAAATTTACAAAGAAACACCAGTGTCCAGTCTGTGTGTCTGTACTGTGTACAGTATGAGTTGAAATAAACTGAATCTAATAGCTCTTAGGAGTCTCGTATGTATCCGGGAAAGGGAGGCTGATGTGTCCGTTTCCGGCAACAAGGGGCAGGATTCCAGCATTGGGAACGACATTCCAGGAGAGAGTCAGAGTGATGTTCTTATTGGCCCTGGAGACAAGGAGGCAAGAGTCAGCGTTCACATCCCATAACACAGGAAAGTTTACAAAAATTTGCAATGGTAAATGTAAGATCTTGTAATAGGATTTGGAAAATGATAATAAAATCACCCAAATGTCTGGGATGTACACCGGATGCTTTGCTAAATAAACTCCCGAGCCCCTTTTATTGTTGTGACGTTGAATACTTCTTCTACTTATTATTATCATCGGATTAATCAACATAGAACTACAAAATAATTTCCATTCGGGAATATTTGAATATATTTGTGTGTGCATGTGTATGCTGGACATGTGATCTTTATTTTCCTGTAAAACATGAGGGTGTCATTGTGTATGTAGGCTGGTCTGTCATAACTAGGGTTGGAAACAGTTAGATGGCACAATTTTTGGTAATTTAAATAATAAATACAGGTTCTGATGAGTCTGGATCATGAATTGAAAGTCTGTTGGTAACAGTACATGAAATGTCGCCAGTAAATAAATGTAAGACTATGTTATATCCTGTGAAGTGACGGAAACCAACCAACAGTGATTGTGTGTCTAACCTGAGTCCATTCCCGTCATCAAAGAAGAAGTATTTGGACTTCATGTCTCGGAGTTTCAGTTTGGTGTTTTCTCCTCGAAGAACAATCTTATCCCACAGCACCACCTGGTTCAGAGACTTACACACACAAACACACAAGCATTATTTTCACTAGTCACTGACAGTTTACTTGGGTTAACAGAGAAACTGGTAAAAAAGATATGGACAAATATGATAAGAAATACTAAAACTACAATAACATTTGTTACTATATGTATTTGTCAGATTAATATATGCTAAAATATATTACATATTGCATTCAATTATTACACCCACATTCAGATGCCACATAAATAGATATACCTGTATAATCTAATGCAATCACAGGGTTGCTGGAGTCAGACAATTAAAAAAGAAAATTGTCTAAATCTGAATTATTGTATTCTCCAACTTTGCAAATGATTTTACAAATATCCAAAACAAAACACTGAAACCAATGGCAGCTGTACTAAACTGTAGAGTTTCTGTGGCAGGTGCACAGGGCGACAGGAAGACCTGGCATGCTCACATGTCCACTTCTTAATAAAAGGCTAATGTAAGTGTTAAACCATGACTTACATTGCTCTTTGTCGCATACTCAGCAGACAGATAAAGAAACAGCTGTTTAACGTTCCAGTCAAAAATTGGCTGCAAATGTGGGACGAGTTAAAGAATAACAAGAAAAAAGGCAGAACAGCAACAAGGAAGGAACATCTGTCACATCAGAACATTTTAGATTCAATTACATTTTCCTCTTTCTTGCATTTTTGTCTTCACTGATTAGTAAAACCTTTTGTGGCATTATTTGTAAAATAACCTGTACTTTACTTTCAGCGTCTGAAACTGAGACTCCACAGTACGGTATATATAGAGGGGTGACGGTGACCAGTTTAAAATTTTTGACCTGGCAAAGATCAAATTTGGATTGAAATATATTTTACACCTCAAGGTTTTGTATCTTAATCTTATGTTGTAATGTGTAGTGTTTACTTTGTTCAGTGATGTTGCTTATTAAACACTATACATCCATGTGGTGTGCATGTAACTACACGCCTTGTGTTTTGCTACTTGACTGAAAGTAACTGCCAACACTGTTGGAGCAGCAGGGCTACTCACAACAGTCTCATTAAATATATTGAACTGCTAAACTTTCTGGAGTTTGGAGTTAACTTCCTGATTCAGATTCAGCAACCTTTACGGATTTCACGATGTAATTCTTTTGCAGCATCCTCCGTCTACAATCACACTGCATACAATAACTTACATGTACAACAATGGGGGCCTGAAGGCATCACCGTGAAGACATAACAGAACATCATCAGGCTGGCTGATATTAATCTATTTTACCTGACTCTCCCAAAGGGAACACGAGTCTCTCTGTTACAAACAATAGACCTTATATTATCTTCAAAACAAGGGTAACCTGAAATACTGCCATCTACAGCTACTGAACACCACGGTGTACTGTGCACACGTGTAAAGGATATCAACTGCAACGTCAAAGTTGACGAAACCCAGATCACTGCGTTCCCTGGGTCCTGTGAAGTCATCAACGTTCTTCCTGTTAAAGACAGACGAGAGACAAGAAAAGTCAGGTAAAGAAAGAAACAGGAGGAAGTGACACAAGACGCAGAGCAAGGCAAGACACAATGTACAGCCATGGCCAGTCTGCTGCATCAGTTTTTATGATGGAAGGGTTTGAATATATTGTACTATACTCCAGAATGATATAAAGAGCGATGAGTTTAATTGCAATTAATTGCTAAGTCCCTCTTTGCCATGGAAATGAACTTGATCTCCAAAAAAAAAATAATAATAAAATAAACATTTCCACTACATTTCAGCCCTGCCACAAAAGGACAAGCTGACATCATGTGATTGTCTCGTGAACACAGGTGAGCGCTGAAACACGTGTAAGAGTACTGCTGCCAGTAAGACTGCACCTAAATCAACCATTCGTTGGATCATCAAGATTGAACTTCAAGGAGAGAGGTTCAATTGATGCGAGGAAGACTCCAGGGCGCCCAAGAAAGTCCAGCAGGTGCCAGGACCATCTTCTAAAGTTGATTCTGCTACAGGACCGGGGCACCACCATTGCAGAGCTCGCTCGGGAATGGTAGAAGTCAGGTGAGTGTGCATCTGCATGCACAGTACGGCGAAGACTTTTGGAGCAAAAGGTGAGCGCTACCATCAGCCCTGTGTCACGCCAACAGTAAAGCATCTTGAGATCATTCAGGTGCAGGGTTGCTTCTTGGCCAAGGGAGTGGGCTCATTCACAAATAAAAAAAGAACACAGCTATGACTAAAAAATGGTACCAAAACATCCTCTGAGATCAACTTCTTACAACCACACAAGAACAGCTTGTACGCCTTTTCCGACATGATGGAGCACCTTGCCATAAGGCAAAACAGATAAGTGAGAGGCTCGGGGAACAAAATCTGGAAATTTTGGGTCCATGGCCAGGAAACGCCCCAGACCTTAATCCCACAGAGAACTTGCAGTCAGTCCTCAAGTGGCGAGTGGGAAAACCCAAACCCACACATTCTGACAAACTACAAGTACTGATTGTTCAAGAATGGGCTGCCATCAGTCAGGATGTGGCCCAGAAGCTGACTGACAGCAAGCCAGGGTGAATTGCAGAGATCTTGAAAAAGAAGGGTCAACACTTCAAACATCGATGCAAAACTCAATGAAATTGACAACACGAAGCCTTTGACACGTATGAAACACTAGTAATCATACTTCACCATACCACACTAACATCTGACAAGAAGGTCGATAAGTGAAAGAAATACCACATGCTTAATACTTCATGGTTGGTCTATGGCTTTGCATCATGTGCACTTTTTGGTATTTCAAAATCTGCGCTAGTAGGGAGCAATGTACACATTTCATTACTTTTAACAAAACACGTTGTGCCAGTAAATGTATTAATAAGCTCTCAGGTGTAATAGCAAAGGAGTTTCTGCATCTACATCTGAATCTGTATTTCATGAACTGACCTGAGTAAACTTGCATATAGTCAATAAATAAATCAAAGGTTGCACAAACCACAGTTTAAGCTACAGTAGATATTAAACTGCGTGATTTCACCACGCACAGTTTGTACCACCAATAGTCGTTGCTCAGTATCGGTCTGCATTGTAATGTTAAGGCTGTTACTGCGTATTAAAGTATTAAACGCATTAAACTGGCACCCTGCAATGTTAACACACTGGTAAATCGCTTTATGCTAACAGCTGTTACGGATGATGATCGACGTTGAAGCTTACAGCATGACTTTGGAGACGTGGATGTCCACGGGAACCCTTCTGTCTTTGAATGCTGTGGTGATGAAGCAGCCAAACGTTAGGGCCGCCATGACGCTCAGAGAGAAAGCGAACAAAGAGTTAGCTCTCGACAAAACCGTATTCATCTTCAGGTGATAGCACAAGCTCCAGGAATGATGAGAATATCAGCAGTAACAGTAATAACAGATATATCGCACAGACAGTATGCGGATGCTAAAGGCAAAACGGAAATGTAAAGTTTGGCAGAAAAAAAACACACGCACTTCCCTTTCACGCTTTTCAAAATAAAACAAACCTCGATGCAACTTTGTAGATTATTAAGGATTGAAAGAATAACTTTTTAGTAAAATATTGGGCTTAAACTTACGGCGGACCACTCTCTATCCATCAACTCGTGTTTTCAACAAGGTGATAAAAAAGTAAGTTTTAAAGTAAAGTTTTAGAATATTTTACATTTGTATGTAGGCTACAAATATATTTAAGTACACACAAGAAAAGAGAAGATCGGTCTGTGATACTTATTGTTACTAGTTCGACAAAACTGTATCTATCCACTTGTTCTTCTTGTGCTTTCACAACTTCGCCTGGGAAAAGGATAAAATATTTACTTCCGTAAAGTACGGATGTAACATCGCTCACTTGACGCGAAAACCGGAACCGGAAGAAAATTCAAACAGGAGCGATGACAAGGCGGAAGTAGACATTTTTTTTCTTTCCCCCAGTAACTTTATTTAAAACACCTCTCTCTCTCTCTCTCGCTCTCTCTCTCTATCTCTATATATAATATTTAATTTCTCTGTCACTCCTCCACCTGTTACGAGAAGAAACAGTGAAGAAATAGTGACAGATGAAGCCTTCATTAAAGTACATAAAGTATGTACAAGATAAGATAAGATAGGATGTTTTATTGTCATAGCAGCATTGTAACAACAGTAGTATAAAGTAACTGTGTCACAGAATAATTAACAGTAGTACATTAGTACATCTCAACTCTGCTCCCATTCTACTTCTGGAAACTCTGGGAGCCACATCTGAACTAAGGTAATGCACAATAGCTCTGGAGGCCAAAGCTGTGGAAGAATTATAACATTGTACGTGATGATTAGATCATTTGTACAAAAAATAACTTGTATAAGATTTCGTTTTAAGTCAGAAGTAGAAAATTAAAGGTCCAGGCGTTTATAAGACATGTTTGGAGTTTGACTGACTGATTGGTTAAGATGAACCGACTTGAATTCGTCTGATAAATAAGACATTTAATCAGACTATATGGTTAATTCAATCCCAAAATGAAAATGAAAGTCTATTTTGTATATGGGACAAAACGCCTGCCATAACGTGCCCGTTTCCGGGGCAGGGATCTGCGTCTGCGACCAGATGGGAGCAGTTTAAAGAACGGGTAGAGGGGATGCCTGGGGTCATGTGTTATGGTGCGTGGTATGCATGTGACGGCTTTGTTGTTGAGATCTGAGATGTTGGGCATGAGGAGGACAATGATGGTGTGTAATGTGAATGAATTTGTTCCTACTGGATGGAGTTAACATGATGAAGAAACAACGGGAACAATAGAGGAGAATGGGTTGAATTATAATTTTGTAAAGCAACAACAGAAGGTCGGGCGAAACAGAAAGCAGAATCTCTGTTGGCAGCATCTGTGGATATCACAGGTGTGTTGTTCAAAGATAAGTAAATTGTCCAGGGTGAGTCTAGGATACCTGAAGCAGTCCACTGTCTCAACATTTTCATTATTGATACATGCAGGGTGGCGGGTGGGGTTGTGGGCTGTGCTGTGTGTCGTGGAGCTGTTACTGACCAGTTCATGCTATAGGACATTAAGAAAAAAATAAATAAATAAACATTATTAGAAGATTATGAATGAATCTCCATTATTTTTTAATTGAACTTGAGATCCAGACCAACACTTTGCTGTTGAATGTGTGTTGCCAGGGTCAATACACCCTGCCGTTATTTAGAGTAACTAGATAGATAGATAGATAGATAGATAGATCTACATAATTGGAAAGAAAAAATCGATATACAGAATATTTACAAGAATAATACAATTATTGAATATTAAAATTAGATTACATCTAGTCTTTTCAATACACTTTCTGTCCAGCTATTTAAAACAAACTTGTGTGGGAATTTCTGAATGAGAAATGCTATATAATGTTCAAACCAGTTGAAAAATAAAAATAACAATATTCAGTGGAAAATTAAATGTACATAAATTAATAGTATAGCTATTTGAATCTAATCCGAGGTCCGATCTTTTTGATTAAATGTGATTTTCTGCTGTGGGACACAAATAGCATTTTACCAAACATAGATGTCCCACATACACAGAGCTCAGCTTTGCGTGTGCTTAGTCACAAAAGTGTTCAAAAATATCGCCCACGGGACACGTGAGACCGCATGTGAGTTGCCAGCTGTCTTGGACACATCTAAGCACCTCAGCCAATCAAAATACCCCTTGCCATGTCTCCTCCCGTTCTCCTAGTTTGAGCTCCCCGCAGTCAGCTGCTGATGTTTACACAGGAACTGCTTCAAGTTGAACCACACTAGAGGTGCCACCCGGAGACTGTCCATGAAAAGGAGCGCAGAGCCAGGCCCGCTACTCCAGCACGCCCCGGAGACGAAGAGGGCCTGCTGGGGGATTCTGATCAGCCAAGGTCGGTATTCTCACACACACGCCCGTGTGTTTTAAATATATACTATATATTAGGGCTGTCAACGCTAAAACGGAATTTTTTTATTTTTATTTTTATTTATTTTTTTATCATAACGCGTAGTTTGGGAAATCGGGAAGCGATGAAAGCATCATTAACGCTGCGGGAGAGCGGAACCTGCAGTGTTGTCGTAGTACATCATTTCGCCTGCGGAGGGCAGTAATACACCATATTCTGGACAGTGTATGTTATTGTTAGCAAGCATGTGTACACTTGCGTGTTGGTAAGAGTATTAAGACTTTAAAAATATCCGTCAAAGGAAAATTTAAAACATGCTTTAAAAATGTGCAATTAATTTGTGGTAATCACGCGTTAACGTGCGATAACTATGGATATCGTGCAACCACTCAATACCTATTGACAGCCTTAATGTAACACACACACACACACACACACACGTTCACATTGTTCCAATGCAAGTTGCAAGTTGAATGAGACAAGACCCTGTTCAGACCTGGAATTAAAATGCATCTATGCCGATGGACATCATCTAGTCCACAACAGAATATTTTAACAGATGTTGTCTCTAATGGGTGCATCACAGCAGGAAGGTTCTGGGTTCGAATCCGGGCCTTTCTGTGTGGAGTTTGCATGTTCTCCCTGTCTCTGCGTGGGTTCTTTCCGGGTACTCCAGCTTCCTCCCACTGTCCAAAGACATGCTTGTTAGGTTCATTGGTGATTCTAAATTGGCCGTAGGTGTGAGTGTAAATGGTTGACACAACATGTTTTGGGGTGGAGTTGGTTCTGTTGGATATTGCTGCAACCAGAAAACACAGTCGTTTAGCTAAATGACTTACTGATATACCGGCCACTGTATTAACCTGAGGTGAACTAACCAACACCATCGACACAATAACAATATTTCATGTACAGCACCAGGTGTCATACGCTTGCCAAGTTCTTGTGTATCACCATAGCTCCCAATTCCATTCACTTTTATTTGATTTATATGGTGTGAATAACAATACAAACTGGACCAAGATGTTTTAGTCCCCCGGCGGTTTAGGCCTATGGCAGCGTCACTAAGGGATGGTTCAGTATCACCTGTGCCAGCCCTAACTATAGTCTTAAAGTCTTAAGCATAATCTTAAAAGTAGAGAGGGTGTCTGCCTCCCAAACCCAAACAGGGAGATGATATGGTACTGTGAGTTTTGGAGTTAGGCCTGTGAGGGCCTTGTATGTAAGGAGCCAATGCTCTCACTGCAGCATTTTGAATCAGTTGGATGCTTTTTAAAGAGATATTTGGACAGTGCTGTTTCTATACTATGATGAACTCTAAAACCTGACTGAAACTATTCAAACAAACCCGTTCCCATTTAAATGGTCACACAACTGATTTACAAATACTTTTTCTAGAATTTTAGAAATAAAAGGAAGGTTGAATATTGGTCCATAGATGGCTAAAACAGTCCAAATGTTGATTAGGTCCTACAGAAGTTTCTATTTCCACTGTACTTCTTTGAGAGCTGTCAGAAGGATGCCTTGAGTTTTTTCTGTATTGCTTTTCAATTTTGTCTGGCTACAGTGCTCTTGTTCCTTGTGTATCTTGTGGTAGTATTTCTTTTCCAATGTCTCCAAAAGGCTTTAATGCTTCTTTAACAGCAGTCCACATGCATTGTGTCCAAACAATATTTGCAACAATACACACAATCCTCACCAGAGAGAAGCTAGTCTTTCCACCGATCTCAAGAACTGCAAGACACAGAGAATTTTATAGTCAGCATGTCAAAATTTGTGTGTATGTCTCAGTAGTCCATCAAATTAAAAAACAATTGACATATTGCATATGTTCGATAAGGATTGGAAAATTTGGAAATACTAAATCTTAAAACTGTCATCATCCTCCACGTTCCTATTGACCTGTAGCATAACAGCCTCACACACGATCATCTGTATCTTGATCTGTATTGCATGCTTAGAAAAAAATAATTAAAAAATTGCACAATACATACTGCTCATCATCTTTATTTCAAACTCTAAACTCTATGTAGACTGTATCAGACTGAGGATCAGCTTACCGTGTACCTGACTCCTGAAAGCACTATATTGTTACCGGGCCGAGTTTAAAACCGCCCTCTAACATCTGACTGAGCCTGACCTATGTACTAAGACACTTTACAAGCCTTTATAGCCCTGGGGTATAATCCACAAAGTGTTTCTGCACCTGTTTTCTGGCACAAACCTTGAGTTTCTCCCCGTCACTCAGTCAAAAACAATGATTCTGTTTTAAATTTGTGAGTAATTAGGCCTACACCTTTGCATCGTGTACAGCTTAGCTCCATGTTTGTAAACGCGTCCCTTTCCTTCATAGAGTAAGAAAAAGCAGAAGGTGTGGAGGTCCTTTCACTTCCACTTCATTCAAAAATGTCCTATATCTACCAGTGGCTGGATGTGCCATGGGGAGATGGAGATATGGGTATGTAGAAGATACAGATTCTGTGTTGAGGAGATATTTTTCTCACCATCTAAATAAGTGGTTATTCGACTGTTATTTCCATTGGTAGCTTCCAGATTTGTGTGGTTTTAGCGTGTTTTAGGCTTTAGCTTAGATCTGCTTACTCCCGCAACTGTCGTTTAAAACCCAGGCCCAGTTCTGCTGTAAAATAAATAAATAAATAAAAAACTAATCTTTATTTCAGACTGTCATAACATGGGACTGCTCTGGCTCTTAGCAGCTGCAGCAGTGCGGAACGATGTAAACACAAATAAAAAACTGGTAAAAGCTAAACACATACAGACTACAAAAATAGATTTAGAAAGGGTTCGCGAAACTTGTGCAGTGGTGATTGTGCATGTTTTGTTCCCCTTCAAATGCGTTTGAGTGCATTTGCTTGTGTCTTGTGTGTGTCCAGGGTCCTGGGCAGATCGTTCTCCTCTCCATGAAGCAGCTTCTCAGGGTCGATTGCTTGCCTTGCGCAATCTGCTGGACCAGGTAACCCCCTCATATACACACACTCAGCAGACAAATGCAATACAAATGTGACAGTATTGTCATGTCACCAGTAACTCACAGTTAAGTTAAAGTCAAAACTTCTGTTATGTTTTAGGGATGTCAGGTCGACATCGTTACCATCGATAATGTAACGCCTCTCCATGAAGCTTGTCTGTCGGGACATGTAGCATGCGTCAGAGCATTAATAAATGCTGGAGCTAATGTAAGTATCCATACCGAAACCGCTGCTGACTGTGTGTCCACTCTTTTGTACATAAATATGTCTGGGTTTTAGGATGTATTGATGCTGTCTTGTGTTGCTCACAACTACAGTGTGTGTGTGTCCAGGTGAATGCTGCTACCATTGATGGTGTGACTCCTTTATACAACTGCTGCGCCTCTGGAAGTGTTGGCTGTGTGGAGCTGCTGCTGCAGAATGGAACACACACGCACACCACGCACACACACTTCCCCTCAGCTCTGCATGAAGCCTGCAAAAGAGGTAAATATGCTTATCAGAAATGTTGAATGTGGTGCATGACTGAACAGGCAGAGGTCAAGTGTAGTTATGAAACAGTTTTAGTTTGGTTGCCTTGTTCAGTGATTCCATACAAGATGGAATTAAATATCCTACAGCAGGTGACAGCTGCTTCTTTCTGCCGCACACTAAATAGTTTCTGAACTACAAGACAAACACAATTAACAGCAGAATCTATACCAGGGCATTGTGTACTCTAATAAACCTACCGTTGTTACTGTGTTCAGCCTGTTTATGATAGGCCGTGTGGGCAGGCATCAACCTCAGTAGGAAAAGAAGAAGTCACCAGTATTGCTGCACATGTGAGCAGTCACGATAAAATTAGGTTTATTTCTCTTCTTTGCAGAAGAGGGGTTATGTGTGAGGAGGGGGAGAATGGGAAAGTCTCCATCTCCCAGAACCTTACACTTTTAAAACAGTCTATTTCTTCCATGTCTGGGTATATTTACATTTGCACCACTATATTCTCTGTTGTGTATTTAAAAAGGAATTGACATTTATAGCTCTGACAGCAATGTCTGACTTTATGTTGAGAGGCCATATCTTGGCGAAAACCTGGTGGCAGGTACAAAGGTACGGCTCATTAAGATAAAAACAACAGAGATAAAATAAGTCACAAACAGCAACTGCTAATATTTAACTGGAAGGTTATGTATTGTTCATCATTGTGTATGTATGTGTGCAGGTAATAGCCAGTGTGTAGAGTCCCTGCTGTCCCATGGAGCAGATCCAGACTATAAAGCGTCAAATCTGGGCTCTCCTCTCTATGTGAGCTGTCTACACCAACACCCAGCCTGCACAAAGATTCTGCTGCACAGAGGTGTGTTTAGTCAGCTTCCTGCCATTTAAACTTGTTGCATGTCTGGGTAACATCCTGTACCAGGAACAGGTGTCAATGGCTTTACATGGACCAACATTGTTTCAACGTTTTGGCTGAGAAAACAGATTAATATATCTAACATCTCTTATTGGTCTTGAGTTGTGGAGAGAAATGAGTCTCAGAATGGTATTTTTAGACATGTGTATGTATAGGAAGATTTTCTAAATCAAAAAAGATACATATGTAAAGTATTCATATTTATTCTCATGTCTTTAAATTGCTTGGCGTATTTAAAGTAGAACATGCGTTTGTGAGTGCCCAATACCCTGTAAATGTTTACATTATATACTGTATGGTTATACACAATGTATATACTCACACATTCTTGAACACATTTGTAAATCTTATTTCTGAGCATTTTTCTCTATACAGAGTGGTTTAAACTATATGATGAGGTTCTATAAAAATAATTTCATCTAAATTCCGTGAGGATGCCACACTGCATGACTCTGTACCGCAATAAATCATAATTTGGCTTTGCCGTCTGGTAGCAACAGAGCCAGCACACCACGTGAATACTTCCCTGTTGCTGATTGGCTGGAATAATATTGCCGAAGAATACATTTAATGCAGTGTCAAACAGTCGTTCAGAACTTTTTTACTTATTA
Organism: Chelon labrosus; assembly: GCF_963514085.1. Lineage (NCBI taxonomy): Eukaryota > Metazoa > Chordata > Actinopteri > Mugiliformes > Mugilidae > Chelon > Chelon labrosus. The sequence continues at coordinate 22,562,033 of NC_140338.1, read as the reverse complement.
GCCAATAATAATAATGATTAAAAAAAAAGAAAATGTAATGACCTCATGTCTTCTTGGAGCCCTGCATGGAAGACGGAAAGTGGCTCTGTACTTATACAGTTTATAAACAAATTTATATTACTAATATGCTACACACACACACACATATATATATATATATATATATATATATTGCATATATTAATATAATTTATTACATTTTTCTCTTTACTCTGTTGAACTTCACATCCTCATCCCACGTAGGAGCCGACGTTAATATTGGAGGAGGAGGAGGGGACAGTCCTCTACATGCAGCAGTCAGACAGGACAATGCAGATCTGGTGTCAGTGTTACTGGACTACGGGGCTGACGTCAACCTCAGAGATGCTAACAATCAGCGGCCACTGGAAGTAGCGCCTGACGGTGGGAAAACACAAGAGATGTTGCTAGCATTTGAAGGTAATATCTTCTGCTGCAGTGAGTCAGTGTCGATGCATGGAACAACTTTTATTTTAAACTGAACCTCGTCATGACAGTAAGAGGATCCAATTTTGTTTCCACCTAGTTTCTCCGCGGAGTCTCTGCCAGTTGTGTCGTCTCCAGATCAGGAATCTGTTAGGGCGATCCAGACTGAAGCTGCTCCCTCTCCTTCCTCTTCCTTCGTTGCTAACTCATTATCTGGAGCACACATAGGATGATGAGTTTCTTTGAGTTTTTTTCAATGAAAGTATGGATGTAACACATTCTGTGTTAACGTATCATCACCATGGTTTGAACTGTTTAATGAGGTTTAGCTAGTACAAAATCCTTGCATCAACATACCCTGGAGATGCCACTCTGCTTTACACTGTACTTACACTGAATTTGCCTTTGTATTGCCATAACTGGAACAATTATATTTTAAATGTTTCGTCAAATGTGAGGTGATTACCTGATAGAGACACCTGCTGCAGACTTTTAACTCGTGTCACTAAATATTGGTTAAGCAAAGTATACAGAATATGCAGAAATTAAAATAAACACTGGAACGTAATTTCCACTGCATAGAAGGTTTTTCAAGTATATGTTTGTATGTATTATTCACCTCAGTGACCATTATAGCAGCTCCACAGCAATGAGCATGGAGGACTACAATGTTATCTTACTACAACAATATGTGAAGCCATTTATTTGGTTATGTTTATGCATCTCACTCTCGTATAATACTATTTAAATATTGTGTACATAGATATAAACAATATATATAGATTTAGATAGATAAGCTTAAATGACATCTGAGAGGTGTTCCTGTACATACATGTATGCGTGGTCATGAAACTGACAAACACAACAAGTTTGTTACATAATAATATATATATAGTTGCACGAATAAATTACATAAATATGTGCTTCAGTGGGTTGATTTTTACACCTTAGTGCAGGCATGGGGGACAACTACGGCCCACAGTCAGGCTCCTATCTTACACTAAATTCTTTTTTTTTTTTTTTTTTACAGACAGCCGTCATTGTCAAACAGAATGAATAAATCATACAGGTTTACACAGGTTCAAGACGCACTTATTTTCAGCTCATGTTGGTAGCACCACTGTAACTCTGTCCGACTGTGTGAACCATGCTGTGACCCCTCCTTGTTTCTGCTAAGACCTCTGCAGAGATGGAAATTATAACTGAAACTGTAATACCATACAAAACAAACAATGCATATGGCAAGCGAGCAGGGACCGAAAAAGTGAAGCAACTCCACACTGTCTTGAATGTCTAAACAGCGGCCCTTGAAGTGTGAGCCCGTGAGTCCACTTGAATGAAAACATTAAAGCAAGCTGCAAAGTGACCATGTTAATCGCTGTGCAGAGAGCAAGGATATTATTATGTATCTGGCTCGTCACACTGGCACAGAGAATTGAATCAGATATTAAATGACAACTGGAGGACAAGGAAGAGACTTGATTTTTCTTTTTTTAAGTCTCCGATGAAAGAACAGATCTTTTGGAGAGGAGTTGACGATGACAGGAATTTAACATGAGAGCTGCTTGATCTCAAAAACTGCAAAAGCTGGGTTACTGCAATGGTCTATTTATTGTTGTTTTTTGGATGCAAAATAAAATTATACACAATTTTACAAATCAACAAACATCCAACCAAAAGGAACAAAATTACATACAAACATGGCAACGTATAATTCATTAGAAAAGGGCAGAAACGGCAACAAAAATGTTATCATTAGAATGAAGTCCATTAGTCCTACTACTACGTTGCAATGAAAGTGCCAGATTGGTTGCTGGGTGTAAAGTTTTTAATGCTATGAGTACTCACTTTACACACACATTCGGTCAGGGCCATTGGTTTCCTGAATGTATAATTTTATGCAGTTCCTACCTTTAAAGAGCACAATATTTTGAATTGTTAGAGAAAAATAGTTATGGAAATTGCATTTCTATTAAAAACTGAATATGTTTTGCAGTTTGAGGTTATAGCCTCTTGTGACTCCAGTAAGCCCAACTAAATTTACAGATTATTTTTAGTAACAGCTTGGTAACACAAAGCTGTAGGTGTCACACTTCCTTATTCGGAGCGTGACGGTATGCAAAAACAGCTCGTCAAAATAAAAGCGAAGTCATTCATTCACTCTGAATGAATGACGAATAAACTCCAGTGAAAACTGATAAATAATAAATAACCAAACATAACCAAATACTCAATTCTTGGCCTGTTTCTAAATTTTCAATTCCCTTCACCCTGATAGTACAAAGCGATCAGGACCATCCAAACATGGAACTTCAAAATAAAAGCCCCTTAAATGTATTGTGTTATAGATATTTTCCAAATCATTTGATACTGAATTCTGCAGCAAACTTCCCGTTTCCACAGACTACTTCAAATCCGTCTCGGGATGTCACCCAGGAAATAAGATAAGATTGCAAGCAAGGACATGTCTGGCAATGATCCACCGTGAACACGAGCCAAAATTCATTGAGTGCCTTTTATTCCACCCCTATGACACGAGCACAAAACATTCCTTTGGAGGTGACAATGCACTTACGTGTTACCTATTGACAATGGCTCGACGCCTGTTGCTTTTTGTGTGAACGTGGTTTGCACCATTATACCATTATGTGTATATTAAATTGTAATTATCTGTTTTGTTTTTGTTTTTTTGTTGTTGTTTTTTTTAACAAGATGTCACCTCTATATTATTATGTGACCCGGGCATTGGAGGAATCGAGTAAAAGTAGATGACCCGCACACCTCCGCACTGTTGTAATTTGAAAAACCGGACAAACCTCTTGTCTATCCACACCTAGTTATACCTGCTTTTTACATGCCAGCATTACTGAACGCAATTTGAGCATTTAAACCCCGTAATATTAATAAAATTGTATGAATTTGAGAATAATTCATAATGTGAGGCAACATTTCTTATCTGTGCTGCCAGTGTTAAGATGTCCCGCTGAGCTGGGCTGAGCTCCGGTGTACCGCCAGGGGGGGTGCTGTTCCGCCGGGGTAACGCCAGATTCAGCAGTACCCGGTCACACTACTGTACAAGAAGGAGACCGGATAAAAAACAGGACAGGCGAGACTGCCACCAGCCAGGTGTAGTTTAAAATCGGTTTTTAGTGACAAGTGGCGGCCGCTGAGTTCATACCACCACCGTTGTTCAACTCACAACGTCGGGAACTTACGAGTTATTTAGCCGCCTAGCTGTCCTTCCTGCCAGCCGGTGAGCCCCGACTTGGAGCGGTGTCGGCTAGCCTAGCTTAGCTGTTGGAGGTACTGGCTGTCCAGGAAGAGCTCCCAAGATGAGGGTGAAAGTAGGATTCCTTCTGCGGAGTTTGCTCATCGTTGGAACATTTCTGGGCTTGGTGGTGCTCTGGTCCTCTCTGTCGCCCAAGCCCAGCGAGGATAACCCATTTGTGAAAAGGGTAAGTTAGCAGCAGCAGCAACAGCAGCAATAGCAAACCAGTTAACCCAAAAATGTGTTAACAGAGAAAAGTGCACGCAGCGTTAGCACCCCCCTCCAGAGCTAGCACGAACCTCACCAGCACGTCAGTATACAGCAGCCTTTACGTTTAGCCCTTTACGTGTATGTGTTCATCAGTAAAGGCATCCCTCAGCAACAAGCACACGTTTTTATTCTTTTGTTTCTACAATGGTTGTCATGGAGATTGGTTACTAGCGCAACACCGCGGCTAGCTGTTGAGGAATGTATGCCGACGTAATATTTGATGTACAAGCGCTTATTCCTCGTTTGGTACATGTTTTTGGCTGTTTTTTTTTTACGTTTTCCTGTGAACACAAACAGTATTCCTAAATGTCACAGGTTTATTCCAGGATACATATCCGCATATCCGTCACCGTGTTGTCGTCATGCGTCCTTCAAGGCGGAACTTGGGAGTTGCTGCAGCTGACAGCTATCTCTTTACTGTCCGACATCGTGTTTGCAGAGTATTAAAAGTGCCCCGTGCTCAGAAACGTGTGGGTGGGGAGGCTCATTTCTCATTTCTCTGACCAACTGATGTTTTGTAAACCCACAGTCCAAACTCCAGAGCTCTTAACATAAGTGAAAGGTATGTGGATAATTAAAAGGAAAGGCTGCAAATCTATGCACATGAGAACCTGGAAAAGCATGACATTTGGGGTATTTATTTGTCAATGTAACTACTAATCATCTCAGTTCTACTATAATCTAGAGTAATCTTTGCTATAGTGCCCTAGTATATCTTATAAACACTTTACATATTGTGTATATTGCAGCACAAGGACACTGTTCACACCTGCCATTAAAATGTGTCCATGGGGATATGATCACACATAGACAGTGTCCTCTGTGCCCCCCCAAATTACACACAGTGGGTGTTTATTTGCATATTAGACACAACTGAACAGTGGTCATTACAAGACACATGTGGAGATACAGTCTTATAGCAGGTCTGAACAGGAGTAGCTACACAACAGTTAGACAACAGCCTGCTCCGCTCCAGTTCAGCTGGTAGCGGTAATGCAAAAGACTACACAACAACGGTCTCGCCATATAAAGCAATGGAGAGGCATCAGTGTACACTGCATGGAGGATATTCAAGTCCTGAGGGAAATCAAATCCCAAAAGAGAGTACTCATCCCTCCCTTTTGGTGATTGTGGTCATTTTAATTAATCCTCCTGATGATGCACTTGACTATTTTCTGCTTGACTAACTGTGTCGTATCATCCTGCTTCACTGCCACTTGACCTGACGTTGGTCTGTCGCTGTTTTATTGTTGTTCATTCAATTTCTCTAATTTCCATCTGTATTTCCATCATACAGGAGGACAGTTTGCTGCCCAAAGGGGATCCAGCAGATCATTTGAAGCCTGTGGTGCCCTGGCCTCATGTGGAGGGAGTGGAAGTCGACCTCCACTCGATCAGACTCAAACATGGTGAGAAAGGGGAGTTTTGTTTGTGAACATGCCATAAATAAACTTAGCCCCCATATACATGTACAGTAAGATTTAATAAAGTCTTTTAGAAGGTTTACGAGGTTGATTGTTCCATGCCATCAAAAACAAATGATGTTAAAGTAAATGCAGTTAAGCTATTATGTACATCATTAAAGTTTCTCAAGCCTACAGTGAGTTTGGACCAATAGATTACTTTATCATCATCTTAGCTATGTTTATATTGCAGATTTTAAACACAAATAAATTTAGAACATATACCTCTGTTGAAATCTTTCAAATCTTTCAAATCTTTGGTATGACTGTGTATTAGCTTAGCATTTGCTATGTTTTTAAAATGGTCTTAAATACAGCATTTTCCAGAAATTGTCTATTTTCTCATCTTCTTGGTTTTGTGTTGTTGTCTCCAGGAGGGGACGACAATGCCCAGGACCCCAACCAGCAACCCAACCAACAGGTGATCCAGCAGCAGTATGTGACGTTCAGGCCACACACACACGCTTACAATGCCCCGATCCTGAAGAAAGGTACCCTGGGAAACTTTGAACCAAAGGAACCCGAACCTCCAGGTGTCCCAGATGGTCCCGGAGAGGGAGCTAAGTCATTTGTCCTGGGTCCAGAGTACAAAGACTCCGTCCAGGCTTCTATCAAAGAGTTTGGCTTCAACATGGTGGCAAGTGATATGATTTCACTGGACAGAACAATCAGTGACATACGCCACGAAGAGTGAGTACTGCTGTTTACACTCAATACAGATCTTGCTTCATTTAATTGTGGTGTCAGCTCAGCATCACTGTTTATATTCTTATGACCACTACACTTTACGGAAACAGTTTAGCGATCCCTGTCAGATCATATATCACGTAATTCAAGCACGGGGAATGTTTGGATAATCAAATACAAGCTTACATGATGCTAGGATAATTTAGATCACCCTGGGCTGTCTTCTTGTGAATGAACACCTCCAGTCAGACTGGCTTAAATATGAAATAGTGAGAGATGGCTTTGATTCAGCCTTTTTCAAGAGTTATCTTAGTCGGTGTGAATGCACACACACATTGTTTGTCTAAGATACACCAGTAAGGTGTGACTGTTACACACCCAACTGAACAAGCTGCCTGTAACCGGTCTAACACAGTCACACAATTGTTGAGCTCAATCTTTCACATTATAGACAGCGTCCTGACTTGTTAAGGATTATTGATATGTTATCAAATAATGTATAGGATGACCCAAAAACCATTTATATGGTGTGACATATTGTGATTGTTATTATAATGTGTTAAATAACCTGTTCCTTCCATGAATTTGTGCCAGTGTTCCTCTCTCACCCCCACTGCCTCACAGGTTCCTGCAACATGCAGGGTGACGCCTTACCAGTCCAGAGATAATTGTAACTGTTGGAACTATTTTAGGCGCTCTCTTATTGTTGTAGAAATCAACTCAAGGAGCATTTTCAGAGATTGCAATGCATTTGTTTTTTTTTCCACCACACACTTCAGTTGTGTGAACTGCAATAACTTAGTGTGGACTAGAGGCTCTATTGTGCAGCGCTGCCTACCTAACATCAGCCTGTAGCTGGGTGATATGGCCAAAATATAAAATCCCATTTATTTATTTTTTTTTTCAATGCAGTTCCCAGTATTAAAAATGTTTCTGTCTCAGAACAAAAGTTGACAGCATCATTGACACATTTACAGTTGTCCTCAGCCTGCTGGTCCAGACATCTGTAGTTGACTAAAACAATTACTTGTTGAGCTTGTTGCGCTGCAATCTTCTCTCCTGTTTGTTGTACAGACAGGGCAATGTGTGTGGGCAGCAATTGCAGGTTGATGGTTCATATTTGGGATTAATTGTTTTCATCATCTTTAGTCAAGCTTCAACTATGTAAATGGGTGCCACGTCTTTTACCATATGAAATGCCAGCCCTTCTGTAATTTCCCTCGATGTTCCTCGATAGATAGATAGATAGATAGATAGATAGATACTTTATTGATCCTGAAGGAAATCCAAGCATCCAGTAGCAGTAACATACATTGAACATACATTAGAGTTAACTTATAACACAGTAACCATACGCTGAAATTGACCTGAGATAAATGTAAATTTAAATTTAAATGTAATGTCGGCATTACTCAAGCTGTGTTGACTGGTAAAACTGACTGAGAGGGCACTAACTTCAGCTTTGCCAGCTTTGCTTCAGTTTATTTATTTTTTCATATTTGAATTATTCGAATCAGTTCAACATATTGGCTACCCCAACCATCATGGGACACTTTTAGGAAACATCGGTAACGACACAAGATAACATGGGTCTTAAACTCCTACCACCACAAGTAAATGTGGAAACTAGATATGCCTACGTTATCTGTCGCCAAATTTTGAAGTATTATGTAGACCCCCGCCAATAACATACTGTAGAGGGTAAGGGAGGAGCGTAATATGAATGTAATAGCCAGGTTACATAGCAGTCTCTGTCTCTCTCATTTGCCCTCTGTCTGTGTCATGGATGTATTTAGAGCTGCGTGTCTGTGTGCCTGTAAGACAGAGGCCAGGGCTGAGCTACACTCAGCGAAACCACAACTTGTGTGTATTCACACATAATCCGGCCAAGCAAAAGCTTTCTGCGGGGTGGCATTTATCACAAAAGAGTAGTGTGAAACACTTTTTACCATGGATCAGTGTTACCAGCAGAAACCCTGATCTACGTAACATGATCGACTCGCACAGACTGATGGCCAGGTCCTGGTTGATAACGTGGTTGCTCTTTGCAGTACTGCATTTAACCATTTTCACACTCTCTCTGAAGCCTTAGACATTTCTAGGCATTACGTAAAAGAGTTGCAAATGTCTGAATCGGTCTGATCAGACAGTTTGGAAATAAGTAAATAGAACTGAAATTTAAGGCAAACAGTGGAAACCAAGTATCTCTTGGCAGGTTGCTTTTTTAATACCTTTCTCGGTTTTACAGATATGTAACCACAAAGTAATGTTTGTGTAATTATTTATCTTTGGGATTAATTTAGTTCCTTTTGCAGTGTGATGAACCAGATCCATAACAGATCCCAGATCCAGTAACTTCACTCTCATCTTTCCAGGTGCAAGTACTGGCATTATGATGACAGGCTGTTGACGTCCAGTGTGGTGATAGTCTTTCATAATGAAGGTTGGTCTACACTCATGAGAACAGTCCACAGTGTCATCAAGAGGACTCCCAGAAGATACCTGGCTGAGATCGTCCTGATCGATGACTTTAGCAACAAAGGTGGGTTTGCTTCTTTTCTTACAGTGATGTTGGATGTAATGAAAATATAATTTAAGATGCACTGTGATTAGATCTTGAACAGTTACACACATAGCACCTGTTACAGAACTGAAGTTATGAACAATAATAAAATAATAAAGTGCTTTATAAAGTAATAGAAGCAAATAATATCCAAACCATGAAACCACCTACAGAAAACAGTCATGTATTCAAGAGCATTGTTTAATAGGATGATTTATAAATTTGACCAGCCAAGCCTAAGTCTACAGTGGTCCGATGAGATCGATCTATGAACAAAAGAGGATTTCTCACGCTATTCCCTGACTAAATTAAGGAAGCCCTAGGCAGTCAGTCTTTAACATTTTTATTTATTTTTTTTAATGATAAATGTAGATAGTATGTTTGAGTGAAACTGTGATAAATCACCTGCAGCAGTCAGTTCAGAATGTAACACAGATTTTATTTTAAATCGAGAATTTATTTCCTCGTTAGTCTAAACTCAGGAATCCATATTCGTCAACCTGTGAGTTGGGAATATACCCACAGTTCTCATTGAATTGTGGGTTAAATAGATTTTGACATTAGGGCTGCAACCAATGATATTATTAGATTATTTTCTGAGTAGTCATTTAATACTTCCGTTAACTTACCATTATAAATAACCATTACTTCAAGTGCCAGTCAATTTCTTCTCCCCTTTGTTACTGGTGGGTGATATCAGTCAGAATGGGCACTGTAAACACTGTGGTCTATAGGGCGCATATGTGTGTCTCTACAGGTATTCCATCCATAATGCTGAAATAGTGAACACTGTAACTGTAGCTTTTTGTCACCCACATATGTTAAGAAATGCACATAAGATAATCCTTATGTGCACTGCAACCATGTCTTTGTCTAATAACAATCCCAAATAATGTGGAACTAAAAATTAAACACTGAACTCACAGTACAAGTTTAAAGGCGCACTCATTACTCATCACACCAAGGCAAACAGCCTGAGTGTTTATTCAAGAAGACAAACATATCATTTGCAGATTCCCTAGAGGAATAGGAGCCCTTAGAGAAACAAGGTTCTCTGCTCTGACTTCCTGTATAGTCTTTTTTAAAAATTCTTATTTCTTCATTTGACCCTGGCACAAGGAAACTTTCCCCCTTTTTGTGTCTTACTGGAGTTTTAACATTTACCGACAAGCTCCTGTTATGTATGCTGGTATTTAAAAAAGTGTCTGAGGTAGGGAAAGCTTGAAAGGAGTGAGAGAGAGAGATTTCTTTTTAGAGTGAGGAGAGGGATGTGTAACCTTGAAGAGTATTGTTGTGTGATCAGAGCCAGCAAAATCAATCAAGTTCAAGTTACACAAAGTCAGCTGTTGTCGTGGCTGGGATGCCCGCATGAAAAAATCAGAAGTAGAGGCAGGCGGACAGAAAACAGTTTTATTATTTTGTCCTTACTTTGACTTCTTGTTTATTGGTTGATTTTGTAAAGCACTTTGGTCAACACTTGTTTTTTAAATGTGCATTATGGATAAGTTGATGGAGATAAAAGGCAAAACAATGCCAGCAGTCAGCAACGTTAAGATCATAACTATGCGCGTCTGTGTCTGTGTGTAGTCCATCTGAAGGAACGCTTGGAGGAGTACATCAAGCAGTGGAACGGCCTTGTAAGAATATTCAGAAACGAGAAGAGAGAAGGACTGATACAAGCCAGGAGTATTGGAGCCAAGAAGGCCACTAAAGGACAGGTATCTTCTCATCTGTCAGATCCCACGGCTGCACTCTCACTGCAGCTGTTGTTGAATGTGTCGCAGACAAGGATTCTAACTCAATGCCCTTAACTTAAACTAGTTAAGTGTAGCGGTAGCACGGATCCGAAACACACACATATCCAAGTGCTCTTTTCTGTTTTAGGTGCTGATCTACCTGGATGCTCACTGTGAGGTTTCAGTCAACTGGTATGCTCCACTGATTGCTCCTATTTCAAAAGACAGGTAACACACGCAACTATTCATCCTCAGATACGTGTCAAAGCTTTACATTTATTTAAAAAAAAAAAGAAAAGTGGCTGTTATCCAACTGCTTATTAAACTGTAACTTTCTTTTTCTGATTGTACCCTTTTCAGGTGAAGACAAAAGCCAGGTGTTAATTAGTCTTTTTTTTGTTCAGTGTGAAAGAGGCTTTAATAACAATATGTTGGTAAATGATGGCATGTGGTGTTTTTTTTTCCCACATCCACATTTAGCCCAGCTGAGTGGTAGTGGGGGAAAATACACCAGCAGCCAAGACTATTTTGCAGAATAATAATAATTGTGCCAATACATTTCATTTAATTAAAAAGGTGAACAGACCAGAGCTAAATTTACAAAATTGTTTTAATTAATTAATTCAAGCCTGAAAAGAAAACAAGAAGTTGTAATCACACCCGTAAGATGCATCTTATTTGATCCAGTAATTAATTATACGTTCTCCTTAATTAGCCACGAAGTTACCATCTCTTGAATAGATTTCCAATTAGTTCCTAGCATGTGAGCCACAGTCCTGATTTAGTCCGGGACACTATTTAAAGCTAAAACACTTCTGTTAGATGTAGTGATGTCTGAATTCCATATAAACTCACTCGCCAAAACATTAGGTACACTCGCGAAGAGGAATGCATTCTAATGTAACAGTCCTCTGCATGTTCTTATGATGTTAAAACCGATTCATTCAACCGGATGATCATTTTGGAGGATGTAATTTATGGTGAAACTGGAATCGTTTAAGCACAACAGTGTTTGTTATTTAGCGCACTAACTAAATTGAACTGTCAAAACAATAGGAACATGTGTTGAAAAAACACAATACAATTCAGTTTTACTGCAAAGTGAAACACAGCCTTCAGTTCTGTTAACCTTCACAAAGTTGAGACTTAGTGCAGGACTGTTATATTAGAATGCATTAGTTTTCACTAGTGTACCTAATGAACTGACAAATGAGTGTATATATTGGAACATCACAAGGTTTGTGTGTTTTTGTATGTCTGTATGTAGGACAGTGTGCACAGTACCGCTGATAGACTATATAGATGGTAATGAGTACAATATGGAGCCCCAGCAGGGTGGAGATGAGGACGGCCTGGCTCGAGGAGCATGGGACTGGAGCCTGCTCTGGAAGAGAGTACCACTTAGCCAGAAAGAAAAAGCCAAGAGAAAACATGTCACCCAGCCTTACCGGTACATTCCCGCAGCACCCCCCATGCAAAAACTCATCTTTGTTTTTTGTTGTGTTTCTATCTCCCATCCCTCCCAACCTGTCCTATCCTACACTGTGTCTTGCTCTGTACTGGAACATCCCACCCCATGTCTTTGTGTCGTCACTGGCATGGCTATCTGTACCCCCCCCCCCCCCCCCCCCCTTCACGTACACCACCCCTACACTTCTTCTCCCCATGTGTCTTGTATGCATGGCCTCACACTCACCCTGTCAGAACTGTCTGTACCGTGCCTCTGATCGACTCCATCCACGGCCAGACGTTCAACATCGAGCCCCAGGGTGGAGGAGACAGCGACGGCTTTGCTAGAGGAGCCTGGGACTGGAGCATGCTTTGGAAGAGAGTTCCTCTGGGAGACAGAGAAAAAAAATTGAGAAAAACTCACACTGAGCCATATAGGTACAGAAATCTAGTGCCTCTTGAATAGTGTCAACACAGATGACAAAAGTGTCACAACTAACCTGGACCATTTCTTATGATAAATCTGACATTTTTAACAACTGGTGCCTGAGCTAATTTGTGACAAAACTGTTAAACAAATTATTTCGAAACATTTTTGAGTACTTTTCTAGAAGAATGAGCATAATGAGTCAGTTTTTTGCATATCACTACTAACCAACTAAACCGAATCTCCTGCTGATGAGGAGTAGCGTGTCCTTCCCCTTTGGTTTAATGTTTCCTCTACTGGAAGTCAATTGCTTTCGCCAAAGTTCATAGTGCGCTTTGTTTGTTCAGTGCAGCTGCATTTCCAATCAAATGTTTTCCATGTTTAGTACGTCTGTGAACTTACTTTTCTTTTCTGTCCACTTTAAATTCAGGAACTTAATGGGCTATGGCAACATGACTGCATTACCTTCAATGAGAGAATAGAGGGTCCTGATGTAAATGTCAGGAGGGTTCATGTTGGCGAATCTAAGTGGTAAAACAAAGGCAGCTGGACTTGCAGAGATTACTTGAAGACATTGCACTTCTCATCCAAAAGACTTTTTCAATTCTAACTGAATAATGAAAACCCCAGGCAATGGCTGTCTTCTAGAAACTCAAGCGAGCTCTGTTACCATTTGGTTAAACCATGACTTGGGTGACTGATCATCTTTAGACATTTTGGTTTGGGATATTTTATCATGCAGGAGAGCTTCTGATGTGAATTGAGTTCAGACTGGGGCACTATCACCTCCACCTTCCTCCCAACCATCATCTCTTGTTCATTCATATCTTTCTGTCAGACCTGTCAACTTTGCTTTCATTCTTTCTTTCTTTTCTTTTTTTAATTTCTCATTGACTGTTTCCCAGTCTCATGGTCTGTTCTGTGGTTTCTCTTTTCATTTATTTCAGTTATTTCATTCGCCAATGAAATAACTGAAGTATTGCTTTAAGGCAACGTAGGTAGCAATGTTTAGACAGCAGTTCACTGTTATTTAATGTCTTGTGCTTTAAAGAAAAGCTTTATCAGTTTGTTTTCACCAGATGCCTTCAAAGCTAAGTAACTTTTAGCGTGAAGAAGACTGTTATAATGCACGTGTTTAAACGTGTGTTTGTATTTCTGATCTCGGATCCATTTGTCTGTTTTTATTCCCGTAGATCTCCAGCCATGGCCGGAGGTCTGTTTGCCATAGAAAGAGACTTCTTCTTTGAGCTGGGTCTGTACGACCCTGGACTGCAGATATGGGGAGGAGAAAATTTCGAAATATCATATAAGGTAGACATGGAGTAGATCAGTTTAAAGACACTGAGGATGGCGTCTCCATGCCTTCTTTAAAACATTTGATTGTTGTCTGTCTATTTAGATCTGGCAGTGTGGTGGCCAGCTGCTCTTTGTGCCGTGTTCTCGTGTTGGCCATATCTACAGACTTCAGGGTTGGCAAGGCAACCCTCCTCCAGCTCATGTTGGATCCTCGCCCACTCTGAAGGTAAAATGGCTCACCTCTGAAATACCTGTAGCAGAATAAAGCATCAGTGTCAGTATAAAACTGAGCAGATTCAGAGCAGTAACTGTGTGCTAAAATTTTACCACATTTACAAAGCCATGCGTTAGTGTTATGTACGTGTATAGATTATACATATGGAGTGCTCTTCCATATGTCTGAAGGCTCATTTCCACATTTGAAAAATGACAAAATAGCACAATTTAGCATTTTTTGTTGTCAGACACTGACAGCAGTAGTGTTGGTATTAGTAATCAGATGCATGTACTTGTGCCAGTGATAATTTAATCACCACCTTTAAGAAAGTGGTTACTGGTTAGTTTACAGTGCTTGTATACACTTTCCACAGAGTTTCATGACACAGGATGATATGTGCACAAACACTATAAAACAAATAGATGTGACCAATGTATAATCAACCAGGAAAATAATAAATCTATGAACTTTTTTAAATGTGTTTAGCATTTTGCAGATATCTGTGTAGACTGCAATATCAGACAATCCATGCAATGACTTGTTATGTTGCACCACATGCTCTACTCTAGACAGATGAGGGGAATCCAGTGTTTCCCACAGGATTTAATGGTTAACAAAAATCCAACTGGGATCATTTCTTGTGTGTGTGTGTGTTGTGGGTGTGAGGGTGCAGCACAGACGGGCTGTGCCAAGTTCAGCACAATTGCTGCATATCCTGTAATACCCCGTTGTAATAAATTATAGTGGTGTTGCTTAAATATTTTTATTCTGCCAAATCATATTGTAGCTAATGCTTTGCAGCCTGGTGTCAATACATAACTCTTATCAAGCCTGATGCATTGTAAGGATTATACACGTGGCACGTACTGTGAACGTTCCAAAACATATAGGCATATTAGCAAGTTAAAAACATAAGGTCTAACTCCGTCAGTCGTAACTAATCCAACTAAAACCTTTGTGTTTGTGCAGAATTATGTTCGTGTGGTGGAGGTATGGTGGGATGACTATAAGGACTATTTCTACGCCAGCCGTCCTGAAACACTCACTCTAGCCTACGGGGACATAAGTGATCTTAAACGCTTCAGGTACACACATGCAACAGAACTTTGTATTTATTTGTTATACATATTCAGTTTTATGTCTCATCATTATGTCTCTGTGTTAATGCATCCGTAAAAAACATCATAACACTTCATTTTGTCTTTGAAAGTAATGTTATGTGCTCAGTGCGGAAACAATACGTTTACTGGTTGTGAAGTAATTGTTTGTTTTTTGGCTGAACTTTTTTCAGGGAGGAACATCGATGTAAAAGCTTCAAATGGTTCATGGAGGAAATAGCATATGACATTCCAATGCACTACCCTCTTCCTCCTAAAAATGTAGAATGGGGGGAGGTAGGTACACACACACACACACGCAGACACACACACGTTCATAATTGTTAGACGGCTTATTTAAAAAAAATCTAACTATAATATCCCGTCATTTGTGCAGATTCGGGGCTTTGAGACGAGTTACTGTATTGACAGTATGGGACACACGAATGGAGGCAACGTAGAAATAGGCCCCTGCCACAGGATGGGGGGCAACCAGGTAATGAAACACTGCCGTATGGGGGGTGTTGCTTTCAAACTTGTAGTTCACTTCAGTTCTGGTACAGATGTTCTGGGCCTGATATTGTATGGTTCTGAAGTTAAGCCTGAATCTTTAGTCGGTTCACCCAAGAGGATGTTCACTGTGAGGCAGAGATGAGGACCCCAGACTCAAGTCAGACGCACATAAAGTTACATTTACTCTTGTAGTTGAACCTCTTGACTTGAAATTGCCTGATACTTTACACCAAATCCAATGATCAAAAAGTATGTTACTTAAAACTATATACTATACATGTTCTGTACCACAATCTGCTTGGACCACTGTGCAGCAAGGAACTGTTTAAACAAAGAGCTATGTTATGAGATTAGATTAGGCAATATTGTTAAAATACATTTGCGAAACCAGGTAGTAACATGCGTCTTGAGTGATCCAATCGCAAGTAGCCAGTGTAGAGCACAAGTGTGAACACGCCAAAGAAGTGCTCAGACCACATTTGGAGGTGAAATCAGATCTCTAACTGTTACTCAACATCAACTTAAATACTTAAAGCTGTATACGTGTGATTTCTTCACTCAGGATACACGTTAATACCGTGTCTGAACCCACCGTGTTCTAAAGGAAACCTCCACTTGAATGACATATATTACACATAATTGAATCTATCCATTAGCACGTATTATTATCAGACGTATCAAACGGTTTCTTTGTTGAAGAAAGGCCTCCAGTTCCAGTTGTGCCTAAATTCATGCTGTTTATGGAGAGGAAAAGGTTTCTGGTCTCAGTATGAGCTATTTCCTATAGGGCTCTGAATGCAGTCGTCCAACTCTTTGTAGCTTGTGGTCAGGTTTGGTCAGGTCCGAGGGCATAAGTCTGTTCTAGGAGACTGGTTTGGATACTTTGCTCACTGTAAACTCTATGTGCAGCTGTTCCGAATTAATGACGCCAACCAGCTGATGCAGTATGATCAATGCCTGACCAAAGGAGGTGATAATTCAGCAGTCATCATCACACACTGTGACCAGAACCAGCACACCGAGTGGAAGTACTTCAAGGTGAGACAGAGGGAAGCACGTACACACTCTATCACCTCAATGATCAAAACAAAACATTTTCTTTGTGACATTAACGGTGTGAATGATAAAACTGATAATTCCCCTGCTCTCCATGTTGTTCTTCTTGTCTGTCCAGGATCTCCATCGCTTCACTCACGTGCCAACGGGTAAATATCTGCACCATGTTTATCACAGGCGTTGGTTTTTAAATGATTTATACAGGCTGGCAACTGCTTTGGTTTGTTGCCAGAGAACAATAGTTGAATACGAGCGGTCGAAACTCCAATTTGTAGCAAAGAAAAAGAAACTATATTATTAGACCGAGCAGTGTTTCTGGTCGTGGCCTTCATGAGGGTCATCGAGAAACTTCCACAAATGAAAATCGAAATAACAACAAGCAGTCACGCACTGCAGGGCCACATGTGAATATGTGCAAAAGGTGAACTGAAAAATGCGAATGGTTTAAGGTCAGTTATTGTCCTAGGCTGGCCAAGAATGGGCCAGTGTTCAACAAAGGACATAGGTTTTCATATTTCATAGTATTCTCATTTAAAACTTTTCAGCTCTGAAGCTTTTTTGTTAATTTAACTTTATTTCTGACAAATCTATGAGCCTTGGGTGCCGTTGTTGTGGAGAAGTCAATCCGAGTATCAAACTGCATGAGCAGAAAATTAAAAACGAGTTGCTTCAGTTGTTACCACTATTTGGTTCAACAGCCACACAACTCCAGGAAACAAATAAAAAAAAAAAAAAAAAAAAAAAATGAAATTGAAAAGTAAACTTAGATCTTAGATTGGATCTTTTATCTTCACTATGAAGAATGTTTGTTGTGGTGTGACACTAGAAGGCTGGCATCAATTTCTAGTACTGAAATAAAATGTGAGTTGACAGGCAACAAAGGTCCAGCACAAATTATTACTCAGAGCAGCAAGTGTTTATTTATCGCGTAACATGTTTGGAAGGAATCTGATATATATTCTGTCTAAATAGCCTTATCAATGTGTTCTGTAGTTGGTCAACACTAGTGCTCAGTATATTTACTTTGTTTTTCTGAAGCATTCGAGGGAAAGTGATTTACATGAAGTCATGTAAATCACTACACTTTGTCATCTATTGCGTTTTGTGTTACCTATACAGGGAAATGTCTGGACCGGTCTGACCTGCTTCACAAAGTCTTCATATCAGACTGTGACAACAGTAAAACCACCCAGAAGTGGGAGATGAACAACATAGTGGCTGTATGAAGATTTCGAGGAAACCACTGAGAGCTAGGAGAGAAATTGATGACTGTATGGGAACATGCACTCCGAATGAGAGAGAGAGAAAGAGAGAGAGAGGGAAAGGGGGGGGGGGGGGAATCATGAAAAAAAAAATGTTTTTGATATGAGCCAGTGTACGTTCAACTCTAACAGTTGGACCAGGTTGTTTTCAGCCAAAACATGCCTATGCAGTTGTTGTCCTGGGTTATACAGCCACACTGAACACTCCAAACGGCAAAACGGCACTTGTCGATATAGAGACTGAAGCTACTGTTAACCGTTGGACAAACACTCAACTGGAGATATTTCGGGGTCTGTCTTTGTTCTTTATGGTGGTTCTGTTTACATTGTGTCTTTCTGTTTTTTGGGGCTCTCAGGTCTTTTCGAAACCACTACGTTGATTTTTGAAGTTAATCACATCAGCTCTGTTTTAAAGTCGTGATCCGTTCGGGGCGTTTTAAGTAAGTCGTTTTAATTGGGGAAGGATATGTTTCCATAATTATGTTTAAACAAGTGTTTTTGTATATGAAGCAAATCTGTTCAATGAGGAGTGAATGGAACAGGCAAAGGTTTGGACGTGTTGACTTGGTGGTGCTATGCCGATGTTCACAAAGTCCTGGCTTAGTGTTCTGTTTGTAGACAATCACATGACCATGTAAAAAAAAAAAATCAAAAACTGCTATTAGCATTTTTTTTTTTTTTTTTTCTGCTTTTCATTTTCCTTCCCAAATACATAAATTATGTTCTGTGGGCAAAGCACACTTCCTGTATACATCCTGAGTAGGCTGCAGACAAAAATGGCAATGATTTTTTTGTTTTATTTTTTTGTCCATAAAAAAACAACATAGTGTCCCCTGTTAAAGACGCACCTGTAGTCTGATGCTAATACAACAGTTTAATTGACCGCACAATACACCCTTGATTTTTTTGCCGTTTAGCTTCATGCTTCAAATGAACTCTTTCCATTTACTGGCACTGAGATGCTTCACATGACTAATGGACTGCCTGCCTTACTGACGGTCTTGATGAGCAAGCCAGTAGCTGACCAGTTTACTGTTACTGTTACTGTTTACCAGTTTAAAGTAACAGCCTGTCTGACAATGTGGTGGGGGGGGCGGTGGTGAGTATGTATGCAATGTTTTGTACAATGTAAATAGGATTCTTTCTACTGACGATCATGATGCATTTTGTGAAGGGCCTTGAATGATGTTGTAAATATCTTAACTTATAGCAGAGATTTAATAATATGGACCGGGCAGGGGGTGATTGAAGAAATAAAAGAGCAGACTTTTTTTTTGCTACGACCTCTCTGTGTTCTCTCAGTTATTGTTTTACTAAAGATGTTCAGATTAAGCTGGTTAAACGCTGTAAATTCAACCACGTTGCTTTAGGCTGCGTCAGAAAGCTTAATGTCACACCTGAAGAAATATCTTAAGGTAAGTTAATGAGTTGGATAAAGTTCCACACCACCGTGTTATTTGTGTGTTCTAGACATAGCTTAGCTCTATTTTGCTAAATACCCGTCCAGTTGTAATCTCAGTCCAATCTTAGTTGTAGTTATATGGATGATATAGTTAACATTTATGTACACATGTATGCACTTTTCAGTTCCATTGTCAATTTGGTGAGGAAGATGTAATCATATGTAGTAACAAGTTACAATACTTGGATGTAATAGAAGGAAAACAAAAAGCGCTATCAACGAGTAGTGCATATCAACAGAAGATCAGTATTAAACTGAAGGCAAGGCAAAAGTAAATGTATTCCCTTGATGATACTGTCAATGTCAAACTTGTTAGATTTACCCAAGTTGATGCTTTAATTCCATACTAGTCTACTTGTAAATTTATCTTCCTTCAGCCACATGTTTTGTTGCTTGTTTCTGGGATTGTCAGTTTTTACAAGCTGGAGAAAATCCAGGTTTCTAAAGGTGTTGCCTTGGTGACATGTATAAAAGTTGGAAAACTGTTGGAATTAAGTCACACGGTCCCTAAAGTAGTTGAACGCTAATTTTTTGCTAGTATTTTTCAATGTAAGCAACACGCTTTTTCATGTAAAATTTTCATATAAAGCCATTATTGCGTTATATGTAATTTTAGTCACATACTTAGATTGCTAAGTTAAGTAATAGAGTGGCAATTTTGATAAGAATTTGTGATTAGAATTTGATTGTGGGCGGCACAGTGCCGAGGTGGTTAGCACTGATGCCGGGTACTCCGGCTTCCTCCCACCGTCCAAAGACATGCTTGTTAAGTGGTGATTCTAAATTGGTCATAGGTGAGAATGTGAGTGTGAATGGTTGTCTGTCTCTCTGTGTTAGCCCTGTGATAGACTGGCGACCTGTCCAGGGTGTACCTCGCCTCTCGCCCAACGACAGCTGGGATAGGCTCCAGCAGACCCTGCGACCCTTAACAGGAATAAGTGGTTACAGAAGATGAATGAATTCATGAATGAATGAATGAATTAATTTGATTGTGAATTAACTTTTATACAAAGTGCTGAAACAGGTACTGCATTCTAGCCTGGAAGCCAACCTGAACAACCTGTACCTCACCCCCAAAATTATTGTTAGGGAAAGTTGCTCTGGAGTCGTCCCGTTGGGGAATTGTTGGGGAATTGTTGGGCCAATTAAACAATTTGGGGCTGGTTTAGGCATGCGATGATGGACATAGTACAAGAGGACGAAGTACATGGCATCTGAGCGCCATTGAATTGATTTGAAACTGGAAAGGAGCACTATTTACACACAAACTATTAAACCGAGTGGGTATTTCCAAAAAAAACAAAGCTGGAACTCACATGACTAGGGTCTGTTAACACCTGTAAGCAAAGAAAAGCATCCCCAACTCATGATAACGTGATCAGAGATTGTAGAAATTGTATTTGTTCAAATTCTGACCAAATATCTCCCCTTAAAAAAATCAAAATAAAAACTTTTATTAACAAAACGCATTACAATATGATCTGAACTTACTTTCAGACTCATTTTAATAATCATAATAGTCATTGTCACAGTATTGAGACATACATGTAGTAATGTATTCTTTCCATTTACTCCTCCTCAGAAACATGCTGAATAGTCACACTGCCCGTGTTATTTAAATGAATGTGGTACGGTTAAATTTTTGTTGTGTGGTCTCCAGTGGGGTAGTTAGCTGGTGGTGGCAACACACCAGGCAGTGGTGGAAGACACGTAATCATGCCACAGATCTCTGAATTATCTTTCTTTAATATGAATAGTATATAGTATAGTATTTTTGATTCTCCAGAACCCTCAGTGATCAATATTTCTACCGACAAACAACTTAGAGGAAGACCAAACAACAGTTTAGCCTATGCAGTACACGTCAAGTAGAAAAGACATTATGACCAGCAGTTTTCCAAACCTAAATTGTAACATCCGTGCAATCTTATTGACTATTTTGAACTGTGAAAAGTGTAAAATAAGTTTTAAAAAATCCTTGCAACAGTCAGCAGTAATGTGAAATACACATGTTTTGTAGCTAATGAGGTTTTAAGCTTTACAACCACTGGTTTTGTCTGAGAAGTAATGTAAAACACAACATTGTATTAGTGTGTTCAGACTACCAGTGAAAAAGCTGACAGGGATTTTCGGCAGAAGTCAGCGATGTGATATTGATATTGTATGACCTATGTCACCAATTAAAGTCAGTCTGCACGATTTGTTGACTTGTCAAAATAATTGCTTCACCAGATGATATAACAATGTCAACAAGAGCTTGGGCAACACTTAACTGGCAACTCGGCAGCAATGCTGTTTTGTAACTTTGTCATCTGTGGTGTGAACATTGCATCATGGCAATTCAGTTTTATTTGTGTAGAATCAATATCGGTCCAAACTGTCTCAAGAACCTTTACAGATCCCAGAGCCTGACACCCACAGATCAAGCACTTAGGTAACAGCGGTAAGGAAAACCTCCTTTTTAACAATAATAACTCAGCTCATACAAATAGAGGGACACATCTCCTTCATGCCAACCAGACAGAAACACCAAACCATAGGGAAGAGAGGAGGGGAGGAGCAGTAGTCATACATGCACCTGGATAAAGCATACGGTATGCAGCATGTAAACGATATACAAACAAGAGTACATGTAAACAGTTTATGCATATAGCATGGGTGATTGATAAAGAATAAAAAAGACTGGAGAATTATTCATGACATTTAGGTAGGAATTAGGGCTTTGAATGTGTTAATGGCACTAAAGAAAAAATATTGTTACAGAATTTGTAGTTTCGGAAATGAAAGTGATAAGAGGAGCAGAAAGCGCTGTGGCAAGCAAGCAGAATCTAAAGTACGATTACAGGAAATAAATTTACACTGCAGAAGGGCAGTTATATGCCCCGTAGAACAAGAAGAAGAAGAAAGAGAACCAGCAGAAAATGATAATGAAAGGACTCACTTGAACAGCAAGTTCCGCTTCAAAGCCCTGCCAGATGGTTTCTTTTAACAAGAACAAAATCACAGAGCTGAAGTGAACCGCCAAAAGAATACAGGTCTCAAACTTTACCTGCTAGCACACAGCAGATGCAGAAAAACACAATTGCTTGCTAACTACGTAAACATTTTAATCAACTGGCAGACCTAGTGGGAATAAATAACTGTAAGCAGTGAACACTGGGCAGGTCTGTGGGGGCCAGGACCGCAGATGAGAAACATGCATCTCCAGATGCTCACAGATAGCTGAGGGTTAATGGCACGTCATACAATGCCATACAGTAGAAGCACATGAATGCATAGTTAGAGAGAGAGGAAAGGTGCTCAGAGCATCAGCAGTATTAAGCCGGACTTTGAAAGTAGAGGCTTCCACAGGAGAGGATGCTGATAATTTAAAGCCCTCCCATTCTACAGTACTAAACTCAAGGTACACACAGGTAATCCTAAAAAGCATTTTATTTGGGGCACTCACATTGTTTCTCAATGTGTACCACTACCGCGACACAATGAAGAAATGGCATGTGTGTGTGAAAATGACACGTACACAGTAACAGCAATCTCGTTCCTCAGTCATTAGTGCATTTCTAACCCACCACTGGCGTGTGATCCGCAGCCTGTGGCAGACTGCTTGTGCGTCCTCAGGTTGCAAATCCAGGCAAACCTTTTCCCGCACTGGTCACAGCTGAAGGGCTTCTCCCCCGTGTGAACTCTCTGATGCTTCTTCAGATTCCCGGCCTCCGAGAAGCGCTTCCCACAGGTGTTGCAACGGAAAGGTTTCTCCCCCGTGTGGACTCGCTCGTGGGCTTCCAGGTTGGACAGTCCAGGGAAAGCCTTGCCGCAGGACTGGCATACATAGCTCTTCCTGCGCATACCAGCCATATTGCCGGAAGCCTGGCCTTTATTGTAGTGACCCAGAAAGCTGGCTTTATGCTGTGCGGCGATGGCTACCTCAGTGCCAGGCAACTCTGCTGTGGATCCCCTGATGGGTAAAGAGGCCTGTGGAGCCATAGTCCTACTGGTTGAGCTGATACTAGAGATCCTTTTTATATTACCACCCTTAGTGTTACTGACAGAAGTTCTCTTGGAGGACAATAGGCTCCGTGCAGAGGGAATGCCCTGTTGCTCCTGAGAGATCTTGTTGACGTTAGAATGAGTCTGCAGCAGCTGAGCCCGTGCACTTTTCATCAAGGCTGGAGTACTGCTCCATGGATGCTGTGAAGACAGAGCCTGCAGCCTCAAGGGTATGGACATGGAAACCCCAGTAGACAGGTCTGGGAGCAGAAAAAAACAAGGAGATCTGATCAAGCACTAGAAAGGACAGCTGAGGGCTGACATATGCTTCGCTATACATTTTTACATGCGCACAACATAATAGTACCAATACCAGATTTTCCTTTTTCTTCTGATGCTCCCACATCTTAATAATTGAGATTGTTATATTACACAAGAATGCAGCAGCTGTCTTGACACTGTCTCTGACACTGTACTTGCTCTTGAGATTGATCACTGAGTGAAGTAAAAAATAATGTTTTGTGCAAAACCAGTGACTTATTAAACATCTCTTATAAAGAAATGAAATGTGGGTTTTATATACAGTCCTTTTAAAACTGCTCCTTATAAAACATATTCGAAAAAGCAACCATCTTGTCTTTGGTGCCTAGATAACACTGATTCACATGAGCAACAATACAAGGAACATTTGCTTTTTCAATCATTTATTGAAAGAAACAAATGATAATATAATATAAGTGATATTCTTCTGTGGTAGTAGACCCTCGGCCTTAGAAGCAAGTATTGTTCCGGCTTATTTTAGTTTTTTTGTTGAATTGTCAACCAGCCTGACATCTGGTTTATGAAAATTTTGAATCATTCTTCTGTGCAAAATTCCTGCAGTTGCGAGTTTTTGCAAGTGCTTTTGTTTTTCATTTCTGCCCAATTATAAAATATACTAAAACATCAAATCTTTTTTTTTGCCTTATCATATTTATTACAAGGCACTGTTTCAAAGTTCCATAAGACATCCTTTTTTAAAAATATACATATATAATCATTGAATAGGATAATACAACGTGAACACCTTTGCATTTTAGTAAAGGTAGTACTGTACTTTTTGTCAGCCTTCAGTAGATACAGACTGTAGCTTTGGATCTAAAGGAAATCGTTTTGGAAAGAGTGTCCATGTCTCTTATGTCGTCTACTAATTAAATTACACACAGAGTCTGCCATCTATCATATAAATGACTGATCAGCTCCTACTTTAACTAGGAGCTTTGTGGCTTCACAATGGGCATGTAAGATTTGTAAAATAATACAAAGAAAAGGGAGGTTTAGTATCACACACAGCCGCTTCTAATCAACATTAATAATACATTAATAATAAAAAACAGAGGTTGTATAAGAAATACATGAAGCCTGGTATACCATAGTACAATAGAAAGTGGTTACCTTGTGACACAGAGCAGCCGATAGCAGAGGAGAAAGTTTGCCCATCATTTACCCTTGGCGCTGAGGAAACTGAAATGTGTGGCGTCTGAATCACCTGCTGAGATTGTGGTTGGTTCTCTATAATAATAACTCCATCCTGGTCAGATTCCGTTAAGTCATGAGTGGTGAAAGAGCATGGAGGGCCAGTCGGGGCTGATCCAGATTCATTGTTAGGGGCCCAGTGGGTGAATAAGGTTTCGAGATCAAACAGGGAGTATTCAGAGCTCAGAGGGTTGTTGTTACTGGTTTTCTGTTGCTGCTGCTGCTGCTGCTGCTGCTGCTGTGTGGTAGGGTTGGGTGGAGTGTTGGTGTCAGGTATGTGCTGGACTGCCACTACACTTCTGGAGTCTTCTGATACCACAGAGGTCAGGTGAGGGGCTGCAGACTAGGAAAGGAGAGGGAAGGGGGGACGGGGACGGGGGACAAAAAAAAAAGAGGCCATGTTTTAATGACTTAAATCTCATCAGGTTCAAGGACTGTGTGCATATCTAGTTTGACATTTACAGAAATCTGTTTTCCACTTTTTTGCAGAGCATCTTACATGTAAAGAAATTGTAGAAAATCACTATGATCGTAGCCAAAATAATAAATTGCAAGAAGCCAGAGCAAAACTGAAAGCAAAATCAGTTCAAGCCTCAATACTTCTTAGGCAGAATTTTTATTGTTCTATGTCTGTTGTCTATAGTTTTTTTTGTGACAGTTTTTCTTCCTCATACAGTAACAAGTGTACTTGTTTTCCACACTAGTAAACGTTAAGTGCCGTTTTTATCCTGTTGTGCCCAGGCACATGTCCTTAAATGACACCAGGTGACACGTTTTGCAATACAATCACACAGTCAGCTGAGGCTAAGGTTACTGGGTGGTATGCCATTTTTAAGCTGTTAGCAAGAAGTAGCATCCTAAATGCTTAGACGCTTGTGGCTGTACAAGTCCCTGGTTTGACGTAGAGAAGATAAGAGTTCATGACGGCTTTCAGCTTCACTCTCATCTTCTTCTCTGTCACTGCTTCTGTCCAGGTCCACTCCTGCGACAGATCTGGCCTACCTCACCAGTTTGTTGGCACCACCAAGTCCTAGTGGCGTCATCTCTCTGCTAGTACAATACAGGAAAGAAGATGATGCTGACAAATACAGTCTGCTCTGTCCTTTCTGAGTTGTCTTGCCCGTCCCGTCTGTTGTCCAGTTGTAGGTGGAACTTGTAGGTGTCCGAACTTTCCACCACCTCCCCCCAGATGGTGACATGGGCGCCTTCCTGATTCGAGGACGTACACCACAGATTCATTGGTTTTCCCAATGTTATGCCGTAGATAGTTGTCGCACCATCCAATGATGGTCTCTGTACGCTTCCTCCCTATTGTTTGTAATACAGCTGACAATGGGTGAGCAGTCATAGAACTTCCCTAAGTGGTAAGTTCCTGGGTTACAACAGAAGTGTGAGGGTGACAGTACTGTTCCCTGGGGTGTACCAGTGTTGCTAGTTAATGAGTCCGATAAACAGCCTTGCAGTTGGACACAGTGTACCCTGTTGGTAGTCTGTAATCCAGGTCACAAGATAACATCTACATTACAGAGGGCTTCTCACCCAGCTGGACAGGCCGGAAGAACATGATCCATACAATGCTCTGTGGCTTCTCTGGGGGCCTGTAACCTCTCTCGAGTAGGTAAATGATGGGATCTTCTACATCAATGTCAGTCTGGTACACAAGCTTTTGCTCACCAGATGACTAAGGTGCTGTAGCACCAGTCTCTCAAAGGTCTTTGTGACATGTGATGTTAAGGCCACAGTGCTGGGACGTCTGATCTTGGGGCCTTTCAGGCTTTGGGCACCATTTTCAACCTCAAGAAGAAATAAAAATAGATGCAGGAACACTCTTCTTGCTGCTCCGCATACTCCTTGAACAACCTCGGGCTATCTGTCTGGACCTTTGGCCTTGTTGATAGCGATCTTTGAGTCCACCAGGGTAGGTCTCACCTTGCTGGTTGTGACGACAATGGTGGTTGTGGAGGTTTTGATGGTGGGAATGTTTTTTGCAGTACATTGTTCAGTTTAAAAAGGAGTTGAGAGGGACTAACCCTAACCGTAACCCTGGTCTGGTCTCTCTTGGTGAGAGAAGTCATAGACGTCTTGGTGGTCTCTCTCACTAGTCTCCTCCATGCACACTCACTCAGTTTCTGAGGATGGCCTGCTCTAGGCAGATTTGTGCCACTGTCCTTTCATTTCTTAATGATGCATTTAGCTAAACTCCAGGGTATGTGACTTTTAGTGTTCTTTTGTCTTCTGACTAACTAGATCTTCCGGACACAGGCGTCTTTGTACCACAGCCACTTGAGACACATTAACTGACCACTTGAGATTCAGGTCACTTATTGTAAGACTGCTTTTTGGGAACACTATTAAACTAGGTCAGTCAAAAGGGGGTGAAAAAGTACTGAAATTACATATTTTTAATTAAGATTGAGGCCAACTATGGATGGATTTTCCTATGTTGTCCAGGTTCTTTCTTCAGCTCAACTGCAGAAAGATTCAGGCCTTTACCTGAACCAGGTTCTAATTAAAGTATACACCATATATAACAACAGAGTCATGCCAATCACATCACTCCACTTTTCTCATTTTTGCTGTTAATTCATAATTTTTTTCCAATGCTTCGCCTTCATTTGTTTCCTGAAAGCAAATTTTACATTATAAGGCTTCTGCTTAAGGGGCTTAATTTCCTGGTAAGTTTGTAAATGTGCAAACTCTATTCTACCATGCAAACATTTGTTTAACATAAGCCAACATTTGTTTAATAAAACCCTTTCTGCACAGATTCTTCACTAAAAAAAACATCAAAATCCATCCTTCTTTGATAGACTTTTATTTGAAATTTGTTGTTTTTTTAATGTCATTTCAGAAATTACAATCAGTTACTGAATAAAAACTGTATTTCTGCACTGAGCACAAACTGAGCAGAAGAGTGGTGAGTATGGCACGACTGTATGTTGTACTGAGGAAAACTGTGCTGCGAAAATGGATATGTTGCCATGTGGGCCATTAAAGTACAGTTAATTGCACAGAAAATTTACAATAGACTGGATAAATATCTATATATTTACCTATGTTGTTTAGAATAGTGAAAAGATTGATATGTGGTTTCTCTTTAAACTTCTCGAGAGCTTTGACTGACGTTTGGTAGACCTTTAACGGTACACAAAATTCACAGTTCTGTACATTTTTAGTAAGTGAGTAATAAACTATAAAATGTGATTTTTTTTCCATTTTATTTTGACAAATGTAAATGCTTAACTGTGGGTCACTGGCCATTATTTCAACTCTAACAGTTAAGGCACTAAAAGGCTGGCATGCTGTCAGAAAAAAAAAAAATGAAGTTACAAAAATGACAGTTATGAAGACACAGCCACCTTGTCTGCATAAACTTTACTGAACTGTCCTCATCGAATGACCCATACAGTGTGAGCAGAGAAGTTGCAGGTTAAAAAAAAAAGAAAAGATGCCAGTACATAAATATACTTCTGGTACTAATCATTTGGTACCAGAATGTACCCACACTAAGAAAGTCTCATCCCAAACAAAAACATCTGAAAAAGTTGCATGAATATACTTTACATTCAGTACTAATATTCATTTGTATACATTCAGTATGTAACAGTACCCAATAGCCAGACTACAAGGATTAATTTCCATTAGGCCCCTATGGCTCCAGAACAGTGAGCCAGACGTTCAGAGACACAATAACAGAGCACGTTAGGTGTTCCATCTAAGATGTTCCTGAATGCATGCCTGTCTCTTGTGGGTGGTGTCTCTTCTGGTGCTTTTTCAGATTGCTGGGGTCAGAGAATCTCTCGGGGCAGAGAGAGCACTGGTACGGTCTCTCCCCCGTGTGGATATTCTTGTGGATCTTTAGGTTCCAGAACTGGGAGAATTTTTTCCCGCAGATGATACAACCATAGGGCCTCTCTCCAGTGTGAGTCCTCAGATGGGATTCTAAATTTGCAGGGGAGCGGAACCCTTTCCCACAAAAACTACACAAGTAAACCCTCCTCATGGGGATTTTTTGACCCTGAACAGACAGCTGCCCCGCCTGCATCTGACCTGACTCCTGACTGGGGCTCGACTCTTCTGACAGATCAATAATGGGAAGCTGCTGTTCTAAGGAAAAGGTGAGGAGGTCTCTAGGGCTTTCAACAGACGATCCCCTTTTGACTGAATTTTCTACAAACAAACCCTTCCCAGAGCTGAGAGGCTCTGCTCCAATGTGTGAGCTGGGCAGGTATGAGAGGGGAGCACAGTGTGAGGATGGCCCTGGTAGGCTGTCACCATAAATACCCCCCCGGTTAGTCCACAGCGAAGAATGTCCATTGCTGACCTCTGAGAAGCCTCTCCTAGAGTCCTGCGGGTCGGACAGCTGACTGGAAGATGTGTGTGTGGTTTCATCAAATGGCAGCACTCCTCTGTAGTCATCTGTACTCGACTCCACCAATCCTGGACACGCAGAAAACTTGTGAAAACTCCAGTCTAATTTGCTTTGTCACTGCCCAGGAATGTATTTCTATTTATTTTACTCACCCTCTTGTATGCTGAGGCCTGTCTGGTTCGGAGTTTCTGTTGCCAAGTTCACCTCCTCCACCTTCACCAGCACCACATCTGGCTCTTCCTCCTTCTGCACACACAAGAAAGGCATTACTACACCAGATGCACATGGAAGCGCAAAATACTTAGTACACTCTGTATGAATGAAAACTGAAAAGAAGCAATTTCAGTCCAAAATAAGAACACGATCATGATCTTTGCTCAAGCAGAGACGAACCCAGAACAGAGCTGATATTAGGCGTACACGTCGGCAGTTAAAGCAGAGTACATAACATACTCATTCATTCATTCATTCATTCATTCATTCATCTTCTGTAACCGTTTGTCCTGTGAAGGGTTGCAGGGGGACTGGAGCCTATGCCAGCTGTCATCGGGCGAGAGGCGGGGTACACCCTGGACAGGTCGCCAGTCTAAACTTAACATACTGTGTCATTTTTTTCAATCTACTTTATAATGAACTGACGTGTATTCTTTGAATTAGATATGTTGTGTACTTTGCTGAGGCAAAGCGTCGGATGCAGTGGTGTAAAGCACGCCACCACTGGACTAGAGCAGCGGAGGCGCGTTCTCTGGAGCGACAAATCACCCTTCTACAGCTGGCAATCTGATGGACGAATCTGGGTTTGGCGGTTGCCATGAGAACTGTACTTGTCAGACTGCATTGTGCCAAGTGTGAAGTTTGGTGGAGGGGTGTGGAGTTGTTTTTCCAGGAGCTGGGCTTGGCCCCTTAGTTCCAGTGAAAGGAACTCTGAATGCTTCAGCATACCAAGAGATTTTGGACAATTCCATTGTGGCGTATCCTGATGCCACTGTGAGTTCTTCAGCAGAGAATCAATCAGAGAGCGATGATGTTTTGGTTGTTTTATTTCAGAATCACAACACATTCACACATCATTCGGTGTCGTTCGCAGGCATACTCTCTGTTTCACGCTGCCGGCAGCCGTGTGCGTCTCTCTTGGTGTCGTGTCTCATCTTCTCCTCCAGGTCCAGCACGCTACTGTGTTAAAAGGAGAGAGTGATTAGCCCAACAGGATGCGGGTGTGCCAATCGCTATCTCCTGAGCCCTCTCCTGCAGCCGATGCACCACGCCCCCTCCACATCTATGCTCCCAACTTTGCGGGAACAGTTTGGGAATGGCCCCTTCCTGTTCCACCATGACTGCGCACCAGTGCACAAAGCAAGGTCCATAAAGACATGGATGAGCGAGTTTGTTGTGGAAAAACATGACTGGCCTGCACAGAGTCCTGACCTCAGCCCGATAGAACACATTTGGGATGAATTAGAGCAAAGACTGTGAGCCAGGTCTTCCCGTCCAACATCAGTGTCTGACCTCACAAATGCGCTTCTGGAAGAATGGTCAAAAATTCCCATAAACACACTCCTAAACCTTGTGGAAAGCCTTCCCAGAAGAGTTGAAGCTGTTATAGCTGCAAAGGGTGGGCCGACGTCATGTTAAACCCTATGGACTAAGAATCGGATGTCAGGCAGATGAGCGTATCCTTTTTGGCAATATAGGGTATATTGAGGACTGAATAAATGAAATAAGTGTTTCTGCAGAACATAGAGTGAAAGGTGTCATCACTTTTTCCTAGCCTACATTTGTGTGAAATGTTTTTGGCATCTAAAAATGTGTGAATAACAAATTCTAAACAACTCATCGATGAGTTCAAGTTGACCTTTATCCTTAATTTGAAGAAATTCCTCCAAGGTGTCTCTGAGATAATATGTTCACGGGGGGAGCTGTGGGCACGCTTTTATGAAGCGTCTGAAAAACGATCCGTGCGTTTGAGGTTAAAATATCATGTTTTATTCCACTACTGAAATGTCACATACAAAAAGTGAAACATTTCAACAGTAATATTCCACCCCTTGACAATGGTGTCACACATTTACAGTGAGTACATGGATACCATCTTCAGACACAGTAACTAACTGCATACTTCTGACTTAAAAAAAGGTTTTGCTATTAAAACCTATGAAAACAACTGGATAAGTGAGATTAGCGGTCTTTAGCATCATCATTTTTGTTGCCTAGTCTGAGTGACGCCTGCTCAGTTTCAGTCAGCTGAACTGGGTAATCTCTATGTGGCTGCAGAGCTCTACTGTTGTCTATCTTTGTCTATATCAACTAACCAGTCAAACTGATTAACTCACAGGGTAGTTTATTTTGACTCTATACCACATACACTGTCATACTTCCCTAAATACTCGTTACAACATCAAATACAGATCAGCCGTAGGAAGTAATCTGAACTAATATACCACTTCTTCCTATATGAATAACATTTGATTAAAAACCTACAAGTGTTTTGGAGGAATTTCCTTGGCCATGTTAAATATAAAATGAAATATTGCTGAGGTTTTATATACGCATTAAGTAGAAAACAATGCTCCACAAATAGGGGGGTACTAAGAAACAGTATCTGGATCTGCACATGAAAACTGAAAACTTAACTTTAACAGAACAGCATGTCTAGACATAGCTAAGAATTCTGTCTGCCACGTCAGTATTTTGTTGTGTAACAGGAGAGGAACACACGAAATGTGTCACTTCCAACCAACACGTTCATCAGATTCAAATCTGCATTTGGCTAAACTCCTATAAAAAAAAGTATTTTTTTTCCCCAAAGATACCTAAAAGATAAATAACATTCAGGGTATTTTGTTTTAAAATTACTTTGTAATGGACCTCAAACTATAATCTATACAGAACTTATCTGCAGACCTATGAGATATGAGCTGTGTCTTTTGTCATTTCTCTAGTTGCAGAGTTGCTGATCATGGTTTCCAGTATCAATATGTATAGCCTAGTCAGTGACTCGGTATCATGTCATGTGTCTGAGTCCAGCTACACAAGTGAATTTCTCTGATGGTTTTGAAGAGTTCCAGCAGAGTCAATCACTATGTGAACATTTAGAAATGCTCACAACTTATACTAATTCGGTTAAGCAAAAAAAAAGCCTTGACTTTTTTTCTAAATCATTACATCCTATGGCAGACGTCATGTAAGAAGACAGTTCATTTATGTCCTTTATCCTCTTCGGTATATATTTCAGGGTGGTTCTTTTGCTGGTGTGTTTTCAAGTTTCTTATCCAGGCGAATCCCCGGCCACACATGCCACAACTGTACGGTTTCTCCCTGGTGTGCACTCTCTGGTGTTTTCTCAGGTTCCCGGCCTCTGAGAACATCTTTCCACACGTGGAGCAGCTGAAAGGCCTTTCCCCCGTGTGGACACGCTGGTGGATTTCCACTTTCTTGGGCCGGTTGAAAGCCTTACCGCAGTAGTTGCAGACAAACAGCCGTTCATTCCCGGCTACAGCAGGTGCTTTGCTGCTGTGGCGTGAGGCCT
Organism: Chelon labrosus; assembly: GCF_963514085.1. Taxonomy (NCBI): domain Eukaryota; kingdom Metazoa; phylum Chordata; class Actinopteri; order Mugiliformes; family Mugilidae; genus Chelon; species Chelon labrosus. Next base: position 22,529,423 of record NC_140338.1, on the reverse strand, counting down.
GGGACAGGGGGAAAGCGGAGCCGTGACGAGTCCAGCCGTTCGCGCTCAAAGAGGTTGATGGGAAATCGGCCGCTGCCACAGAGTATAAACCAGACACCCTCCTACCATCCGCCTTTACACCCGAGAGCTCGTCAGAAACATCCTCAACCAGTGAGTTACTGTTTTTATCATCGTCACATAACACATCAAACTGTGAGTCACTGCAGCCATCATCAATATACTGCCGTGGGTTTACTGCTTCCTGCAGTGGGTCTCTGCCCCGAGCAAAGGCACTGTGTTCATACTTAAGGAGAGGAGAGGAGCCACTGACCTCCACTCCTCTACTGCTGCTGCTGCTGCTGTTGGTAAACCTCGCCCTGCTGGTCTGAATCTGGATCTGGGATTGGCTTGAAGTGGACCGGGTATCCTGCAGCTCAAGGCTGGGCCTCTGACCGGCGGCTCCGTGAGGGACATGTTCCAGTACTCCTTCAGAGAGAGAATACAACAGTCATGTCACAGTTAAACAGCGTCTCTTGACACGTAATATTGAGGCTCTATAAGGTGTGGCAAGTGACAATGACAACATCCAGCCAAGTGAAGAACACTGCAGTAGGTAGGGCATCATTATCCAAATCTACCATAAGAAGAGGACTTACACAGGGTTCACTACGTCCTGCAACCTTGGGGATGGCGATATACTAATTCAGATTTTTTAATTTGAATTTTAGCTTTGGATCAATATGGAAAGTGTGTAAATTGCAGTCAAGATTAGCACTCGCTCTGTTGTCACTCGCTGCCGGCTCATCTGAGGTTTACCAGTCTTCAGCCGCTGCAGATGATAAAATAATACCATGTGATATGGAAATACCCTAGAAATTCAGATCAGGAAAGACATGGTCCCGATTCAAACAGGTGAAAAACACATGAGTAGAGGGTTTGCCGGGGAAGCGAATCTCAAAATGACGACTATAAGGGACTGTGTAATTACTTTAGCTAACCATGACTTGCAGACGCATAAGTTACTTAAAAGGCAGTAAACTCTGCCTCTTGCTGCATTCTGTATCTTACAACACATTGAGTGTTGCCAGAGAAAACTCTGACCTTGGTAGATTAAGTTATCGGAACTGCAGTGACGGTTTCCCTTGTGGTTGGTTGACTATTTTTGGATCTAACCGTTTGTAGCGCAGGACTGAAACAACAGCTCTGGTGACGGTTCCAAGATAATAATACAATCTGCAACTGCAATATTCACCTGCTAGTCAAGCAACTCAGCACGAGCTAACGAGGCTGACAGAAAATGCATTATAAGATGGGAAGACATGCATGGAGTCAACACACACACACACACACATAACTGCAGGTGCAGACAGCCAAGTCCTGGCAGATATGGGAGGTGTTTGTAGCAGACAGTTTATTTGGAACTTGAATTTCCTCTGTACTCACCAACATCTCCCAGAAGCGGCACGTCTTCCGCAGATTCTTGTGACATGTTAGCCTCCACCTTCTCCTCTTTCACAAGCAACGGCTCTGTCTCCACCAGCTGCACATCAGGAGACTGCACAACGAGGTAGGGTTGTCACTTTCGTCAGCCAAAACCAGTTTCTCAATGACACAGCTACTATACATGCCACGATTCAGAAAAGGTCTCCAGCAAAAACTTCTCTGCAGTTTAACGTCCAGTTAAGTTTCCATTGGTTCCTAGTTAAAGCCTAATGTCTTCAGTCTTCGGTATTCATAGTGACCGCCTCGTGGTGTGCTTACCTTGCTCTGGATATGCTCGGAGAGGACTGGCTCTCTGGTGGCATCCCTAGCAGCAGCCCTACCGGACCACAGAGACACATCCACGTGCTGCGAAAACACGCCACCTACAAAAAAGGAGAGCAGATGTTTTAAAGGAGATACCTGACTAAATCCAATAACATTGCTGCTTAGGAATATTAGTTCATTACTGATTCATTCACACAGCTGCAAGTGAATGCTAACGCTGTTTATTTAGAAAGTGGTGAGATGGAAAAACACTCAAGCCGTTTCCTGCATTCATTGGTCACAATATCTCAACTATAGAAATGCTATAGAAGCAATTAACACCAACAATTAGTCTTTTGTGTCTTGTGTTTCAGTGGGTCAGAAGTATACATACCATGTATGTGGCTTAGGTATATATAGACTTCTTACTTCAACCGTGCTCTTATTTATTCTTACAACAGAAACTTATGCATACTTTTCTACAATGAATACTTTGAATAATGTTGTTTTATACACTCTCAATCCCCCATGTATCATGCATCACCTCATATCATGTACTCTTGTTTGTATCACGTTTACATGCATGTATGCTTTATCTGGACGCAATTTATACGTTTGCTTTTGATACACAACGATATCGTCTCCTCCACTCCCCTGCACCATCTCCCTCTTTTGTTTCTGCCTCTACCCAGCAGGCCTCAAGCAGATGGGTCCCTGGGTTCTGCTCAAGCTTTCTTCCTCTTTAAACGGAGTCTTTCCTCGCTTCTGTCGAGTTAGTGCTTGCTCTGGGGGCTTTGCATTCTGGGTGCCGTAAAGCATCTTGAGACACTTGGGATTGCATTCGACACTATGTAAATAAAACTGAATCATAACTGGATGTATTTGTATTAAAGGAGAGACTTAAAAAAATCCTGAATAAACATCTAAAGGCAATTTTCATAATGCCACAGATTAGACACTCACGGCACTTTTTGAGCGCGGCATGACACACACACAAACACACACACAAACACACACACACACACACACACACACATATTCAGACAGCAACGAGGCAGCGGTGGGGACTAGATGAAGCGCAAGCAGCTATTCAACAAGCTTAAACATGAAACAGCGTTTTTGTTGCCACTGATCCTATCTCGAATGTTTTAGTTGTTGAGTAGCAGCCGACCCAATCTGATTGCACGTCAGTCAATCAAGTGTAGGCTTGTAATGCTGGAGAGCTGAATAAACTGGAAATGCATTAGGAAAAACAAAAGACTCCATCCAAGCTACTCCTTAAAGCTTTTAAATTTATTTCATTGTGCAAAAAGTATATTGGCTCGTATAACAAAAAACCAAAACGGCTAATAACTTAAATAACTTTCAAACTATCTTCATACAGCTCTGAAGTGAATATAATTTGAAGATATAAATAGCTGTAGGAGACCCACAGAGCTCATTAGTATCTATTGTGGATGTTTCTCTCTTTGGTCCAGACAAAACTCAACAGTGATGAGGGAACAGGAGGGAAACCAACACCATCACACTTTTGTTAAACGGGCCTTAAATATTTCCTTCAGACACCAGCAGATTAGCACACTGCTCAACAACAACACAATGTCAGCGTTTTTTGGCTCATACGTGTCACGCTGCGTACCCACAGCAGTATCTGTAAACGGCTGTCTCACTTAGCCACACATTTCCAAATTTGACAGCCAGTGTTGCTCTTCTCTAGCAGCCTGCATGCAGTGAATCCACATCAGTGGCAGGAGGACGACAGAGGTGTTTTCATGTCAAGAATATTATTTGTTTTCTTGGCATTTTACATTTGTTCCAGAGATATATTAAAGGACAACTCCGGCGCAAAATGAACCTGGGGTTAATAACACATGCGTACCGAGTTAAACCGTTCTCTGGTATTTGTTTTCATGAATTTGTTTTGTTAGTCAAATGTGACCAGTTTTCTTGCAAACCACTAACTCTCTTCGTTCAGTGCTTCTCTATGCTCTCAGTGCTTTCTTCCGGCAACAGACAGTTCAGTTTCCCCAAGATGGCGCCCGCCTGGATATGCGAGCCAGACATGAACGGTACTGTATTCCTTTTTTAATAAACTGCCTGTATACTTGCAAAGTTCTCAATGCTTCGGTTTACATGTAGAGACCCTAGTTATGCTACCGTGTAAGTGTGGTGATATTGTGAGCCTTGTTAGTGGTATAGAAATAGCGATTTCTTTTTATGTGTCGGTGTGCCCCGAAGGCTAGCGTTATACGCTAAATAGCGGTTTGCAAGAAAACTGGTCACATTTGACTAACAAAACAAATGCATGAAAACAAATACCAGAGAACGGTCGAACTCGGTACACATGTGTTATTAACCCCAGGTTAATTTTGCGCCGGAGTTCCCCTTTAATAGCGTTTGTAACACTGACTGTCGCTGCTGCTTTGTAACCCACATTTTATTAGTCTAAAAGAAAAAAGATAAAATTCTAACACCACCTAAAGGTGCCAATAAGGAGCCTCAACACAGAGAGAAACAATGCATCCACTAGGTTTTTATATCGCAAAGTCATATCATCATAGCAGTCTTGAACTATGTTAATCACATGATTTCACTCATGCATGACACACGCTGTAGTCCTTTATTACTGTCAAAACAGAAAACATATGTATAAAGCCAATGTCCCAGAGGCTTATAACACATTCAACTGTGTGGCTGCAGAAGCAGAAGCCGTTATAGGCCAACTTCAAACTGTAACTGTAAGTTTGTTTATAGTGTTTCTCGGCTTACTGCATCCATAGCTATTACCTAATTGTTAATTGTCATGGGACTTATACTCTGTTGGCATGTGCAAGAGACATTCAACTCTCGGCTGTTGCAGAAATATTAATAGTAACTAAGGCTACAAACACTGTGCCAATTGCAGACAAAGCACTGGCCACGACCACAGAGGACTATGTGCTGCTGAATCGGTGGCGATTTATCACTGACCACATACACTGTACTTAACCTCCAGTCAGTTGTTGACATGGAGGATGCAGATGTTTTATTCTACCTGTTAAATATCAAAATGAATCATATCTGAAGGAAGAAGACCGAAAGAAGCGGACTAGTTCAAGGCGCATGGGAAATCCCAGCTCTTTAAAACAGTTGCACGTTTTAAGCTCATATTATGACCGCACATTTTACAAAATTTAAAAAAATAATAACAATAATTTCTAACTGATGTATATTTGAGTAGTAATAGTGTGTGTATTCATCCTCATTCTTGCTCTTTACTCTGCTGCTACTTAAAATTTTACCTTTGTTTTTGTTTATAACAAAAAAGCTGACTGGGGAAACTTTCTCGTTCCTGTACAAACGGCAATAACGTCTATTTTATATTTTCTCAACTGCATTAATCCTCGTCGTTTTAAATGTTTCATTTGTGCACCTAAATTTGACCAAACCTGGTCAAGCTCGACATGCAGCCATCTCCCACCGAAATAAAGAAACTTTCCAAATGCACCCTGGAAGAACACATCTACCAGTAGCCTATGAACTCCATAGAAACTGGAGTAAAGCTTGTCCTTGTTCTCTGACCGTGCTGACTTTAAACCCTGGCTAAACTCGACTCACTTTTATTATTTTTAAATATAACCTTACCGGTGCAAGGCGAGGACTCCCGGGGCTTGTCGCCGGGGTGAATGTGCACCCTTGGTCGGCTGCTGTTCATGGCGCTCTCCCGGAGCCTCCTCTCGGCATTTCCCCGAGCCATCTTCAGCTCCAGGAGGTGCAGCTTCCTCTTCAGAGCCTTGTTCTCTCTCTGGCACTGAGACATCTGTAGACTCACCACGGCGTAGTCGTCGTCCACCAGCTTACAGATCTCGGCCACCGCTGCGTTAGCCAGGACCTCCATGATGGAGGCCAGCTGGGTCTGGAAAGCCAGACGACTGGACATTGTTCCCAGTCCTCTCGCCGTGTTCTCCGCCTTTTAAAATAAAGGTTGCTTTCTTTTAGCAGGATTAGGAAATAATGGAAGCGTGGTCACACCATCACAGCAACAGCGGGGGTACGGTGTGTTTCAACGCAGAGAAGTAAACGACGGTTGAAGCTAATGAGCTAAGAGAGCCTTTCCTCTGTCGACCAGAGGCGATCGCAAACATAAGACGTCATTTCCACTTAAAGAGAAAGAGAGAAAGAGAGGAAGGGAGGGGGCGGGATGGGGGAAGAACTTTCGTAGGAGAGCATAATATTTTTTGATAAGAATAATACTGAAATATTTGCGTATCAGCACAACAATAGGATTCACATTTTATTGTATTTTAAATAATGGAAATTCCTGAATTTCATGAATAGAAACATTTCAAATGGAAAATATACGACAATTAATGTATGAGAAACCATAATTAGGGGTAGTGAAAGATTAAGATATGGGGCGCTGTTTGTAAAATTGAGCATGTTGAAATGAACACGCAATTTTTGATGCTGGGCAGAGGGCCGTCATGGATATTGGTATTTTGATCTACAATTCAAATGCTTGAAAATGTAAAAACACCTTTTACAACTGTAATTACCAGTTTGGAGGGCGCTTCCCACAAACAAGGAAATAAACGACTACACAAACAAATAGGAAGAAACGTTTGTGTTGATATTTACTTATTTGTATTATCTGTCCTGTATTCTCAACAGGACAGTCCCTACAGTAGAGTCATTCAGGTTCCTGGGGTCCACAATTTCACAGGACCTGAGGTGGACCTCCCACATAGACTCTGTAAGGAAGGAGCCCCAGCAGAGGCTGTGCTTTCTGCGTCAGCTCAGGAAGTTCAACCTGCCTCAGGAGCTGTTGATCATCTTTTACACTGCAATAGTCCAGTCTGTCCCGACAGTCTGGTTTGGATCTGCCACCAGGCATGACAGGGACAGACTGCAGAGAACAGTCAGGTCTGCAGAGAAGATCATTGGTACAGACCTTCCCTCCATCCAGGCCCTGTACCGGTCCAGGGTCAGGAAGCGGGCCAGTAAAATCTCCACAGACCCCTCACACCCTGGTCACAATCTGTTTAGACTCCTCCCCTCAGGCCGGCGTTACAGAGCACTGTACGCCAAAACCACCCCGCCACAAGGACAGTTTCTTCCCCCGGGCTGTCGCTCTGATGAACTCTGAGCAGTCACAGAGTGCGAGACCATTTACATGAACAAATAACTCTGCACTATTGTATATAGTCACTGTACAAATGGTTTGGTGTACATATCTGCTCTTATTCTATATTTTATGTGTATAGATTGAGATTTAGTTTATCTTATTTTTAATTTTCTTTCACTTATTTAAGTTCATGTGTTTATGTACAAGAGAGTAAAGTTACCGGAGTCAAATTCTCTGTATGTGCACATACTAAGTCATTAAAGTTGATTCTGATTTAGTGTTAGAGAACGCCAGGGGGCGAGTGCGCATGCGTTTGTATTGATATTTACTTATCAGGCTGTGTCCGAAATCACTCCCTAACCCATACCTGTCAAGCATCCCGTTTTGGCCGGGAAAATCCCGTATTTTACCCTTCTTTCCCGCCGTCCTCCCGTATTAGTATTTTCCCGTAAATCTCCCGTATTTTAACATGCGTTATTAAAAAATAATAATACCCCGGGCCCGGGCGGAGTAAAAAAAATAAAATAAAAATATTCCCAATCTGAGCTCTGTCACTAGCCTCGCGATAACTGCCACCTGCAGTAGCATACTACAGGTAGGCTACTGTACATCGCGATGGTAGTTGTTATCCCTTTCTCTTCCCTCTGTAGATCGCGTGCCATTGAATTTATTTATTTATTTATTTATTTGATGTTAGTCTAAAAAATGCATCCATTGCAACTCCAAAACAAACAGCAAGACAAACCTTCATCTTTATTTTTACTTTATAGTTGCAACATGCCCTCAGTTCAGAGGCACACATCCACAGCCACGCAACTTCAGACTACCGTCTTTCTTAAAGAGACAGCGCTATTTTTGTAAAGGTGCAGTGCACCAATTTTTCTTGATAAAAATAAAAACAAAGATGGATAGAGCTTTTAACACTGTAACAACTATTAATATGACAATTTAAAAAAAAAAATGTGTATATATATATATATATATATATATATATATATATATATATACGGGTAGATCACTTTGACTTGGTCATTGTAAAAGTAGCTCGCAAGCCAGAAAAATGTGGGCACCCCTGATATAAGGGATACTGGAGCTTGGTTGGGGTGGTGGGACTGCTTGCGGCGGGCGCCGGAAAATTTCCCTTATTTTTAAATCCAAAACTTGACAGGTATGCCCTAACCACTATATAGTGCACTATATAGTGACCACACCATTTTGTAGTGGTGTCCGAATGTTTAGTGTCCACTATATAGTGCACTGCATGTATCCCACAATTCACCGCGAAATGTAGTGAACATCCGATGGTCACTAACCGGAGCAAGATGTCCCATCATGCATTGCCAGAAGTTCTCTTGGCGCGGAAAGTAAATTAAATATGGCAGACGGACGGGAGACTGTGTACAAATGTAAGTATTTTTCTGTTTGACGTTTGATTCCGAGTTTTAAAACAGGTTGTTAATATGCAATACTATTTAAAAACTTACTGGAGGGTACACAGCCATTACGGCACCAATCGTGGCTAGCGACCGAGGTCAGTAGCCTACTACGGGTAATTTAATGCTGTTTCTCATGTTAAGCTGGAGTAAAAATGTACTACAGCCTATTATAATTAATAAGTAACGTTAGCGAAATTACATTCAAGTGTCAAATCAGTTCAACAATCAACAATCAATTTAATTGTGCGACAGCGATGACGTAATTACCGGGGCCAAGAGAAGTGTCTGAAAGTGTCCGACATTTTTTTCTGTTGAGCTCACTATATAGTCCACTACATTTATTTCCCTATTTAGGGAGTAGGGAGTAGGGAATGAGTGAGTGATTTCGGACACAGTGTCAGAGAACGCCAGGGGGCGAGTGCGCATGCGTGAGCGCGATGTCGCCGGTGATCGCATCAAAGCCAGATCAAAGCCAAAAACTTCATGACGTCATGCGTCAGATCAAAGGCGCCAGATTTTACTTTATAGGCTACAGGAGTCAGGGATTAATAGTTTAGTGAATTTATTCGTGTATTAGGTAATCGTTGACATTTTCAGCAGAAACCAACGTCAGGACAGACAATTCAGAGACTAAAGTGAAAACACAAACATTATGAATAAGGAAATCAGGAAATCCTCCCGGACAGCTTGGACCGATTGCTCTCCCTCCGACACTGACGCCACATCGGGGACAGCCAAAGACCAGCTCCGGCTGTTTGTCTCCATGCTGACGATCAAAGTGCTCAACAAATTTGGCGCTCTCCAAAACTTCACGTATAAGCAGTGGAACCCCCACGTCAAACATATAATAAACCAGACCATGGAGGGACTCGATACCTGCCGCGACGTCTTCCCCGACAAGAAGAGCACCAAAAAGACCCGCAACGCTGTGGTAAAAGACCTGCAGAAAGTATTCCAAGGTAAGCGTCTGGAGTTTGTGACTCCAGACGAGGACACTGCGATTGTCCAGGCTTTGCAAGCCCGTATCAAAGAGCTCTTTGACCGGCTTGAGAACTACAACCCCAGTGAACGCATGACGTTTGATGCGATTAAGCTTATTCTGCTGGCGTTAGGTGCATTCTGTTGCATGTTTTTGTTTGCTTTCTTCCTCGTTTAGTTTGATTTAACTAGAAGACTGAATCACAGTCCTTAGAGTTTAGTTTAGTTTGATTTTACCGTAATTTACTTTTTTTTGACCCGAGAATTAGGCTTAGTTTTTAGACTGTATCATTGTGACAGGGTTTCCTCCGGGCACTCCGGTTTTCCCACATTTACATATTGTCACATCATTTTAAATTTACATTAACCCTCCTGTTGTCTTCGGGTCAATTTGACCCGATTTCAAAATGTAAACTGTCATAACTTTGTTTTTCTTCCATATAATTGCCTGAAAATTACATGGATGGTCCCCTGCTATGCTCTTTACAGCTCAAATTAATTATGACTATATTTACACCGGTTGTCTTCCCGGGTCAATTTGACCCAGTCATATACAACATACAACACACAACCACCCACACACAGCCACCCCCACGCCCCCACACACCCCTGCCACCCCCGCACATACACACACACACACATACACGTACACACACATGTATAAACACATGCACGCACACACACACACACAGTGTAATATTTCCAGTCTCTGATGTGCATTCGGCCTCCAGACAACACAAAATGTCAAAGCTAAACATTTGTGAACATGTTAATTTCACACCTGTGATGTGTCTTTCTCCAATTCTGGACAAGATAACAATAAACAAAAATCTGAGATTATAAATACAGCCCCAGATCATCCTTGATTATAACAAGAACAAGAGGGAGTCCACAACCTCGACAAGGTATTGCACTTTTTTCATGCAATATTTGTCGATATTCATTCAGGTCAATGCATTGCATTCTTGTGTGAAATAAGAATTAATTTTTGAATGATTAATAAAATGTACTGCTTTGTGTGGTCTCTAATAAAAGAAAAATATATTTTAAAAGTTAACATATTCGTAATTAGAATTTTAAGTGTATTTGACCTATCATATTAAGTTTTGACCGTACGACTTTTAAGTAGACTCCACAATTTTTTCTAGTTATTATTTAAACCATTTAAGTATATGTAACTTAAAATTGTTAAATTCTGACTATTGTACTTTTAAGCTGACTATACTTGAACAAATTAATTTTCTCTACTCTAAATTACTTAAACCATCACTTGACACAAATGGTTTAAGTAGAATCAACTTATCCGGGTTTACAGTGTACAGTACATGATTCCAATGTCATGGCAGTGAGCTGGAGATGCAGTGACTCTGTACTCTGATGAGCATCATCCTCAGTGAGAACAGTGGACATCAACTGTGACAGAGCTGAGTGATCAATTTTCTCTACTCGTGCTAGAGCTGGTTGGTTCCTGAATCACCCGGGTTACCCTGTCACATACACTGAATAGGGTGATCTGGCTCATCCTGAAGAAAGTGGTGGCTCCCTACTGCAGCCTGCTGGCTTCTTTCAGAAACTCCAGGATGACTTGACAGCTCGCAAATCTTTCAGCTCACAACGCAACATCTGTCACTCCCTCCCTTTGTGTTTAACACATCTTTGACACAAACGCACAAATATAAATAGTATTTTTGACAAGGAGGATTTTACGGAAGCCGAGAACGGCCATGGATTTTTTATATCGTGATAACGACTTATTAATTTATCTCGAGCTAACGATCTTTGTTATATCGTGATAACGACTTGTTAATTTGTTATCTCGACATAACAAAGATCGTTATCTCGAGATAACAAATTAATTCATAATGTGTTCGTCTTGACTTCAAACTAATGCGCTGCCACTAACGGCTTCCGTAGCTTCCAGATTAACGATAAAGGTATATTTTATTTAGCGAAAACTTTCTCAGAACCAAGTTAAGCCCCAACTTTGTGGACTTACAAGAGATAGCCTACCTTCACATTAGAAGCTACAGCACTTAAATGCGCAGTTATTTTTCGGAGTACTTTATTTAGCATAAAAAGGCCTCAGTAACGATAGTTTATGAGTTTTAATGCTAATAAAAACCTACATACGTGTTAAAGAAAGAAAACTTGCCTCGGTCAAACAAAACTTAACGGATACGCTCCTTCTGCACAAACAACAGCCCACTCGTGTCAAGACTACCGGCTAACCGGTAGCCCCTAAACAAACCCAGTCAACTAACAAAGTGTAATTACAGCCAGTGCCATCGAGAGAGAGAGTTGCGACACTCCCATGGACCTCCGTTGTAAAAAATGGCGGCGCTTTTAACCGCCTACTTCCGGGATTTGAAAATCGGATTAGTTCCAAGTATCTCTCTTTAATCAACACTTTTTTTTAATGTTTTAGAGTGGCTTACTAATGCGGTCAAGCATAACATGTCCCCTATGTTACTCAGATTTATATTGGAAACTGATATTTTTTTGTGAGTTTTAAGATATAGCTAATTAATATACACAAAATCTTCTTGTGTAGTCACCATGTGCTAGCCTGTTGTTCATTACATGAGTAAAAATGGCCGACTTCAGCATAATTTGTCCCCCCGTGTTACTGTCCCCCCGCGTTACTGTCCTTACTGATCCAGAAAAGAGACAGGAACACCTCAGGAAAGAGAGGGAGAGGTGGAGAAGGGACAGAGAGAAAGGAAAGAAAAAGAAAGTGTCAGACCTCAGTGAACGAGAAAAAAAAGCACAGAGAGAAAAATGGCGAGAAAAGAAGAGACTGCAGAGAGCCAGGGCGACATTGCAATCGATTTTGCAATCGAAGACCATTTTGGGTTGTGGTGCCCAGAGAAGCTGACCGTGAAACTTGCCAATGCAAAACTCACGAGAACTTACAATTCATAGCAAATAGCTTATATAGCCATGGTCTGTTGGCAGGAAAGAAACTGGAGGAGATGGTAGATGCAACAATGTGCAATCCCAAATCCAAACTCTGTGCATATGGTGAGTGTGAAGACTGTGTCTACACAACACCCACACTTCTGAGACCTCCTGCAAACACAGAGATAGCTCTTACTCAGTGGTCTCTGGAAGACAATACCAAAGTTATCAGTGGAGAAGGGACTGGGAAAAGATCATTGATCACTGTAAAAAAAACTGTGCAGATAACTGAAGAGGCTCTTGTAAGTGAATTCCAGGACAGGCTATTTAGATTTAGGCGGCATGTCTTTAATATCCGGTGGCAGTATGGAGCCTACAGACAGGTCAGAGAAAACTTAGGGACCAATGAATGTCTACTGCGTGTCGATTTTAGTGAGAACTACTCTTGCAAGTACTCTGAAGAAATACAGTCAGTCCATTTTGGAGGGTCGCACCAACAAGCAACCCTTCATACTGGAGTGGTGTACACTGCAGCTGAAAAATCTCCAGTAACTTTCTGCTCAATCTCCCCTTCCAGACGGCTTGATCCCCCTGCCATCTGGGCCCATCTCAGTCCTGTGCTAGACATGGTGAGGGAACGATACCCTCTCATCAATCGCCTCCATGTATTCAGCGATGGTCCAGCTACACAGTATAGACAAAAGGGAAACTTTTACTTGATGTCAAAAGAGCCTTTCATGAAAGGCTTCAAAGATATCAGCTGGAACTTCTTCGAGGCCAACCATGGGAAGGGGGCTCCAGATGGAGTGGGGGGGTGCCTGAAAAGATCAGCTGACCAGATTGATCGCCAGGGAGTAGATATCCCAAATGCAGAGGCCATGTTCCACCAGCTGATGAACACGGGCACATCAGTAGAACTTTTTTGGGTGGGAGAACAAGAGGTTGAGGGAAAAGTAAAGGAAATGAATGATGAGCCTGCCCTGGTTCCGGTCAAGGGAACAATGAAAATGCATCAAGTCCTTAGTACCTCTCCGGGGACAATTAAACACCGGGACATCACATGCCTTTGTCAGGCAGACAGAGGTATACTGGATTGTGCATGCTATGGCAGGAGAGACAACCCCACATGGCCATGAAGAACCATCTCGACCTTAGGTCATTACCAGGGAACACATTGGGCAGTGGTGCATTGTGAATTATGATGGTGATGCCTATCCAGGAGTTATTATGGAGGTTGAGGAAGATGTAAAAGTAAAATGCATGCACAAGAACGGCACAAATAAGTTCCGCTGGCCGACTCTACGAGACGACATTAGCTGGTATAGAGAGGAACAGATTGTGTGCTTCATGAAAGAGCCACAACCTTTGAATAAGAGATCCATGCAACTGGAGAAGACGATGTGGAATTTCATTGAAAAACACCTGGGTTGCTGGTCTGCTTCATAGCTTTGCAATATATGAAATAAATAAAAAATGTTCATGATATTTCTTTATAGTGTAATACATTTCATGACTGAAGGTGGGGTGGGGGTGAGGTGAGTTGCCTTTCAAATATATTGTTGTTCAGGGGTTTCATGACCACCCATTTGTCCTTTTAAATGTTGTCCACCCCGTTACCAACATTGTTACCTGTGTGCTGTGTGTTTTTTTTATGTTGATGAAATAAAATCAATAAATATTTTGCATATCTTTGTGGTTACTTGCAGAACAAGAACTGGCAAAATCAAATATCTTAAACATCTGACCAAATTCCATAGAATTTCCTATTTTCTAAAACAATTGTGTGGACATTACCATCTAGTCTTAAATCAGAGTGTGTATTTTATATACAGTGTGTGTTTATTAAAACCTTCTTAAAATATATTTACAGGGGCAAGGTGAGGGACAGTTGAGCTCTTAGAAAATGTAAATATTATAATAACTGTCCATTAAAAACATTCATTAATGGATATGAAAATGTCCAGTAACGCGGGGGGACATTTGTGTATACACATGTGCAACAAATCTGATCAAAATTCTGATGTCATAACATCCTGAGCTGGCCCAATATATGTTTGTCATAGTTGAATATGTCCTTCGTCAGATGAAATGATAAAATCAATGAAAATGTGAATTTTTTTTAGGCAAGGTTATCACCCTCAAATGGCACCATTTGCTAAGAATGACCCATACGCTGCATTGTTCGGCTTTGTTGCCTTTAGGGCCAGATGTGTTCTTGTAGGCGTGTACGGTCACTTGAATTTTCTCCGTACACATGAGCAGCAGTTGGAAGTGAAACTATGTTTTATATTTATGTTCTGCAAAACCCAAGGAAAATTTTACTTTTGCTCAATGCACAGCAAACACATTTGATTTAAAAAACATAAATAAAAAAAAAGAGAGGAGGAAGAAAAGAAAGTGTAGGAATACAAATCAGGATTAGACTTTACAGTACAAGATTATAATACAGGTAGAAACCACCATCACACACATAAAATGATGCATGCGTTGTGTCTTGCATGCGTCCTGTTTTGAGACATATCTCGTGGACATTTACACAGTAGACTTTGGAAGGAAGTCAGAATCAAAGTTTAAAGTTTCTATTCTTTGTACTAAGAACCAACAATACCACTCCATGAGGTATTTGAACAGTGATTAGATTGTACGTACATTTTACGATGTCCTATGGCTCCTATGCAGATGGCATGTTGCATGTGTAACCTTGTATGTCTAACAGAGACATGGCTTAAAGACCACCATGAAACTCCAAGCCTGGTGGGGTACACCACTATAAGAGCTGACAGGAACGAGCGCAGCGCATGTAAATCCATCGGAAGGGGGCTGTGTTTGTTCGTGGATAACAGCTGGGCACAATACCGCATATGTGAGCAAGTGTGTACTCCGGACTATGAAATATTAACTGTATCTTTGAGACCATTTTAACTCCCGCGGGAGTACGGTCAGATTACGGTTATTCTTGCAATCTGTCTGACCACTTGCCTACGCTTCAGCAATATGTTGATTGTGCCACACGCTTACAACGGACGCTTGATTGTTGCTGTGGCAACATCCCGAGGCGTATTAAAGCGGTATACAAACCGCCTCTTGGAAAATCTGACCACAGTGTAGTCCACCTTTTGCCTAAATATAAGGCCGTCGTCAAAAGAGTGAAACCAGTTACTAAGCAGATACAGTTGTGGTCCAACAATAGTAAAGAACAACTGAGAGACTGTTTTGATGAAACAAACTGGGACATCATCTTTGAGTCCTGTCAGGATGGGGACGAACTCACAGACGCCATCACATCATATATTAAGTTATGTGAGGACCATGTGTCTGAAACAAAGGCTGTATAGGTATTCCCAAATAATAATTAAATCTTTTGTAGATTCAATACTGAGGATGACACGCCTGAATGTGACAGGATCTGTAAAAATCTTCCCTCAGGATCAGGTGCATATCCTTCTGAAAAGGCTGGTCGATCTAAATGTTGACAAGGGCCTGATTCTTTGGACCACAGACTTTCTCTCCTGCCGCCCTCAAAGGGTGTGTTTTGTTAAGGGTACTCTTTCAGGAGAGGCTGTCATAAGCACAGGCTGCCCACAAGGTAGCGTTCTTTCACCTCAGCCTTTTTCCTTATATACAAATGAATTCGCACTTAATGATTATAACTCCAAGCTGATTAGATATGCAGATGAGATGGCCTTAGTTTATTTGTTAGCAAGGATGGACTCTTCTGGCGAGAGCTCCTATCTTGCTCACATTAAAGCTTTTGAAGCATGGTGCTTAGATAGCAAGCTGGAAATCAATGCTTCAAAAACAAAGTTGGTTATCTGCACAAAACGAGATCTGACAGTAGTGTCGATTTCACTTGATGGTCAACTTGTTGAAACTGTGGAAACTTTTGAACTGGACTGCCAGATAAACTTCTCTGAAAACACAGACTTTGTTTTTAAGACATGTTCACAGCAGCTTCACCTTCTGAGAATACTGGGGTCAGTCCGGTGATTCTGGAGCTTGTGTATACTGCGCACATAGAGAGTGTCCTAACATTTCATCTCTCTGCTTGGTTGGGTCACTTAAGCTGTAAGTGTAAGAACAAACTAAATAGGATTGTGGCAATGGCAAGCAAAATTGTGGGAAAACCTCCAAAGTCTCTGACCCACATTTATACCACAAGGACGGGGAGGAAAACTAAGCGAATCCTGGCAGACAGCTCCCACCCTCTTTTTAATCAGTTTGAACTTTTGAAGTCTGGGAGGCGCTATAGAGTCCCTCTGGCCAAGGTTTTTTTTTTTAAAAGTCTTTTATCCCTAATGAAGTTGGCATTCTTAACACAACTAAGTGACCAATAGGCATATAGTGATTTGAACTGCCATCCACTGCTTTACTGTATTTATTACTATGTCAATGCAATGCTGTGTGCCTGTATTTATGTTAACTTTTGTATTTTAGTACTGCCTGTCTTCTGTGTTGGTGAGCTGAAGACAAATTTCCACCCCGGTGGACAATGAAGTCCTCTCCGAGCCTCCTCAACAGCTGGTGGTATCCAGGAGCTGCTTGTCCACAGAGGCGTCTTCATTTTCAGTGCTGGTCCTCTTGACATCCTCGACGTTGGCTGTCACTTGCTGCTTGCGTTTTATCTTAAAGACATCCCACTTCTCAGACAGCAGACCTTTGTTGAATATTAATGAGGCTAGCCATGAAAAAAGCAGAATGGACACAAGCGAGATGACCATGATGGCAGTGCGGAAGGGAAAGTACTGGGTTAGCTTTCCCTCCGAGTCCAGCCGGCAGCCAGGGAACTGGATGGCAGGAGGGAGGCCGATGAGGGGCTCACCACTCAGGACCCTCATGATGATTCTCATCATGTAGCCCACAGAGGCTCCGTAGCCGTTAGACACACTGAAGAACAGGATGCAGACCAGCCGAGGAAACATGATAGTGTAGGACAAGTCGACACCCACAAGCCGGAAGACCAGGACACTGCTGTCCAGGAAGGTGAGGCCAGTCCCTGCCAAACCTACCACCACCACAGAGATCCGGATCACACACTGCATCTCACGGTCTGAGGCCTGAAGTGGCAGAGGGAAGAATAGGAAAGACGAGAGGTTTTACATTACACCATGCAGCACAACATATGGATCTAGTGAGCGCCTTGTCTTAATAATCTCCAACGCCAAAGGGACAGCACTGTTAGAGACCATTGTTTGGGACATTCCTTAGTGGTTGAAATAATGAAATAGGTCACTGTTTTTAGAGATCAAACATTACAAACAAGACTCAGTCTGACACTGTGGGCTTTCTTTACAATATGTGAAGCATGCTACTTTGTTACTGCCTCCAGCTTTTGTTGTGAGAGTACAGTATAGCTTCCTGACACGATCCCAAATACCATATGCACTGTCATGTTTACTATGTTCTGCATCTTAGCTTGTACATTTGGCCAAAATAAAATTGATTGACATCTTGTTAAACAGTTCTCACCTGCTTCCTGATGATGTTCTTGTAGATGTTAGAAGAGAATAATGAGGCAGAGGACAGCAGGGCTGAGTCCATGGACGACATGACAGCAGCAGCTACTGCTCCGATGCCAAAGATGGAGATGTAGGGGGGTGTGAGGTACTGCAGAGCAATCGGGAGGATGGATCCCGCCTGGTCACGCTCATATGGGGTGGGTAGTCCATAACTGGTAGAGTTCCAGTCTGAGAGTAAGGAGAGTAGTGCAGAGCAGTGAAAATAGGAGAAAGATTAGTAACTTATTTTTGTTTCAAATGAAAAAATGTAAGACAGCATAGACACTAAGCTGAGGCAAGCAAACATAAGAATTTTCCAGAGGTGTAAGTTAAATGGAATCACCTGTAGACGCAGCCACAGCCCCAACCAGGATAGAGGGGATACCCAGAACCAGGCAGAAGGCTGAAGAGGCGAAACACGTCACTTGATCCACTCCAGTTAGCTTACAAAAGCAATAGAGGTACGGATGATGCTGTCCTGACTCTGTTAGATTCAGTCTCATAGTAGCTTACACTTCCTAAAGGATATGCAGGGGTTTTGTTCGTAGATTTCAGTGCAGCTTTTAATACTGTGAAGAATCCTGTACGAAGGTTGCGTGCGTACAAATATGTTCCGTACGTACTCGCTCACGGAAAAGTTCAGATGTATCAAGAGTGAAATGTCCGGGTACTTTGTACGTGCCTACGCCAACGACATGGCTGGCATACGCTGGGTTCTACAGATGTCGGTCGTTTGGCGACACTTCTCTGAAAACACAGACTTTGTTTTTAAGACATGTTCACAGCAGCTTCACCTTCTGAGAATACTGGGGTCAGTCCGGTGATTCTGGAGCTTGTGTATACTGCACACATAGAGAGTGTCCTAACATTTCATCTCTCTGCTTGGTTGGGTCACTAAAGCTGTAAGTGTAAGAACAAACTAAATAGGATTGTGGCAATGGCAAGCAAAATTGTGGGAAAACCTCCAAAGTCTCTGACCCACATTTATACCACAAGGACGGGGAGGAAAACTAAGCAAGTCCTGGCAGACAGCTCCCACCCTCTTTTTAATCAGTTTGAACTTTTGAAGTCTGGGAGACGCTATAGAGTCCCTCTGGCCAAGGTTTTTTTTTTAAAAGTCTTTTATCCCTAACTAAGTGACCAATAGGCATATAGTGATTTGAACTGCCATCCACTGCTTTACTGTATTTATTACTATGTCAATGCAATGCTGTGTGCCTGTATTTATGTTAACTTTTGTATTTTAGTACTGCCTGTCTTCTCTGTTGGTGAGCTGAAGACAAATTTCCACCCCGGTGGACAATGAAGTCCTCTCCGAGCCTCCTCAACAGCTGGTGGTATCCAGGAGCTGCTTGTCCACAGAGGCGTCTTCATTTTCAGTGCTGGTCCTCTTGACATCCTCGACGTTGGCTGTCACTTGCTGCTTGCGTTTTATCTTAAAGACATCCCACTTCTCAGACAGCAGACCTTTGTTGAATACTAATGAGGCTAGCCATGAAAAAAGCAGAATGGACACAAGCGAGATGACCATGATGGCAGTGCGGAAGGGAAAGTACTGGGTTAGCTTTCCCTCCGAGTCCAGCCGGCAGCCAGGGAACTGGATGGCAGGAGGGAGGCCGATGAGGGGCTCACCACTCAGGACCCTCATGATGATTCCCATCAGGTAGCCCACAGAGGCTCCGTAGCCGTTAGACACACTGAAGAACAGGATGCGGACCAGCTGAGGAAACATGATAGTGTAGGACAAGTCGACACCCACAAGCCGGAAGACCAGGACACTGCTGTCCAGGAAGGTGAGGCCAGTCCCTGCCAAACCTACCACCACCACAGATATCCGGATCACACACTGCATCTCACGGTCTGAGGCCTGAAGTGGCAGAGGGAAGAACAGGAAAGACGAGAGGTTTTACATTACACCATGCAGCACAACATATGGATCTAGTGAGCGCCTTGTCTTAATAATCTCCAACGCCAAAGGGACAGCACTGTTAGAGACCATTGTTTGGGACATTCCTTAGTGGTTGAAATAATGAAATAGGTCACTGTTTTTAGAGATCAAACATTACAAACAAGACTCAGTCTGACACTGTGGGCTTTCTTTACAATATGTGAAGCATGCTACTTTGTTACTGCCTCCAGCTTTTGTTGTGAGAGTACAGTATAGCTTCCTGACACGATCCCAAATACCATATGCACTGTCATGTTTACTATGTTCTGCATCTTAGCTTGTACATTTGGCCAAAATAAAATTGATTGACATCTTGTTAAACAGTTCTCACCTGCTTCCTGATGATGTTCTTGTAGATGTTAGAAGAGAATAATGAGGCAGAGGACAGCAGGGCTGAGTCCATGGACGACATGACAGCAGCAGCTACTGCTCCGATGCCAAAGATGGAGATGTAGGGGGGTGTGAGGTACTGCAGAGCAATCGGGAGGATGGATCCCGCCTGGTCACGCTCATATGGGGTGGGTAGTCCATAACTGGTAGAGTTCCAGTCTGAGAGTAAGGAGAGTAGTGCAGAGCAGTGAAAATAGGAGAAAGATTAGTAACTTATTTTTGTTTCAAATGAAAAAATGTAAGACAGCATAGACACTAAGCTGAGGCAAGCAAACATAAGAATTTTCCAGAGGTGTAAGTTAAATGGAATCACCTGTAGACGCAGCCACAGCCCCAACCAGGATAGAGGGGATACCCAGAACCAGGCAGAAGGCTGAAGAGGCGAAACACGTCACTTGATCCACTCCAGTTAGCTTACAAAAGCAATAGAGGTACGGATGATGCTGTCCTGACTCTGTTAGATTCAGTCTCATAGTAGCTTACACTTCCTAAAGGATATGCAGGGGTTTTGTTCGTAGATTTCAGTGCAGCTTTTAATACTGTGAAGAATCCTGTACGAAGGTTGCGTGCGTACAAATATGTTCCGTACGTACTCGCTCACGGAAAAGTTCAGATGTATCAAGAGTGAAATGTCCGGGTACTTTGTACGTGCCTACGCCAACGACATGGCTGGCATACGCTGGGTTCTACAGATGTCGGTCGTTTGGCGACACTTCTCTGAAAACACAGACTTTGTTTTTAAGACATGTTCACAGCAGCTTCACCTTCTGAGAATACTGGGGTCAGTCCGGTGATTCTGGAGCTTGTGTATACTGCACACATAGAGAGTGTCCTAACATTTCATCTCTCTGCTTGGTTGGGTCACTAAAGCTGTAAGTGTAAGAACAAACTAAATAGGATTGTGGCAATGGCAAGCAAAATTGTGGGAAAACCTCCAAAGTCTCTGACCCACATTTATACCACAAGGACGGGGAGGAAAACTAAGCAAGTCCTGGCAGACAGCTCCCACCCTCTTTTTAATCAGTTTGAACTTTTGAAGTCTGGGAGACGCTATAGAGTCCCTCTGGCCAAGGTTTTTTTTTTAAAAGTCTTTTATCCCTAACTAAGTGACCAATAGGCATATAGTGATTTGAACTGCCATCCACTGCTTTACTGTATTTATTACTATGTCAATGCAATGCTGTGTGCCTGTATTTATGTTAACTTTTGTATTTTAGTACTGCCTGTCTTCTCTGTTGGTGAGCTGAAGACAAATTTCCACCCCGGTGGACAATGAAGTCCTCTCCGAGCCTCCTCAACAGCTGGTGGTATCCAGGAGCTGCTTGTCCACAGAGGCGTCTTCATTTTCAGTGCTGGTCCTCTTGACATCCTCGACGTTGGCTGTCACTTGCTGCTTGCGTTTTATCTTAAAGACATCCCACTTCTCAGACAGCAGACCTTTGTTGAATACTAATGAGGCTAGCCATGAAAAAAGCAGAATGGACACAAGCGAGATGACCATGATGGCAGTGCGGAAGGGAAAGTACTGGGTTAGCTTTCCCTCCGAGTCCAGCCGGCAGCCAGGGAACTGGATGGCAGGAGGGAGGCCGATGAGGGGCTCACCACTCAGGACCCTCATGATGATTCCCATCAGGTAGCCCACAGAGGCTCCGTAGCCGTTAGACACACTGAAGAACAGGATGCGGACCAGCTGAGGAAACATGATAGTGTAGGACAAGTCGACACCCACAAGCCGGAAGACCAGGACACTGCTGTCCAGGAAGGTGAGGCCAGTCCCTGCCAAACCTACCACCACCACAGATATCCGGATCACCCACTGCATCTCACGGTCTGAGGCCTGAAGTGGCAGAGGGAAGAACAGGAAAGACGAGAGGTTTTACATTACACCATGCAGCACAACATATGGATCTAGTGAGCGCCTTGTCTTAATAATCTCCAACGCCAAAGGGACAGCACTGTTAGAGACCATTGTTTGGGACATTCCTTAGTGGTTGAAATAATGAAATAGGTCACTGTTTTTAGAGATCAAACATTACAAACAAGACTCAGTCTGACACTGTGGGCTTTCTTTACAATATGTGAAGCATGCTACTTTGTTACTGCCTCCAGCTTTTGTTGTGAGAGTACAGTATAGCTTCCTGACACGATCCCAAATACCATATGCACTGCCATGTTTACTATGTTCTGCATCTTAGCTTGGCATGCTAGCTTTGCTTAAACATGCTGAACATGTGATCGTTCAGGATGAAAAGTTACAGAATCAGCAAAGCCTGCTGCCTTAAAGTCTGCACAGTTTTGTGCCTGTGAAGATATACCACTGAAAAGTCAGACGGTCACTACAGCCGTAGGGTAGATAATGAATGGGTTTAAAAATCAGCTTTGCGAGCCGACTGAGAGCGAACAGACAATTTGAATCAAGAAAGACTGAAAATGAAATGATAGCACACGTACTTTTTTCCAGACAGTGCAGCATAATAGAACTTGAATGGTGTGGTCATCTGGAAATATTAAGAGGCTGAGAATACAAAGACACAAATCTTTTATTAGTCTCAATGCATATCACTATTAGACCACATACGACATGTCCTACTTTCCTGTGGACATGACTTCAGCCATTTAGTTGAATAACATATGATTACCTTTAAGAGGAGTTTTTCTTTTGGGTGGACAAAAACCTTTCTGCTACAATAGCTAAAAGATGTTTTGGTGAAAGATGTTTTGTCCTGCCAAGCCTACCTCTCTGATTTTTTCGGCTGACTTAAGCCAGATTTATGGTCATGTGTCACACCTTTGATGTAGGTATTGTGAAGCTCCATACCTTCCTGTTTACATTTGAACTTCAGTCACTTTACTCATACAGTCTCTTTACATTCTCCATGGACATTTTGGATAGTTCTAACATTTGTGGCATGGTAACTACATGTTGTGTCAGTGCCGTCCACAACAACTGTGATGGGCATGAAATCCAATATTTCCTCCTCCATGTCTGTCAGCCATCAGACAAACACAGAAAGTTGTCTCTCCTACTGTCTCCTACACACCATCTCTTTCTATGACCGAGCTTTAATCTCAATTCAGGACTCCTATCTGATAAAACTGAATCATACATCTGAAAAGGTGTCTTTACTCATCATTATGACACGAGTCAGTCTTGAACGTTCTGTCTGTTTTGGTGGCGGTTTGAGTTGTTGCGTAGTGATTTAGCGCTTAGCTTGCCAGCTACCAAGTACATCAGGAAGTCATCCCTACATCCCAAAGCCTTTAGAACAGCGTATATAGATCAGGGAATGTCTTTACGTTTCTTTCTCATTACTGGGTTGTTTTGGGAGCAAGAAGAAAGTGTCACTTGCAAGTCTTGACATTATAGAGAAAGCTCAACAACCTTTTTCCCTGTTGTATTTCTGATTACAGTTAAACTGATCTTTCAGTAAGTTGGCCCGTTAAAGTTATGTTTATCTCTTTGGGACTTGAGACTGTAGTGGTTCAAATTCCCACTACATCCCTGGATGAAGGGCCCTTGAGCTTGCGTGGCTACTTGCTGCAAAGTCATGCAGCAAGTAGTGCATGTGCGAGTGAGAACCAATCCTTTGTGTGTATGTACATTTGGCCAAAATAAAATTGATTGACATCTTGTTAAACAATTCTCACCTGCTTCCTGATGATGTTCTTGTAGATGTTAGAGGAGAATAATGAGGCAGAGGACAGCAGGGCTGAGTCCATGGACGACATGACAGCAGCAGCTACTGCTCCAATGCCAAAGATGGAGATGTAGGGGGGTGTGAGGTACTGCAGAGCAATCGGGAGGATGGATCCCGCCTGGTCACACTCATATGGGGTGGGTAGTCCATAACTGGTAGAGTTCCAGTCTGAGAGTAAGGAGAGTAGTGCAGAGCAGTGAAAACAGGAGAAAGATTAGTAACTTATTTTTGTTTCAAATGAAAAAATATAAGACAGCATAGACACTAACGGTTAGATTATGCTTCCGCGTAGTGATCACGCAATGGTCACGCAATGGCCACGCAGTTGCTCGGACGCAGTCGTGAGACCGTGATGGTTCTGCGTGGGGTTTATGTGTCGAAATTCATGCCACACCGGTAGAGGGCGCTATAATTTTTTGTGACCGACCAACCGAGACTCTTGTGACTATCTCGCCTCGTTATTTACCTTCCGGCTTTTGCCGTAGTCACAGTGTACGATGGACACCGAGACAGAGAGACTGGCGTTGGAGCTCCAAATTATTCAAGCAGAGGAAGAAATACTTCTTTTGCAAATTAGGGCACGACAAAGGAGACAATGATGTTTATGAGTGGAAACCGGAAAAGCGGTCTCCAGCGGATGTAGTTAGCGGACCAATCACAGCCAATGCCGCTGCGTTGCTGCTGCGTTGCCGCTGCGTTGCTGCTGCGTTGCTGTTGCGTCGCCTCGACGCGCGTCGAGGATTTTTGGGAGGTGCGCGTCTGGCCCTTGCGTAGGACGCACGGGGGTCCGCAAGGACGCAATAGGTCCGTAATAGGTCCGTACGCACGGACGCGCTGTGTCAACGCGGAAGCATAATTTGGGCTTAAGCTGAGGCAAGCATTTCCTCAGCTTAAGAATTTTCCAGAGGTGTAAGTTAAATGGAATCACCTGTAGACGCAGCCACAGCCCCGACCAGGATAGAGGGGATACCCAGAACCAGGCAGAAGGCTGAAGAGGCGAAACACGTCACTTGATCCACTCCAGTTAGCTTACAAAAGCAATAGAGGTACGGATGATGCTGTCCTGACTCTGTTAGATTCAGTCTCATAGTAGCTTACACTTCCTAAAGGATATGCAGGGGTTTTGTTCGTAGATTTCAGTGCAGCTTTTAATTCTGTGAACAATCCTGTACGAAGGTTGCGTACGTACAGAAATGTTCCGTACGTACTCGCTCACAGAAAAGTTCCGATGTATCAAGAGTGAAATGTCCGGGTACTTTGTACGTGCCTACGCCAACGACATGGCTGGCATACGCTGGGTTCTACAGATGTCCCTCTGGCCAAGGTTTTTTTTTTTAAAAGTCTTTTATCCCTAATGCCGTTGGCATTCTTAACACAACTAAGTGACCAATAGGCATATAGTGATTTGAACTGCCATCCACTGCTTTACTGTATTTATTACTATGTCAATGCAATGCTGTGTGCCTGTATTTATGTTAACTTTTGTATTTTAGTACTGCCTGTCTTCTGTGTTGGTGAGCTGAAGACAAATTTCCACCCCGGTGGACAATGAAGTCCTCTCTGAGCCTCCTCAACAGCTGGTGGTATCCAGGAGCTGCTTGTCCACAGAGGCGTCTTCATTTTCAGTGCTGGTCCTCTTGACATCCTTGACGTTGGCTGTCACTTGCTGCTTGCGTTTTATCTTAAAGACATCCCACTTCTCAGACAGCAGACCTTTGTTGAATATTAATGAGGCTAGCCATGAAAAAAGCAGAATGGACACAAGCGAGATGACCATGATGGCAGTGCGGAAGGGAAAGTACTGGGTTAGCTTTCCCTCCGAGTCCAGCCGGTAGCCAGGGAACTGGATGGCAGGTGGGAGGCCGATGAGGGGCTCACCACTCAGGACCCTCATGATGATTCTCATCAGGTAGCCCACAGAGGCTCCGTAGCCGTTAGACACACTGAAGAACAGGATGCGGACCAGCTGAGGAAACATGATAGTGTAGGACATGTCTACACCCACAAGCCAGAAGACCAGGACACTGCTGTCCAGGAAGGTGAGGCCAGTCCCTGCCAAACCTACCACCACCACAGATATCCGGATCACCCACTGCATCTCACGGTCTGAGGCCTGAAGTGGCAGAGGGAAGAACAGGAAAGACGAGAGGTTTTACATTACACCATGCAGCACAACATATGGATCTAGTGAGCGCCTTGTCTTAATAATCTCCAACGCCAAAGGGACAGCACTGTTAGAGACCACTGTTTGGGACATTCCTTAGTGGTTGAAATAATGAAATAGGTCACTGTTTTTAGAGATCAAACATAACAAACAAGACTCAGTCTGACACTGTGGGCTTTCTTTACAATATGTGAAGCATGCTACTTTGTTACTGCCTCCAGCTTTTGTTGTGAGAGTACAGTATAGCTTCCTGACACGATCCCAAATACCATATGCACTGCCATGTTTACTATGTTCTGCATCTTAGCTTGGCACGCTAGCTTTACTTAAAAATGCTGAACATGTGATCGTTCAGGATGAAAAGTTACAGAATCAGCAAAGCCTGCTGCCTTAAGGTCTGCACAGTTTTGTGCATGTGAAGATATATCACTGAAAAGTCAGACGGTCACTACAGCCGTAGGGTAGATAATGAATGGGTTTAAAAATCAGCTTTGCGAGCCGACTGAGAGCGAACAGACAATTTGAATCAAGAAAGCCTGAAAATGAAATGATAGCACACGTACTTTTTTCCAGACAGTGCAGCATAATAGAACTTGAATGGTGTGGTCATCTGGAAATATTAAGAGGCTGAGAATACAAAGACACAAATCTTTTATTAGTCTCAATGCATATCACTATTAGACCACAAAACATCTTTCACCAAAACATTTTTGTCCACAAGATCCTTTTACTGTTCTGGAGATTTTAATCATATCAAATTTTCTTCATTTATTGTCTTCATAAAATTGAAAGGGTTTGATGTTAGGGTTCATCTGCTGATGAAGATCATGTGAAATTATTGAAAGCTCAAACACAGCTTTTAAATGGATCTTGTGGGGACATTGTTTTGTGAATAGTTTATAAGGCTAAGAATGATTTTTTAAGTTATCAAGGTGGTTATCATCTGGTGATGCTCTAAATGCGTCACCAGTTTAGATTTAGTTGCAAAAAACATTTAATTCCAATTAGGGCTCTAACGACCAATCAGTGTCATTGTTTGCATGAATATATTGATTTGTGTTCATACATTCATTGGGACTATTCACTTAAGATTTATTAATGAAATAATGAGTTGAATAAAGTTAAAGTTAGGATTTGAATAAAACTTTTGTGATGTGAATAGTATCATTAGTTAAAAGTCTGAAATGGTTTTTGATTCATAGACTTTACATTAAAATATGTCAGACAATATTTCAATAGCAGGTTGAAATATTAATGGTAGAAGTTAAGGTTAAAGTTATTATTTGGTGGCAAGCTAACCAAAGGATTAACAATTTCTTTCAATGTCTTGTCATATAACACCAGAGGTGGCAAAAGTATTCACAGTCTGTACTTAAGTAAAAGTACTGATTCAACTCCTTTATAGGGGTGGGCGATATATATCGTCTGCGATAATATCGTGATTGTTGTGTTAACGATGTGCAAATTCACATTATCGAGTATTTAAATTAGTCCGAAAAAAACACTCCAAAACACGCATTAAAACTCCAAGCATTCAGAGGTGCGTGCAGCAGAAGCCCTTGGCTGCAGCAGGGCGTCACGTGATTGCTGTAGTGGGCCTACACCTCATCATCTCTGACACAGGCATGGTTACCGCGGGGAATATGAGTGAGGTGAGTGGAGCGGCAGGGCGCACCGCTGTCTCCCGACTGCTTTTTGTCAGCTGAGCTGTTTGCATCCCGAGGCCCGGCCGTTATCACAGGCCTCTCCCGAGAACAATGTAAATTCCCTCCTTACAGCATGTCTGATAACACTTGAACTGTTCCGCATACTCTAGAAAATCCGTTGTCTCGACATTGATGTGGGCGAACATACAAACTGATCGCTCCATATTGTGTCAGCTAGCGCTAGCTTGGAAGCTAACGGGCGTTAGCTAGCGTCCAGCGTGCAGCCGCTACTTTAAAGTGAACGAGGTTATCCACGGTCATGACGGAAATGAAACTTCAAAATAAATGATAGACGTTGATTTTACTCTCTTTAATTGCTATAAGGTCTCATAAAAGTCATGTTTACTCAGAGGTCAATGTTCTTACACTAGTTCAATTGGTATTTTGTATTTTGTCTGAATTGTTTTTACTTGAATACTTACATGTTAAATAAAATAAATAAGAACTGTTTTCATTCAACATTGTGCCCATTATTATTATCAGTGATTAAGTAACTCAGACTTTTAAAAACACATTTTTAATGGATATCGTCTAATTATCGTTATCGTTAAAATCGCCAAAAATATCGAGATATTATTTTTTGTCCATATCGCCCACCCCTACTCCTTTACTCAAGTAAAAGTAAGAAAGTACAGGCTCTGAAATGTACTTAAGTAAAAAGTAAAAATTATTTTGCCATTAATGAAACAATTCATCCGTTGATAATTTTACAAAACGAAAAATGTTCAAACAGAATAATCTAGACTGAACTGACCAGATCGAGGTCCTGCATGAACATCTGGATCATTTTTAATAATAAATTGACGGTTATTGGGTTGTTGTTTTTTAAACAAGAGAGCTAGCTAGCGTTAGCTATATACTATCAAAACGATGTGTTCCCATAGCAATGCTAACTTTGTAAACTGGCTTCCAAAAAATCATCAAAAAGCTAATGATAGCAATTAGCAACAGAAACCACACCATGCTTGAGGTAAGTTCACCCAAAGCTGTATAACTCTCGAAATAATGATTTATGTCTTATTTTTAGTTATACTATTCTGTCCTGGCAGTTGTGTCCGTTACAAAGCACTGACAGATAGCTAACGAGAATAAAATGAAGAGCGTTCTTCCATGAAACTTTACTTGAACTAATTTCACTTCTTTGCTAGGTTACTATAGGTAGCAATACACAGAGTGGCTAGACATGTCATGCTAACACACAAGTATTCATACATTAAAACGAACATTTTGTTACTTATTATCTTTAGAAATGTTACGCTATAACAGTTATGTAACTCTTTCATAACTAGCAGTATCTCATTCATTGAACACTTACGGACGTATTTACTCCAAGGATCAAACGAGGAAACGGCTGTTGCACGCATCTCATCAAACTGACGAGTAACTGACCGGCAACGGCTCCGTTACAACGGAATACATGTTGATGTAGTACCACATTCTAGCACCAGGTGTCACCATAGCAACATAAACATGACAGAAAAATAACAATTACACAGGAGTCAGAACGCTATACAAATAAATAGATGTAATAACTTGGTTAAATTACAGCTGTAGATTTTGTCGAGTGTTGCAGAACTTTGTCAAGTTATCGTAAAATATCAATACTCTACAGCATTAACGAACCTGAATCAAATAACTGAACATTTAAACTTTTAAGTTATATTTTTATTATTTAATTCAGATTTTACACAACTTTAGTGGATTGGATGTTCCTTGAATGTGTTTATCGTTAATAAACAACGTTACGTGTGCTGGTTGCTGTTTAAAGTTCTTACTATAAATGACATTATGATCTGAAAAGGGTACATTTATATTTATTACAAGATGATTCTCTTTCAGTCACTGGTTCAAGTCATGGCTACCCTTGATGTCTCCTCCATGCCTATGTTAGCTGCTACACAGAGCAGGAACTGTAAGTATCATCTGGCTTGATACTTGACTGCTGATATTACAGTGTCTTAAAAGGACAAACAATTTTTATTTAAAGACTGTCAATATATGTAGTGGTATTATTTTTTCCATTTAACCCTTCAAATGTGACATAATAGTTTAGTTTTACTTATACTTTTTTTCCTTTCATAGATACAGTGTGGATAATTGGTGACGACGTGGGGCCTAGAGCTGCGACCACCATGGGAAGCAACCTCAGTCTGCCGGATGTCCTCATCTGTTGGTTTGGCTGGGGTGGACTGCAGTGGAAAGGCCTTCTTCCCTTTTTTTCTCTTTTGTTCTATAACAAATATTTTTAAATATTACATTAAAATCCTGGTTGTATTTGCACTCCTTTTGTCTTTCATGCTTACTGTAGATCTTTCACAAATGTCACTGTGTTCAACACACGAGATAGAATACAGAACTGTAGTTTATGTATGGTGTTGAATGCCTGTACATTGCTGCTGCAACAGAGAAATTTCCCAGTTTGGGATTAATTAAAAAAACTATCTATCTATCTATCTATCTATCTATCTAAAAGTAGCAATAGAAAACTAGAAGAACTACTAGAAAACACAGTGAACTGAAAGATTAGAGTTTTATTAAAAATA
The DNA here is from genome assembly GCF_963514085.1 of Chelon labrosus. NCBI lineage: Eukaryota > Metazoa > Chordata > Actinopteri > Mugiliformes > Mugilidae > Chelon > Chelon labrosus. Next base: position 22,499,338 of record NC_140338.1, on the reverse strand, counting down.
CTTGTGTCCCCCCCACTTCTGAAATCAAAATTTCGTCCTTGGTTACGTCCCACCTCTGGAATGTAGTGGCCCAAGACATTACAACCTAAACCTTAATAATTTTAGTCAGGTCCGAATCTTCAAGATTGTGTAACCCTGTAGGCATTTTTGAGGAAAAGTTGTTATACCTCATTTTTAGAAAGTTCAATGTTTCCTGAATAAGGATCCACCGTATAACATTGAAATAAGGGTCCCATTTTCTTGTAGTTGTTATCGAAACGGTAGGTGCATTATTCACAGCCGAAACAGTACAGGTAGATAGGGTAAAATTTTTAAGTTATAGATATTACCATAAAACTTTTCCAGTTTTTCACTTACATAGAGATAAAAAAAAATTGTATTACAAGTTTTCTTAAATGTAATGTTTACATATGCAAATTAGGCATTATCTATTTAAATATGTGCTAATTTGCATAATCAAAATTTTTATATCTGAACTGAAATCCACAGACTCGAAGAGACAAAGTGTAGTGAAATTAACAGTTGTGCTTTGTATTGTGTATTTTATTTGCACACACACTCAATCAAGAGTGGAACACGTAAACGGCGTGGAAGAGGCTTGGTGGCAATCAGAAGACCAGTTGAGGGCAGAGATTTACCTCTTCCCACAAAATGGGAGAACTTTATCGCTCACGAGGACAACAAGGCAGACTTTGCTCGCTTTCTATCACAACAGCTGATTGTGAGAGCACCAGACACCAAGATTATAGTTGCTGCAGGTGGCTTCAGCGATGAAGAGAGGGTTGAAGCATCTAATACAACCCTAAACACTGACAGCTTGGAAGCTAAACATGAAGAAGCAGACACAAGAATTATCCTTCACTGCATCAGAAGCAAAGCATCAAACATTGTTGTCTCTGCAAGAGACACTGACATCTTGGTACTGCTGATTGCCCACTTCCACATGATGCCGTGCCAAAAGATCTGGATGAAGACAGGTACAACAAAGGAGAGAAAGTACATCCCAGTTCATGCTGTAGTGGAACAACTGCAGATGGAGCCACAGGTCCTCAAGCTACTTCCTAGTTTCCATGCTCTCACTGGGAGTGACTCAACTTCATACATTGCAGGACATTCAAAGAAGACATGCTGGGAAGTTTTCAATGAGTATTCCCATCTACTAACGGGGCTTGGCGAAGGTCCTGAACTGAGTGACCACACCATTCAGAATGCAGAACAGTTTTTCTGCAAACTCTATGGTGTAAAGGATGCTGATAACATCAATGAAGTTCGAGCAAGCATGTTTGTCAAGGGCATGACAATAGAAAGATTGCCCCCAACCAGAGACGCTCTCTACTTCCACATTCAGCGCTCTCACTTCCAGGCTTTGGTCTGGCGGCAGGCCCACTTGCAGCAGCCAGTTCTGCCACCCCCTCAAACCATGGGATGGAAGACAGAAGGGAATTCCCTTATTCCTCAACTCATGTCACTACCCCCAGTTCCAGATGCATGTGAGGAGTTAATCACCTGTGCCTGCACCACTGGGTGCAAGACAGCCCGGTGCGGCTGCAAGCCTAATCCATGCACTGCATCTTGCAAATGCAGAAAGTCCAATGATACTTGTATGAACAAATAACTTTTGGAATACTGTATCTCTGATCACACTATTGTTGCTTGATTTTGTTGAAATTTCAAGTTCCAGCAGCCATTTAAACATTAAAAACTGTCCCTTTCATGTTAATTTTGTTTTTTTCATCATTTACATGTTTAAATATTCTGAGAATGTACAGTTTAGTTCTATTGTTTAATGTTTAAACTGCAATAACTGCATTAAAAAACGTTTTTTTTGGCAGCCATTTTGTTTTTATTGTTTATGCCAAAACGGTGATGTTTACAACTTGTTATACGGCAGAAATGGATTCAGCGCCTAAAAATCATATAGAAACAACACTTTAAGTACTTTTCCTCAAAAATGCCTACTGCATCTTATCCAGGGCTATTTATCTATTTTGGGACTCGACTATTTTTCTTTGTGTGAGCAGAGATATGAGTCTGCAGACCCTATCTCCGCATGTGCTTTTTAGTGGAGCTTTACTTAGCCACTCTGATCTCCTATGACTGAGGTTATCTGGTTGGCAAGGATTTGCAGTCTGTCATGTGCTTTAGCTGGGATGTGAATACCCACCTGAATGAAGGAGGAAATCTCATTTGATGAATAAAACGGCTTGCAGTTTATGAAAAATCTCTCCAAGTTACATAACATTTTCGAGATACTTGGTGGACATACCTGTCTAAAGCTCTGACACGAGTTGACCAGAGACAAGCATTATGTATTCATGTCCACCAACTGACCCAGGATCTCTCTCACAGCCACAGCAGATGAGGGGAGTGCACCTTTTTTGTCATCATCTTTTCACAAAGAACATGCTTCAGCTCTGCTTTCGGGCATTTAAGCTGTTTGAGTGCCGTAAAAAAGAGCCACAACAAGCTTTTTACAGTATGCTGTTTCAGGATGGTACAGAATGCAGACAGTGAGACCCCAGTTGGTTATCACACAACGTAATAATAATAATAATCCATCTTCCAAAGAGCCACAGAGACACATTGCTGAGATTTAACCATTGAGGTATTTATTCACAACATTATTTACAAATCTATAAGGAGTTGGAACTTCAACATGGGCAAAATAACACAGAGAAATCTATCTAAAGAAACATTATCAAGATAATCCAATCAAAATACACAAACCAAAGTATAATTTCTCTCTGCCTAACATAAACATTAGAAAAAAAGGGTCAAATCCCTACAAAAGCCTAAAGATCCTCAAAGCCGTGTGCATGTTAAAATGCTTTACGTATAAGCTCTCCTAACTAGTGATGGCACTATCTTGACTTTTCATAATCACTGGACAGGAGGCTGTCACCCAGAAACCAGCAGTCAGCGTCTCGTGTTCGCACATTTCAGTTACTGTACACACATACACTGACACATGTGGCAATCATTCACACATTAAAAAAAAAAACACACTAAAAGGAAATAATGTCCACAGACATTTGACATTTTGATTATGACTTGTGGGTCGACCATCTGCTAACTATACCTGATGTCAAAGTACACTGATCAGGCATAACATTATGACCACCTTCCTAATATTGTGTAGGTCTCCCTTGTTGCCTCCAAAACAGTTGTGACTCATCAGAGAATGGACATGGGCCTTCTGAGGGTGTCCTGTGGTGTCTGGGAACAGGATGCTGTTAGTGGGGGGCTTTGGGTCCTATGGGTTGAGGGGAGGGGCCTCTGTGGATCATCCCACAGATACTTGATAAGTTTGGGATCTAGTGAATTTGGAGACCAGGTCAACACGTGACTTGATGTCTCTATATACATAGTGTCGATAAGGTACTGCGTGGGAAAATGGGTTTATGACTAAAACAAAAAAATCCCCCAAACTCTTATATTTCATTCGGATATTCTTTTCTCCTGTTCTTGTGTGGTGTGATTTTCTACAGGGTTGGAACTCTGACCTGCAGTTCGCTGAAAAAGGCTTTGCTGAATCCACCACTCATACTTAAAGGAATCATATAAAATTCTTTGTTCCCAACAATATACCATAGTTTCAGTTTATTACCTTCTGATCCAATGCCAGAAAGAGTAGAGAACATATATCAATACGACTGCTCTGTCAGGTAGAATTTGATGAGCTTAACTTACTGGATTCAAATGCAGCTTTGTGGGTTTTTTGTGCTTAACAAAATTTAGCAAATGATCTCTTGCTCTTTATAACCTGCACTGTTCTCCTCCTGCTTCATCGTTAGCTCGTCTTTAGTTGTGTTCATCTCCTCTTGTTTCCCGTCCTCTACCTCGTTCCTTTCTATCTCTTCCTCTTTCACTATACCTCCTTCCAGCTCTCCTTCTCTCTTCTCCACTGTTCTTGTCCTCCTCCTGTCTTGCAGGGCACAGGGGAGACAGTTTGCCAGAAAGAGGACAACAGAGAGACAGAGCAGAGAGAGTACAGCGCCCATGCCGATCTCCAAATCGTGATCTCCCCACCCGCCCTTTTCCTCCTCCCTCAGTCCTTTTTTCTCATTGCTTGGGGAGAAGTACACAGTGCCCTCCTCCAGGCTTGGCATCAGCACAGCTCTTTCCAGAGTGTTCCTACTGACCATCCCTCCATTGCCCTCGTTCCACTTTCCGTTTGGCATCCTGATCTTCTCATAGTAGTCGCTCGCATTCCTACTTTCATCCTTGTTTGATGTGTACATAACACTGTCTGAATCAACCAACATGTCTGAAATATCAAACTCAAACTCCTCGCCCTCCTCATCCTTCTTCCCTATTGGGTGCAGGAAGCCCAAGCCCAGGTCTAGGTTCACTCTTATCCACCCAGATCCCCTTGCCAGCCTCGTGGTGCTTCTTCCACCTTTGGAGTCAGTCCACTCGCTGTCACCCTCTCTGATAGAGTTGGACGTGATGAGCTGGTCAGCACAGGTAGAAACCAGAAGTTCTGCTTGCAGTAAAGGCCCGCCTCCATCGCCCTGGGCAAAGATGCGCTGGCTGGGGCTCGGTGTCACCACAACAACGCTCTCAGCCAATGAGGAGAGATGCAGGGAAAAGGGCAGGTCATCGAAGGAGGAGAGGAGCGAGGCGGTGTCATCACTGAACTGGAGCCAGACGCTGATGGACGCCTCCTGCAGAGACATGATGGAAAGTTTATTAGGTCCTTAATTAACCTCAACGTCAGAGAAAACCAGACCTTTATCATTTCCGCTTGTGATCTTATTTTAGTCAGAAGCCTGCTTGTTTGGCTCAACTCAACAATTCATATACAACTAATGTCATGTTATACTCACTAGTGAAAAAAAAAAAAAAAAAAACATAAAAACAATACTGTTGTGAATTCTATTCAGACAGTGTGAAACGCTGTTGGGGGAGCATAAACCTGGCGTCATGGGAGCATGCTTTCATCTAAAATAATACTTCCAGTAGCAATATGAAAGCTAAGATACACTATATGTACAAAAGTGTTTGGCCACACCTGCTAATTCTTTAATTCAGGCCTTTCAATCAGACCCATTGCCACGTACCAAGTTCAAGCACCTAGCCATGCAGCCTCCATTTGCAAACATTTGTAATACCAAATGGATTGTTTTTGAACCAAAATGAACCAGCACAGTAATCACTGAGCACATGCTTGCAGTTAATGCACAAAATGTGTTTTGTAGCAGAATGCAGATGGACAGATGAGGCATCGCTGATATTTTCAGCTGCAGCTGTTCTGACTCTGGACAAACCAAGAACTTTTATTAAATCCAGCTGCTTTTTGAAGCCAAGGTACATATTTTCTGCGGCTGTTCGCCCATTTGTTGAGCAGATGCCATGACTATTGCATAAATTAGCAAATACATATATAAACTGAGAGTGGTAGAGGTTTGGGGATCACAGTCTGGGGATCAGAAATATCTGTCCAGTAATTCAAGAGGCATTTCACATAAATCCCTACACTATGTGAATAAATAGCAGCTCTCTCACCTGGTGATGATTGTACAGGATGTTGTAAGCCGTCACTGTTGTTGTGATAATGGAGGAGTGGGCGGGGCTGGTCATGACTGACATGCCAAGGCCACTGACCACCTGCACAGACAGGTCACCTGGAGTAACGGCATCAGAGGTCACAGTGACATCACATCTGCCCAGGACACCATCCCACTGCTCAGAGATGACCTGAGAAAGAGAGAGGCAGTGTGACGACGGTCAGAAAGTGACGATGTCAAAGTAAACAGATATCTGTCACCTACATGCAGGGAAGTTTTTCCTGGTCGTAAACCAATCAAGATGTTCTGGGGGCCAAGGGATGCCACTTGGGGATCCTCCACTCTCAGCCAGTTACTGACGAGATCTGTCACATCCATGAACCAATCTAAAGAGCCCAGCAGGTGTGTGGTTCTACCGTGGGTGTCCTGAGCTGTGAACTGAGTTAGAACATGGACTGAGGAGCGCTGATAGACCGGCACACACCTGTGGACACACAAGAAAAACAAAAAACCTCATAGATTAAATGTTTGGGTGCTGAAGGTCATTGTCTTGTTTGAAAAGCTTTTCCCTCATAATTCTTGCAGACTAAATCAGATTGTCCTCCAAGATTTCCCTTTATGTTGCTGTATTAATTTTACCCTCAGCCTTTACAAGCCATCCCCAGCCTGTTGGCAAGAAGCATCTCCACAGCATGATGCTGCCACCGCAATGCTTCATGGTGGGGACGGTGAGTTTGTGGTCATGTGCAGTGTTTGGTGTCCGCCAAACATATATTTTGTTATGCAGAGAAACAAATGAGAGCGTATGGAGAAGTCAACTGAAGCTATATGAAGACACTGATTCTGTCTCATACCCTTCCTCTGTGAATAGGTTCCAGCCATCGATAGCATTGAGAACGGGATCTTCCAAAGACACTCGCAGGGGCATAGTTGGAGCCCATACCTCCAGACACACAGACCCTCTGAATCTTCCCAATGAGAACTCCACCACTGCACAGGTGTTGCCCAACCTGGATTCACTGCCATCAACAAACAGGGCGGAGCAATCACTGGAGACCTGTGTGGAGGAGATACAGATGCAGTGCCAATGAAATTGGTTTACTTTAATTGTGACTGTGTAGAGATGTCCTCTTCAAATTTGTTTCCAGCAGTAAATATTTTCAGTGAAAGGCCAGTCAAGATGACAATATGTGTCATAATAGTGTACCTGGATTTTTGTGAAATGTCAGTCAAATCTTAATAATGTGTGTTGTCAACTGTGCTGCACCTTCACAGTGTTCTCGCTGGCAGAGTGACAAGTGACTGCAGACGTAACATCTGACACCATCTCATCGTTGCTCACGGCCAGCACAATGACAGGAAGTGACACCGGCTGGTTGGTTAGTATGGCTGTGTTGATAATTGTGTTACTCTGAGGACAAAAGATCAGAAGGAAGGCAATCAAAATAACTGGATGGCATTAAGCAAATCTTTAAAAACTTAAGATAACGAAATACCTCTGTGATGGGTACAATGCCAAAGATATGTCGATCAGCGAATGAGAAGACTGTCGGAGCTGTCCCATGTGATGATAGGGGGTTACCACGCCCGGAGTACTCCACCCACCACTTAGCAGTCACTGTCATGGCAACGCCAAAGCTCTGCCTCAGGCCGTCGACTGACAGACATACCACCTGCTGGAGGATAGTTGGACTGCAGGCCGACAGACATCAGCAACTGAGCTGCTAGTACAACAGATCTCACTCCCCTTACCCAAAGTGTTCTCAGATTCAGACAAATCACGCCTATCGTATTTCTTCTAACTGTTGGGCTGTTAGAGCAGCCATCAGCTTTGTCATAGTGGCACCCCTTTCCTTTCTTTCTAGCGGTGGTCAGATCTTTTGGCTATTAATTTGGAAAGTTATCCTGTGCATTACGGGTACGTCATGAACGAGTATCAAAGACAAGTAAGCCATTCCTGAGAAAGTCTATTGATATTTGAACTCAGCAAACAGACCCCAGCGTTCTGTGCTTCTTCGGAAACTAGATCACCGTAATTTATGGACACAGAGAATGAACAAAGACACAGCAGGTTATGTAGTGTGTTAGCAAACTGTTGTTATGGTTGCTGCTGCAAAGTAAACCTTCCAGGGTATAAGCTGGTTTCGTCAAGTCAACACACCAACTACAGACCTCAACACTCCCAACCCATGCAATGACAACATATCTTACTTCTGTGAATTCAACTCTCTGTGGTCTCTCCACTGTAAGAAAGCCTTACAAGTGTAAAGTGGCTCCAAGCTCTTGCCTGATTATGACCCTTCTCACCTTTCACCTATTGTGTTGTTTCAAAGGCAAATTTCCCACTCAGCCCCCCTTTTCCTCCACCTCAAAATCCTCCTGGCATGATAAAAGGGTTGAAATATAATCGAAATAGGTCGAGGAACTCACTCTATTTGCCTGCTTGTGTTTACCACTTCAACTTCATAAACACATAGAACTGAGGTGGAATCACCTTAAAAACCTACTTTTGAAATTTCTTTAATGGGCTGTGTTTGTGGCAGAAGATGGACACCACATCGTGTTTGGAGCCTTGACTTCTCTCCAAGGTGACTGCCCACAGGTCAGATGTCCAAGTCCTCTGGACCACCATGGACACCAAACCCTTCTTCACCTTTAGCCTGAGGACACACACACATGATAATACAAGTGTTTGTTGGCGCTCAGTGATACAAGACGCACAAACAACGGTTGCACTGATGTCGTTCTGTAATTACCTGATGACAACAAACTGCCCACTGAAATTGGCTCTCAAATTCACAGACACTTTTAGTGGCTGGCCTATCAGCACCGGTCCCTTGTGATAGCGAATCACAACATGGGAATCCACACTAAGCTCCTCTTCAAGTTCACTCGAACAGGCGTCATCTGTCCTGCTCTCATCTCTTCCCTTGTCCTCCTGCCGCTCCTTTAGTGTCACTGCTTTAATATGGAAGAGCTGCCTCTGGGACTCAGCTGCTCTGCCCTCAACACATCTGAAAGGAGGAACAGTGAGAGTCCTCTTTACACTTGGTATGAACATGTGATCTGGATACTGACAACCGATCAGGGTGTGGCCACCTTCAAATATAGTTCAGATGATTTGTTTGCATTGTGTTCCTGGTTTCCAGATAATTTCCACTCTGTATACATTTTGCATCGCACACATATAGAAATGTAAATACCACATGTAAGTGAGAAGGACGTCTTTGTACATGTTACCCTTCTGCTACATACCCTGGTGGTGTCGGCTTTAGGTGATCCACTGCATCGAAGGATGAGTAATAAAGTTGTATCTGGTTTTTCATAGGGCCCCGTTGGTATATGGGAGCCCGTAGAGCATCCTTTGGAGCATCTCCATCAGCACCTGGACGGTATCTGAAGAAGGCATTAATCCATCCGTAAATCAGGGAACTACAACTCTTCTGAAATGCATCTGTTGGTCTTTTCAAGGCAACTTGCTCCAGGAGGATGAGGAGAAGGAGAAAGAGGAGGAGGAGGAGGAGGAAGAGGAGGGCTGATATGATATGAAGAGTGGAAACAATAGAGGCTACCACCATTTTGGCAGACATCACATTGTGATGATTCATCTCTTTTGACTTCAACTAAAAGAATAAATGCTCAACTTCATCCCCTCACCTCAGAGAGAGAGAAGATCTACGCTGACGGTTGACGAAGTAGCCATTATGATGCCGGCCCCGGTGTTGCTTCTGTGCCCGTCGGCTGAGGTGAACGTTCAGATCCAGATGTGACTGGTTGGCGTGTTGGTCCTCAAACCAGTCACTGGGCAGCGTCAAAGTAACCACACACAATCCTAAAGGAGGCTGGGAAACATGACAATGTTGAACTGATAAAAAGAAGCAGAGGGAAACAGTGAAACAAATGAGTGGGTGAAAGACAGAGAGAAAACACAGAGAACGGCATCCTTACCTGTGTGATACAGGAGGCCTTGTGCTCCTTTGTATCCTTGAAAGCATGCAGGGTGATGCAGGTCCCTTCGGTATTGACGATGCCTCGCTTGTGGAAGAGGGCTCTTACCCTGAACGTCTCCTGCCCTTGCTCATCCCTCTCTCTCGCCACATTGTCTGAGAGGACGGATGCGGACAGAGGGGGAGGTAAAGGAAGGACAGACTCTGATACGAGCTGTGGAAAGAGACAGAAAGGTATGAAAGAGTTTGCGCCACCTTCAGTCGCCTCTCTCACAGATCATCTGTCCTTTTCCACTTACCTGCGTTACTGAGTGAGAGCCAAACGAAGCCTGAAGCCTCGGTCTGGAGGACTGATCAGACGGGGATACCGTGAAAAGACTCTGGGAGTAGGAGAAGGGGCTGGAGTTGGAGAAAAGAGTGCCCAGATCTGCCTGGGACAGAGGGAAGATCTGCCAGGGAGGAGGAACGATTGACATTTGGACTGGAAGGGAGAGAGAGGGTGGAGACTGCAGGAGGGACGAAGGGACTGAAGGAAATAATTGAAGGGAGAGGAAGCAGATGTGAAGTAGTATTGACTGACACAAGTTAGAAGGTCATGGAAACATAAACTTTGCTCCCCAAAAACGACCCTGTAGTTTTAAAGACATATTGTAATCCGGAAAATTTTTAATATATTGCATACTAAGATCCCTTCCTGTCCTACAACAATCATTAATCCACAAAACCTAAAATATTCCAGGTGAGAAGCCAGTTTAATATCAAAACTGTCGTATCTTATATATCATACATATCCAGTTGAATTGTCTTTTATTGTACTGCATCTAAGTCTGTATTCTGTGATAGTCAAGAACCACATAGGACCAGTTTTACCAGGAATTTTCAAGACAAAAAAAGTAAGACACTGAACCCGAAGTTGCTCCAAGTGCTTGGCACTGGTGTGAGAATGTGTGAGTTGTTCTGAATTAGTGGCATTGTGACTGTAAAGTGTTTTATGTAGCAATAGGTAGAAATTACCTATTGCTAGAAATTAAAATGTGTCATTTTCACACTTTGCAAATTCAGATTGGACCCTTTGGCGGACCTATTTTGGTCCACAGGCCATATGTTTGATACCTCTTTGATGTGAATGGTTTCTCAAATTATAACTTTTCTTCATTGGATCCCTGTAAAATCTAGCATGTAGATTAAAACCATTTTGCTTACTTTCAAGGCCCCCAATGGTTAAGCTCCATGTTATCTAACCTCACAGCACAATTATTAACACACCTGTGCTACCACCTGTGTTTCCTGGAATTTTCAAAAACAGAATGAGAGGGTCTTCAGTCATCTACTACAAAGATCACGCTTTTTTATGTTTTCGGAACTGTTGTTTGGGAGTAGCATTTTTCTTTTAGAAGACCTCATTTATTCCGTGCCATGAATATGGAGTTTGATGACCAAAAGAATTACCTGTATCTTTCATGTTTTGCGACAAAGAGACCATATGTACTGTCACACATGCGCCCAATGTCTACTCACGCATGTATAGAAAGGTGTGTTATACAAACCACTAATGTTCTACAGCCAAAGATCTGAATCACTGACTCACCAGCTATGGAAAGCCAAAAAAACAGGAGCTCTCCTCTTCTGAGCCGCCATGCAGAGGACAAGCTGACACCTGCCATCGCTACAGACCTCCTGCAACACAGTTATGCAGAACTATTCCGTAAAAGATACCTTCATCAGTTGCTAAGTTCTGGAGAGTGGAGTGGACTCAGGGTTGCAAAGAAGTAACCAGTACATAGTAATTAGTTGAAAAGAAGTTGGCTAACAATGTGTAACACAGAATTGGGTGATACAATTTATGTGTCAGCAGTAAGAACATCGAGTCAGTACACGGAAAGGAGAAGCAACAGCTAGCAGCCTGGTGCAGAGCCAACAACCTGTCTCTGACTGTTGAGAAGACAACAGAGAATCTTGTTGACTTCAGCCTGCCCACAGTTTTATTTCCCTTGTGTTTTCCCATCTGTGTGATTGTTTGCTCCCTCCTCTTTGGCTTCCTCTGTGTCTCGTTACCCCATCAGTCCCTTTCTATAGAGATGACTTAGTTCTGTGTTGTCCTGCCTTGGTTGTGTGTAGAGGTTATGTAGAACCACAGTCCTTGAAGACTCTAATTCCATTTTACTTCATACTGCAAATGCTGTATCTGGTTAAATGAAAATAAAAAACCTTCTGTCCTCTGAGTGGCTATTCCTCTGATTGGCTATAACAAGAAACATTCAATGGCGTTAAAAGGAGAACCACAACTCTGTAGCCCAATAAATCCCTGTAAATCAGCGACAAACATAACAATGATTTAATCTGCATTATATGTTCTTTTGGTGCAAATGGAGTATATTAAATTATATAATATATTAAATACTATAGTAAACCATAGCTTGTGTGGTGTCATCAGTAAGTGGATGTACTGATACCTCACATGTGGCTGCATTAGAGTCGAATGTCTTGCTATTTATAGCCCAGTTATAAGGTTTTCTTGAGTTGCCAGCCATTTGATGAATTTGGTGTTTCTTTGTGCACCGAAATTCAAGCCGGCAGCCTTCACCACATCTGTTCAGCTTAACCAGCCACGCTCCATTTTGCATATGATTGGCGAAAAGCCTGACTCTGTCTTGGCAACAACCACCAGAACCCATCTCCAGCCACCCACCTTCCATAAAATTCAATGAAACTGATTCCAAATCACCAATATCCTTCTTAGTTTGGCTTTCAGGTTCTCAAGAAAAAAAGCTTAACATAACAAACATAACAACAAATGTTGTGTCCTTCTCCCAGTAGCATGTTGACTCATTTTTGAAAAAGGCCAGAACACTTTGTTTGATTCTGCAAACATTTTCTTACACAGTATAAAACGTGCATTCAAATATATTGCGACACAAAGTCAGCACCTTCTGTGAAAATACACACAATAAAATATATTAAAATATGTGTGAATGTTCCCATTTGGCAGTGTGAGTAAGCTGTGTGATATTATACAGTTCAACACGACACACACACACACACACACACCTCTTGTCGTCTTACTCACCAATGTCTGTCTGTTTCAGGTCCAGATTCCATCTTTTCCTGGATGCATTTTAAAATAGTTCATATCCATATTAGTGATTCAAACAACTATTTAAAAATAGTCTTTTTTTCAATCTTGTCTGTGCTGGTTTGCTTCTGCTTTAAATCTCTATATACGCTTACTCTCTTTTCCCTCCCTCTCCGTGCCAGATTCGCACAGTAAGGATTTATTTATTCAAAATAGGACATAATCCCCCCGTGTCCCTCCTCCCTTCTATTCTTTGTGAAATAATTATTTTTTCTTCCTACTCTTGCACTTTCTCACCCCTGCCTTTTCTTATATACTGTATCTGTCGTCTTATACATCTGTCTGTTTTTTAGATTACACTGTAACAGCAAATGAGGTTTAATATTTAAGGTCACAGAAGTCTGGGAGAAACAAAACATACTACTGTCATTTTCATGAAGAAACCAGGCAATAATTAAACCTTTTCCATCATTTTGTGAGTAACCGTCTGACTATTGACAGTAGAGTCCACAAGACCACAAGAAGATGGTATTCCTCACCAGATGTGACCACTGTCAGTACACCCACATGCATTTGGGCTCTGCAACATCTGGAGCCTGTTTCTGTGAAGATCATCTTCATGGAAAGTGGGAAGCAAGATGGAGAATGTTATTGTCATTGAAAAAAGTCTCTGTAGATTGAAACTGATGTCTTGCTGTCTTGCTTTCAAGAAGAAGTGCTGTTGAAGTTCCTGGGCCTTGTTGTGACCTGTCCAAACTGTCCCTAGTCATGGGGTGTATAGCTATAGGAGCAGCTTGTTTTCCAATGGAAAGTAGTCCAACAAAAGATACTCCAGAATAATCCACAATCAAAAATATCAACAACAGGGAAACAACTAGGAGATCAACTAGAAACAGCAAGGAAACCCAAAGAAGGACATATGGAAACCAACAGGGACAAACAGATGAACTGACAGGACTATATATACATACAGGACTAGGATACAGGTCGACCTAGGGAATGAAGAATGAGGGAAAGACAGAAGGAGGACACAAAGACTGTTGAGAGGAATCACAATAGTGGAAGAAAACAACCAAAGAAAAGCAACAAGACTCAGGGTAAAGGACTATTACAAAATAAGACAGGGAGCACAAGGGAAACCAAACAGGACTACAGAAAATGTTCAAAACTCAATATCATGAAGAAACAGAAACGTTTAAAGCCCAATATCATGACAATTGAATATTGCTTGCTTTTTGGACAAATGCCTAAAGAGTGGACTGGCAGTGACAGGCAGTGGTAGAACTCGGTATTAACCTAAAATGACTGAGAGAACAATATCAATTCACCAGTCTCTAGCCTGAGGACAGCCAGGTAGACACAAAAACAGAGAGAGGACAGCAGGAAAAGGAAGAGGAGACGATACCATACGTGATGCATGTAACATGAGAGACTGATAATGAATCAAAAGAATATTGTAGAAATGCTGCGTATACAGTGTACTCATTAAGTTACTGTTAGGAGAATAAACAAGAGCATAGGGACTTAGAGCTACGTTAGGGACAATAGTGGTACTAGGACGAGTGAGTTGGCAGGCACAAATATATGAGGTTTCATACGCAGATTGGAGAATTATGCACACTGTTTAGGAAGGAATAGATAACAGGTATGATAATGCAAAAAGTCACCCACAGAAATGTTATTGCTATAACCTCTCCATACACCATAATAGATATATCTCACACTGAGGGGCCATATGTGTCAGTCCTACATATTGCTGTCTTTCTTCTCCGCCCCCTCCATATTTGTCCCCTCATTTCAATCCCCTGCTGGATAATCTGCAGTTGTAATCTGCAGTCATCTGTCATTGTACCTCTGGTTGGGGCATTTGCAATGAGGCCAGATTATCATCTCATAGCATGACCTGACCAGGGAGGACAAGGTAAAATAAAACCCACGCATGTACAGATGGACACTACGCACACACAGACACACACACACATACACACATATACAAGTTTATAGGGTATAGCCAGACATTTTTTCCAAACCAGCTCAGTGGTGTTTTTTTTACGGGAACTACCCTTTCCTGAGGTCCTAGAGGAGGCCTATTCAATTACAGGCCTGTGACCCACATGTGGCCCAGAACCAACTCAGAGTGGCCCAGCCAGCCTGAATGGATTTAACTGAACTGAAGAGGGCACCTCGTTTCGCAATATTAACCTTGAGTGCAGCACTCAGTATAGCCTAGCAACAGCATACCCACATTGTAGTGTGTTGTTCTGAAGTGTAGCGACGCTGACATGAATAGTGCCCAGAGTGTGCCCAATGGTGTCCTCAATAGTCCAAGATTCACTTTAAATCAGTAAGGAGACTATTCTTTCTTGGGTGGCACAGCGGTGTGGTGGTTAGCACTGACACCTCACAGCAAGGAGGTTCTGGAGTTTGCATGTTCTCCCTGTGTCTGCGTGGGTTCTCTCCAGGTACTCCAGCTTCCTCCCACCGTCCAAAGACATGCTCTAGGTTAACTGGTGATTCTAAATTGGCCGTAGGTGTGCATGTGAGTGTGAATGGTTGTCTGTCTCTCTGTGTTAGCCCTGTGATGGACTGATGACCTGTCCAGGGTGTACCCTGCCTCTCACCTGATGACAGCTGGGATAGGCTCCAGCCCCCACGTGACCCTTCACAGGACAATGAATAAATGGTTCTCTTTCCTCACAGAGTTAAGCGACTGTTCCTGGTGAGTACCTTAGAGGACAACGGCCTTGCAAAGGAGCGTGGGTGGATGTGAGCCTGCTGGGTCCATGTTGTGGCCAGTGCGTTATGTTGAGTAGGACTCAAAAACCCAGGACAAGGACCTTGTTGGACCAAACACAGGACTTAGGAGTTCACGGTAAAAAAAAACAAAAAACGGGGAAACAAAAGCAATGGTTCACAACCCAGAAGTGGATTCAAAAGAGCATCATATCAGCAGTTTAATTTGGCTTGTTTGCTGGGCAATAAACTTCCAAACTACATGCTTACCTGTGGGCTATTTGAATTCATTTCAACTTAAAGCATGAAATTATGTGTGACTTAAAAGGAATAAAACGGTGCATAAGAAGAGACTCCGTGAGAGGTCAGGAAAAATCCTGATGATGGATGGTTTCAACAGATGGTCCCAAGTGGACACAGTGTGGCAAAAGAAATAAGCCATGTTATGTTCAGTGGACTGTCTCTTCACTGCCATTACAAAATGTTTAATCGATTAGTAGCTTGTTCAAATCCATCAGTGATAGCTTAGACAGGTTGTAAAGATGAATGGATGAATAAACCTCCACCCTGACTTCCCCATGCAGGAAACAAAAGTGATATTCTGAAGAAGAAAGGAAAATAAGAGGCAAAAGAGATCAGCAAAATGAATCAACAGGCACTAAAAGAAACATGAGAAGGAAGAGAGAGACAAGAGAAGTATAATGTAAAAGAGAGGTCATACATGTTGTGCCAGAAATAATACAAACAGGATGTTGGTGTCAACGGCAAAGGAAACCACATTTCTGTTCCCCGTAACCACCTTCGTCTCACACTCCTTCCTCCTCTTTTCTCTCTCTTGCTCTTTCTGTCTTCAAATTACAGCGTTTTTGTTGTAGTGCTTCAAAGACAATACATCAGGACAAAGACGACTTGGCTGCATCATTTTATTGAAATTCAAATAACTTCAGTCAGTAAAACAGATGTTAATAATTCAATACAATCAGGACATTTCTAGAAGAGTCTTTCTTATTAATGGAACATTCCAACGTGTTGGTTAACACATTTACTTTTCTCAGTTTGATCACTGTTTTTATTTACACACAGAGATCTCAGGTTGCGACAGGAGTACGACTTGCTTCACGCAAAGACTGGAAGAAGAGGGAACTGCTTGCCGAGCTAAAACGTGAAAAACACACAGTATCTGAACAGCTGTGTTGTGTCACTAAACCCATCGGTGGTGAAACCATAATGTCTGAGAAGATGTGTTTTCTATGTTGTTCCTTTAGAACGTTATGCTATAAGAGATCGAGCAAAGTTGTTCTGGATTGCGCTGCGTCATTTCAGTGACATAAATGGCGCTAACACGAGCTAACTTCTGCTGCTGGAGTTTGCAATTCAGCCAGTAAACAGCCTGGCTGGAAGAGGCTACACATGCATTTCTAAAAAAAAGTTTGCACTCCACAAATCTACAGTCAGACAGATTGTGAATAAATTGTAGAGATTTAAGACCAAGAAAGATCACTCCAAGATAAAGATGCAAAATAGTTTGAGAGGTCATAAAGGAACCCCACGCTGGCTAAAATGTTTTTCTGAGGGGATTTTCTTGAAAATTTATATCATGGCTGAAATAAATGTTTGGAATCATTCTTCCCTCCATTAGTAGATGGTGGTGTTATCACTAAGCTAGTGACCTCCGGCTACCTTGAAAAAAAAAAAGTAAGTTAGGTAAATCAGACACAATCTGCATCAGCAGAACACCAAGTTCTCCCCTCCATTCAGTATCAGTGTATATAACATGACTTGTTTTATATAGATAGTATTTACAAAAAATAATAATAATATCAAAAAAGGGACCCCAAGGACAGTTGTGATTGATCTCAGGACTTAACCCGAGGCTGGCTGCTGCAGTTTCATTATTATGAACATTTGAATATACATTGGATGTGAAATTGTGCAGCTGAGTGAATAGGGTTAGAGAACACTGGGTTAGAGAACACTGGGTTAGAGAACACTGGGTTAGAGAACACTGAACAACCATGGTGTGCATGGCAGAGTAGCAAGGACAAAGGCACTGCTCTCCGAAACACCAACCATACAAGTCGTTCTACAAATGAATGGTTACAGAAGAACAAATGAATGTTTTGGAACGGCCAATTCAAAGTCCTGACCTCAATCCAATAGCAATGTTGTGGAAGGACTGGTAGGAAGCAGCTGATGTGAGGAAATCCACCAACATCTCAGGACTGAAGCGATTCTGCACTGAGGAGTCTGCAAACATTCCTCCAAGCCGCTGTAGACGACTGATCAGAAGTTACCGGAAATGTTTTGTTGCTGTTATTGCTGCACAAGGGGGTCTACAATATAATTCAGAAACAGTCACACACGGAAACACACGTTGAGGCCACATGAAGATGATGGGGGCAGAGGCGTGTCAGAAGTTGTAGCCGCTGTTCCTGTTCGACGAAGGCTCTCTGCTGTTACTGACTGCCAGACGCTCCAGAGCTGATTCGACAAGACACAGGAGAGAAAACAGATTTAAAGCAATACAATGGCTGTCGAAGGAGAAGCGAGTCCACTGAGAGAATGTATACAGTATATACTGGAGTGTTACCAGGATAGGACAGTCTCTTCTCTCCTTCATTGTTTACAGCGGTAGTTTTCCCCCGATGGTAAGACACTGACCGAGACAGATAACAAACATCATAGTTTATATTAGTCCCTATCCCCTACATCAACTCCCATGTGCAGACTAGGGGTTGACTAGTCCACTAGCTGACTTTACTGTTGTGCCCTGTAGCTTTGTTTTTTATCTCAGCTACATTACCATATGTTGCAGCACGCTCTGAAGTACTATTAAACGCTATTGATGGTGCAGATTTATACAGGTTAAACGTATCTGCAGCGCACAATATTAATAAGCGCATGTGTTTATGTTCAGTTCTGTTGTGTTCTATTAGTTGACTTTGTCGCTGTGGTTGTAGAGCGTGTTTCTTATTTTCTTTTTTTTTTTCTTGCCGAGCGAGAGCTACATATTAGAAGCGTTAGGGTTAGGGTTAGCGGTGTCTATGATGTCGACGTGGGTTACAGTAGCTCGTGTTCAAGTTTCAATAACCTTGCAGAAAAGCCTCAGTAGTTTCTTCTGTGTGAAACGTTACAATATGTATTCAGGTCATGAACATAGATTTCATTGTTGTAAAGTATTACTTTCTACTGTGTTTTCATGAGCGACGTCATTGACCAGTTGACTCGACTTTCACCACATATTAGTTGACTTTAAAAAATTGTAAGTCGTTCAACCCCTAGTGCAGATCCACACTAACAGTTTGCAAGTCCAGCGGTTCTCAGCTCCAAGCCGACTGCTTGCTGCTGAAGGTGTAAACCTTTATAATTACCCTCACAGAAAGCAGAAAGCTGCATCGCACCATGCTGCACACGGTTTACATTTCATTTTTTTTTCTTTCTTTCTTTTTTACACACAAGTAGTATTTAGGGTAGTTTTAATTAATAATAACCTTGGGCTATGTTCAAAGTATGAATATAAAACACGTGTTTATCAAATTTTGTACATCCAGATGAAACACAGCAGATGCAACTTTGAAGTTTAGTTTTATGTTGAACCACATCATTATTATAATAAGTATAATTAACTCAAATACAAGATGGCATTCTTTGTCACATAAAAAAAAAGTTCTGCTGTTAATGAGGACATTTGTTATGGATTATTTGTGTAGAGTATAGAGTGCAGCAGATGAATGTGGGTCCGGGTCAAAGAAAACTACAGCGTGTGTGTTGAGGTAGGTAATGGAGGAATATGTCAGACAGTGCAAAAGCGTGGAATACAATTTATAGACGACACAAAATTAATAGAATATCCAAAAAAAGTTTTTTAATCTTTTTTGGATATACCATGACCTGGATGACTGAGAACCTTCACAGACAACACTAATAGAAAAAAATAATTAAGTGTGTGACTCACCACTGTGACTCTGGGTTGGCCCAATCCAGCGATTCTGCCTCTTGTCTGATACTGAATATTAATAATACATGCATGTCAACACATTCATAGTAGAAAGTTGTTGTGATCATAGGTGACAAAATTATAAATGATTTTACTCACTACAGTACAAGGTCTTGTATTAAAATAATTCAAGACTAGACCATTTGTTCATTTGACATTCCATCAAGAATCCAGAAACAAAAATTGGTAAAAAAAAAAAAAATTAAATTAAAAAAAATTGTATTATTATTATTATTTGTTTATTAATGTGATCTAATGTAATGTAATCTGTTCCCAGGCTTCAGATTTTATGCTCATATGAAGAAGAGCACATGTATAACCAGGCAAATTTAATTTTTAATCTAAAATTGTTGAAGAGGAGAAAAAACATAAATAAATAAATTTGGAATTACTGTTGTTTATGTGACGTGAAATTTTACCTCACAGTCTGAGTTAAATTTTCTAAGATAGCACCTACATGAGAATTTGCTCCAGCAGACGTAAGGTCCGTTATCGGGACTCTGCACGCCTCGCCAGCGAGCCTTAGTGGTTGTGAAGCATTGATGTGTTAACTACAGTCTCTGCTGTATCTCAGCTCCCGGTGGTGCTCAAACTATACGTGGTTACGAACAGAGCTGCACACACTGCTATGGTAAATGGTCTTGTGTTTATACATGACACATCAACCTGTTTGTTCACACACCACTGCGAGCATCTTCAGCTTCAGCTTCGGTGTGTGGTCCATGTACTGTTAACTGTTAGTTAACTAGCTAAGTAACGTTAAGCATCAAAGAATGAAACAAATGAAATAATGTGATGCTACTGAAGGTTTTTTTATTCAGATTTATTCAGATGTCTCTTCTCCATAGTTAAGATTAGACTACCAGGATTACATTTTTATTGTCAATCTTTCTTTATTTTCTTCTCTTTTTTTTTCACTCAAAACTTATTGAAATAGTTGCAATTGTCATACATGCTCTTTTGCTCTCTCGTCCTGTGTGTGTGTGTTTGTGCGTGTACTCACATTTCTTCTGCAGAGCGTTTATGGTGGGTCTGGTGAATCGGATCAGTAAAAGGACAAGCAGTACACAGGAGAGCAAAGCTGTCACAACTTTGTAGGTATGCAGCTGCCCATTAACATCTGGGAGAATCTCAGCTGTAAACACATGGAGAGAGAGAGAGAGAGAGAGAGAGAGAGAGAGAAGGTATGCAGAACATGTTTTATTGTATGTACACTGTCTGGCTTCAGCCATAATTTTCAACAAAACATGATTAAATTCAGTTCAGTTCAGACTACTCTTCATTTCCTCTGAAACTGCTGACAGAACCAGGCTCAGGGTGGAAGACCATCTGCCTCAGGGTGAGTGGACGTTGTTCATAACATGCATTAAAAACTGTCACGTTCCGAAAGCTTATTTCTACTTTACTTGATCGTATAGCTCCCATTTCCAATTAGAAATTTGCTCACAGTTGCTCACCGTGTTGTTTGCACACCAGAATTAAATCAAGGAGTGTATCTTTAAATAACACATCACCTACGATTATATAGTGCATCACAGACTGTCGATTCTAAAATGTCAAACCGCAACAGGACATGATATTGGTTCACTTACACGCACATCCACAGACGAGCAGCAGCACACAGATTGTAGACCTACCTCTGCATGTGACTGCCAGTATCTCGCACGGGGAACTGTTGTATGCTCCGTCTTCGATGTTATATCCACGCATCTTTTTGCCTTTGCCAAAGTACGGTTTGTCATAACAGCCTTTCTTGTTTTGACACACATTATGCAGAATCTCCCAGACATTTATCTTCGGACTGTGACAGACAGGAAGGGATTTAGATTTCGGCATCACGTAGACAAGGCCTTCACATTCACTTGTCCAGGTGACTGTGACGAGTCCCAGGGCAGGTGGAGCAGTGGTGGTGGTGGCAGTGATTTTTGCTGGAGTAACAACGGTACTCAAATTATTGGGAGTTGGAGTGGAGCTGTTCCCTGTGTGGTTCTGACCATGTGCCGCTCCTAGGGGACAGAAATGAGTTAGTATGGAAAACAGGTAGATGAATGCACCGGTCAAAAACAACCAACGACTATGTGAAGAGTGGGGCTCTGTCCCGGCGCTCACTGTTCACCATCTGATGAGTCTGCAACATCACTCGCAACATATAATGAAAATGAGAAAACAAAACACATCTGAAGGTCTCATTAGGGCCTTTTTGTCTTTTGGATTAACACAAATTTTTTTGCTTTTCAGTCACAGCAGAAGACAGTTCTCAGAGTAATTTGAATCCAGTTTCGCCCTTGGGGTTACTGACTTTGGGATGGCAGCAAACGATGGCTCAAAATAAAAATGACTGATAATTCCTCTAAACATTTATTGAAACCAAAGTAGTGTTCTACTTCTGACAATGTGAGGAGTAGAAAGTACAGCTATAGTATTTGTGTTTAAATGTAGATGATGTCCTCAATGTACTCAAGTAAAATATAGTAAAAGAAGTATAGTAATAGAATCTTGTGATAGTTGCAAAGACAAATAGATTTAGTATACAGGATAATTTGAAACTAATATATTTCATTTATTCATAAGGACTAGTCCACTCATTCTAGCAGTAATATCTGTCCACCGTACGGAAGATATCAATACGGCTTGAAACCACAAATGTATTCATCAGATTTGCGTGAGTGAAAGCTTTATCGTAGTTATTTTTAACCACTTACTCTGTGGGATGGAAGATATTTCATGTCAGTATATAAACTTCAGTATTTTGATCAATATTCAGTATTCAAAACAAAAGTCTGCTTTAATAATTATTATGTTGTGTGCGTAGTACGAATGTACCGTAGATTATAAAGAACTAAAATGTTTTTACAGCGTCCTCTCTCTTCTCATCCAAGTGTTTAAAGCTTGTACGCTGCCTCGCATGTTTTATTTAAAATCTGCGGAAACACATCCTTCAAACTGTACAGGAGGCAGTGTGCATAAATATATAGTGAACACATTTGTCAGTGTCTGCACAAGAAATAACAATATTCCTTCACAAAGGCATGAAAATATTATAATACATGATCATCCTTTGTTACACTTATTACAGGAGGATCCAAGGAAAAAACCAAAATGCAGATTGCCGAAGCGTGAGCGGCGGTAGTCCAGGGGCGCGTTTCTCAAAAGCGAACGCTACTTACTGGCAGACGACATTACACCCAGGTTACAAATGCAGCGTCGTGTTTCACATAATGACTGTAACATTTTCAGGTCTTACAGCACTGTCAAGTTCAGGTCTAGGCAACTTGTACAGTTTAGTTTTTAATTAGTGAAACAGCTCAGATTGGGCAGCAGAAATTAGGACGACTATCTGGCTGAGCAGCTCGGGAGCGTGGCCGGCCACGGAGGGAAGCACACAAACTTTTGAGTTTACCGTGAAAGGGAACGTAAGAATGATTACTGAAGACATCTATATGTTTGACAATGGGATGATAATCACTGCTCTACTGATCAGAACAACATGATAGCAGTATATATATAAACAGTACTGTTGTGCAGTACTGTTGTTGAACCTTGCTGTTCCTGTTGAACAGGACGAGAAAAATATGCAGCCAAACCAGCAGTCAGTTCAGAGTAGTAAGTATTATACCTTAACATGGTTTAACTGATATAATATGTCTTAATGACTGAGTCATTGTTTTATTTTATTTATCTTGCAGATGTGTTTAATTGTGTCCGTTCTCCCGTTTCACTTTTCTAATTTAAGAATCAGCAACAGCAAACTCAACATAACACAGAACATAATCTCACGTGGTGTGGAACCACAAAGATACTCTTGTTTTAAGTAGAATTTTTTTTTTTTTGACAAAACAGGTTCTCGGGGAAAACATAGGTTTCTCAGACAGCTTTTCAAATGTCACTTTTTCATTTTCTGAACACCACAAACCCCTTTCTATTCAGCGCCGCTCTGTGGGGGTGGTGGCGCAGATTTCAAAGCCTCCACACACATAACTGAAACTATCCGCACGGCTCGACGCCACCGTGGGGAAAAGTGATTTTGTTTGTTTTTTTTGTTTGTTTTTTTTTTTTTCTTTAAAAGTTTTGCTGTGTGGCTCGTGGTTTGTTTCCATGTCACACCACTCAGCTTTGTGTCAAACTTTAAAAAGTTCTCCCTTTTTTTTTTCTTTCTTTCTGTTTCACGTGTCTAGCTTATTTTTGTGATAACGTACACACTGTATAAGCACGATGAAAATAAGTATTTCGTATTTGAATTGGATTTCTTTCAGTACGTCAAGCAACAATGAAATACTGTCAGGATCTGCAGTAAAATTACAGACATCTGAAAAAGCTGCAGCTTTAAATGTGTTTAATGCAATTCAGTGTAGGAGAAATACCTCCCAACACAACAATGCAACGAATTAACAAAAATTTAAAAAACAGAATTTATAGTTTTTTGTTGCTTGTGGTATAATTTATAGTAGTATAATATATCATGTGTGTATTATTACTGATGGTTTGGTGTAAAACAGGTCTTGAGGGCTTTCATACCAAATACCAGGATAAGACCCCACAACTGACCCCAAACGCAACAACTCACAAATTCAGTTTTCTTCCTCAGATGAATGTTTTGCCAGACTTGTTACACTACCCTGGCACCTGTTTCAGACAATGCTGCAATTTTCTGAATTCCCAAGCTGATCTAACCCTGCAATGTTTTTTTTGTTTTTTTTAAAGGCCTTCAATGAGTAAATAATAAGACCTGGTAGTTATGGGGTTAGTTCTTTATCACTGGGAAACAACTCGGACTGAGTAAATCAGAATTTACGAGAGAGAAATGACAGTTTGTATGATGATGCTATTGACACATATCAAGTGCTCGTCAGCGATCAATAAATGGGTGAGCAAAACGTTTTTAAAGTTTTACTATGATAAGGCGGGAAATCCTTTTGTCAGCTCATAATTTGCACAAGACACGCTGTCTGACGAACTCTGTAGGAGGTGACACTCCTTGGAGACGTGTGCTCACAATTCAGATTCTAACTATGACATAAATGACATGCTTTAGGAATATCAGTGTTTTTGCTTGTTGGTTTGCTGTGCAGCTCCGAGCATTCATTTGATTATTTTTCACATATTTGTTGAGTTAGTCTATGTGTGCTGTCCTTCGTAAAAACTTATTTGTACAAGAGGCATCGGCGTATCATTTTAAGCTGTGCTCTGTGACTGTGATGCTTATTTTAAATACAGTATAAGTGTGTTTTCAATGCCACATATTCTATATTACTATTTTTTTTCTATTAAGTGTTTTGCACTTAATAATAGAAAAAAAGTTCACTCAGTAATAAAAATGTGCAGTCGGCCTGTTTCAAGTATTTTATTCTAAATTCTTCTGTCTTTTTTGAGCTGGTCGGTTCCTGAATCACCCAAGTTATACGAATCTTCGTACTGAATAAGGAATCACTAGTCTGAAGTCTCCATTAACCCAGATCCTATGAGTCCTTTGGCTGACCGCTAAAACATACCGAATATATTAGTGAAATTTCCTATTTTCAAGGAAAAGATTGATAAAATGTCTACAAAAAGATTACGCAACTCTATTTAATAATATATTATAATTTAAAAGAAGAACAGATTGAAACCTGTGTGAATTGTTGATTCGTTAAACCTTCGCGTCTGTTTCGGAAGTTTAGGAATTTGAAACTAGACAACAACAATAACAAAAAAATTTAATCTTAAAATAATTTAACAACAAATAATAATATATATTTATTTAAAATAAAAAATACTGATTATTAATTCAGGTCACAGCTTACTATGTACCTACAGTGAAATTGTCTAATTACTGAGTGCATCTAGCGCTTGACATGTTTATTTATATTTGAAGAGAAAACAAGATTAAAATAAAACTACTGTCTTGATATTCCTTTATTTTTTGCAGTGCAATGACCACTCCTGTCCTCCTCTTATTTTCTGTAACATCAGCATCAGGGTCCTGGTGATATTGGAAAGTTGCGTAAAAAAATACGCAACATCCCCAACGTTAATACAAAATACGTCCATTCTCAACACGCTGTTAGTGGCACAATGAGCAGCTCGTGTACTACTGTATGTTACTGGTACGGGAATATGAGCACAGCTGGTTAATAGATAGATGTACACTATAGATCATTACCAGTTGGGAGTAAAATATTTTGTACCTCTTCTCCTGGAATGATTGTGACGATGGGATTTATTCTTGATGGCTAAAGTGTAAATCTTCTAAAAACGTTATCGATAAATCTCTTCCAAACATATAACTGAGGTGTAGAAATAGGAATAAAAAGAGGAATGTGTCTGGAATCAAAATGGTTTCAATTTTACGGGCCACAGTGTAGATAAAGAGGCAGAGTCGTGGAGTACTGGTGAGAGAAGCAGACAATGGACCATAAGGTCATAGGTTCGCACGTCCGTGGCTGAGGTGACTTGAGTATGCTCCTAACGCCCAAACCCATCCCCAGGAGTCACACTAGTGATAGCCCACTGCTCCGAGCGTACACTCTGTTGTGTCAGTACATGGATGGGTTAAACGCAGAGAAAGAATTTCCACGAGGCATCAATAGAGGAAAAACTGTCATTACACGAATGAATACAGACGGAGCCAAACCATAAAACTCAGCATGTTTGTACAAACTCCAAATGAGTGAAAATGAAAAATAGTAGTCCAAATGACCCGATGAAGGAAATAAAAATATCCAAGGACAGACAAACGTATAGGGTTTTTTAGACTAAATCCCAGTGCCTTGTCAAATTATTCAAACAATGGATGAACGTATCAACACTGTCAGCTGTTACCAGTTTTGTGAGTAGAGTTGGTCAGAATGTGTTTTCACGCAAGTTCAAAACTAGCTCCAGAATTGCCCTGCATTGGCTAAGCAGCCTAAACTATGACTCAGATCCGAATAAAATGGTTATTCCGTGTCTTTGATCTTCCTAATATGTCTGTCTGTTCGTATTTCATTTCGCGTTACGTATTTTACATGATCCACTTTTTCCGTTCTAGTTCATGTCTAGCTCAAAACTAGCTTAAGTCTCGTTTAACTCTTAATCGATTAACGGATTTTTCTCCATTCTCGACAGCCCATTACTTTTGTATATATCATTCTTATTCTCTTTGCCTGTAAATCAGTTTGACATGACTCTGTGTCTATAAATAAGGTTGCATTGCAAATGTGTTTTTTTTTTGTGGCAGGAAATGAGCAAAGAAATGCAAAAAAAAAAAAAAAGTGCAACAAAAAAAGTGTGATTTGTGAACAGCCTTGGGGTCTATTTCTTGAGAGTTTTCGCACCGTAGGTGTGCAACAAGTCTCGTACAACATAACACATCACAATGTCTCAGTGGTTCTGGTGCTTTTTCTGTTAAACCCACAAGACATTCAGGTTTAGTCTGTTTTAAGTTTTTTTTTTTCCCATACTGATCTCACAGTGTCTGCGTGGTGATAATGTATCAACACATTTTTCGTCCCAAGCTTTCTATGCCAAAATTGGAGTTGTTTTTATTTATTTTTTTTATCTGGTCCTCCTCCGCAGAGATCTAGACTGACGTTCTGAAAACAGATTTCAGAACATGAGCGTTCTCGCCGAGTTTTAGATTTCTTCTCTTCTCTCATCTGCCATTGCCATGAAGTTCAATGCTTGAGGAAGGAAGTCTGTTCTGATGCGTGTAAACAAAAGGAGTCAAAGATGGAGGTACACTGACGGTGATCTCACGGAACTGAATCAGGGTCCTGCATTTTTCATGCTGTGCTAATGACAGTCATAGCCGAGGCCTTACCTCTGTCACCAGTCCTCTTTTCATTAAACTATTTACAAAGAAGTGAAAATATGTATTCTATGTGGGGAGCGTGTGCTCTCTCGGCCTGGTTCCGGTTAGGAGCATGGAGAGCGAATTCTAAATGAGTTATTAAGGCTTCACTCACAGTTTCAAGTTCAATTTGACCAAAACTTAGAATGTGAAGGTGCTTCTTCTTCTTGTTTTTTAGCTCATACATGCATGATACCAGGATGGCATGTAACAATAAGAAGGAAGTATCCAAGGCAGCTACAGTCGGTTAGGTTACTCCAGTCTTACTCACTTAATATAAAGACAAGACTAGTCCGAACTGTGACTTAAGACAGTAATCTGCGTAATCGTTACTGACGCAGTATTTCTATGAGAGACCACACCTCAGTTCGAAAGGTTTTGGTGAAGACAGAACTTTAGAGCTGTAAGTCCCCTGGGGTCATAAACCAGTGACCTTACTGCCCCAAAGCTGTTTCTCTAAGCATTAGTCCAGAGGTCCCACCAAACTCCCCCCAGGACAGGCCTGTCATGTAAACTCACATATAAAATAGACAGTTCATCATGTTAAAAAGTCACATTCTTGCATCCAACCCCATATTTGTCTCATTCGTTGTGAATAGGATTTAGAAGTTTGGGCCTTTAGGACGTCCTTGTATCGTAGTGGTTGAGGCCAACTACCCGCTGCCCGCTTCTTCTACTTGTCAAAGTTCAGTACGAGGCAAAATGAACGCAGACTCACCAGCAGTCACAAGCAAAAGAGCCGAGATCACAACCAGGCTGACGTCCATCACAGAATCAGCGTGAGACAAGCAGGGGAAGACGACAGACAGACAAAAGAACAGATGACACAAATCATGTCAAGACGCCGACAACAGAAAAACTGATGAGAGAGGAAATCATGCAGAGGTGTAACCACCCCTTAAAGCCCCACCCCCCGCCCGAGTTTTCTCCATGCAGTGAATCACTTCATCCCTGAACTACTGCTGCTGCCGCCGCTGCTGCTGCTTGTGCAAAACCTGCAAATTTCCTCCCTTCAAAGTGAGCGGGGTGAAGCGAGGCAAACAATGATAAGAAGAGAGGAAGGAGGAGGAGGTACGAGGAAGAGGTTGTGTGACTCAAGACTAAATCCACCTTTCAACATTTTTGCATACTTGCATACATATGTGTACGTGTTTAATGGCTTTATACTGCAAATTATATCACTTGCTACTTGTTATGACCTCCCCCCGCCCCCTTCCCCGAGGAATTTTTGCATTTCAGAGTACTGGTACTAGTACTACTAAATGTTTGTGCTTGCAATAATTGAATTTCAGTTTGGTCATATAGAGGTGCATGAGGATGTTTGTCACCCCTAGTTTGCAATGAGTGGTCCAGCTGCAGGCTTCTGGGGGCTTATTGCAAAAATGCTGGAACGAGTGAAAATTGCCTCTCTCGTTTCTTGTTTTACTTGTTTTACATACCACAGGAATAAAGCTTTTTATTTCATAAACTGTGTTTTTGTATTTATTTTTCATTTTGCGTCTCGCCGTTTAAATCTGACTCTTAAAATGGTTATTAATGGTGTATGTATTTTTGTTTATCACCTCTGCAGACACTTTGACAATGCGCTGCCCCGTGCGTTGGTGTCAGCCGGGCCTCTTTGCGGTCTGTGCAAAATACTGCAGCTCGTCTTTTAATGAGAACAAGCAATCAAGCAACACATTTCACCTACAGACCTCCCTTAACTCGCTCCCCGGTATGTTTTGTATTGATTTTAAAATGACACGCCGCTGAATGAACTGGCTCCAACATATCTCTCTGATCTCCTGAATGTTGGCTGAATGACGGAGCAAAATGTTGCAACAAGAAAGAGGTTATTGGTCTCAAAGCCTTGTAAATCTTCTTTAACAGAGGAACTCCTTATTAAATCCTTTTCTTTACCTCGACTTGTTTACAGTATATTGTCCAATTTGGCTGATATGATAATGTCAATAAATGCTGGGCTTTAATGTATAATTGTCCTTTAAACATGATAAAGGAATCTCCAAAGACCATACGGTATATTTCTCTGATTCTATCTAGAGCTGAATCTGTCTCGTCTGGCCACACTGAAGACTCTGTTGTCGTACATTAAATGCTGATAGTCTCTGCCTCTAGTTCCTAGCTCCCGTGGAGAAGCTCAACACACATCCCGTTGCTTACCACTTGCTTCCAGGTGTTCTGTCTTGTAACTTATTTTTATTCTTTGGCATCCCCTGGACACTGGACAAACTGCTCTCCGTCATGGACAATCTGTCACACCCACTTCACCGGACTATGGAGGGACAGTGGAGCTCATTCTCCTACAGACAGTGATCGCTACAGGACTACTTTCATACCCGTCGTACCCTCCAGCTGTACAACACCTCATCTTTCTCTCTTGCATCTTATCAATCCTTCCTATGTATATAATATATATTTACTTCTATTTCTTGTATATTTGTTAATTTGCAAATTTTGTCATTTTTTTGCTAATACTACTTTATTTTATTTTACTAGATTTGTACTTTTTTTAAATTATTATTATTATTATTATTATTATTAATTTGTTATCTTCACCAGTTTGTCTTTTTACAGGTGTTTTTATGTTCAGCTACTGTGACCAAGCACTTTCCCTTGAATAAAATGAATAAAATCTGTCTAAGTCTGAGTCAGTTCAGTCAGATTATGTTATTGTGCATCTTAATTTACTATTTATATATATATTGACTGTGAGTTTATTTTGGAGGCTTATTGCAACTTTGTACAGCTAGACCAGACACATCTATACATAAAAAATAAACAAGCCGAGTTAGCTCCTTCATGATGTGAAATCACTGAGATGCTTTCATGTAACAAGGAGATCCCTGTCAAGAAGAGCTTTGTTTGAACCAGCGGTTCAAGTCTGTGCTTTGCAAGTCACAAGTAAGTGGCGACACTTAAGCAAATTTTTCGTGCTCAAAAAAAAAAAAGGAAGGAAAGAAAGAAAAATGTATGATTCCAGCCTCACAAATTGCTTTCATTCGTTTCAAATCGAAACAAATGGAGAAAACAATCGTCAGATGAATCCGTAATAAAAATAATTATCAGTCTTTTACAAACATTTCAAATCAGTAATAATAATCTAGTTATACAACATTTATCACAGGAGACACTGTCACAGGAGACATTTGACTGGATGAATTAATGCCTTAATGATCATTGTATGTCAACATATAACAAAGGTTACCTTATTTTACAGTCACACATGCATACACACATTCATCTGCTCTGACTACTTTTATTTTTAATATTTTAAACAGATTTTCACGACTATACATAATTAGATTATTAATAATTACTATCTATACAATCTTTTACTTGTAATCTGTTGATTATTAGTAAATAGCTTTACTTAAGTAAAGGATTTGAATACTTTTACAGCACTACTTATAGACCTACATGAATTGTAGATCAAACTATTCTTTGTTACTGATATTATTAGCATCTTTATCAACTTGTAGTTAACAACTCTCAGGCTCAAATCAGCCACTAGAACACACGGCAATCTGACGGTATTTATCAATTTCCAATTACGGATTAAAGTTTATATTTATATTATATATTATAAGCCTGGTCTTGTATTTTTTTCTAATATAACGTTATATACAACTGCAGTGTGACCATCTAATTCAGAAACTGGTTTATCACCTTATTTGAGGTAACTCACAGTAACTCTCATCAGTTTAAACAATTTACTGCTGTTAAAAAGCCCAAACAGATCTTGCTCTGAATAATTGTGGCCGGCCAAGAGTGGATGTATCGGAGGACCATGAATCCGACACCAGGTTATGTGGAACAAGCTCGTCATGTATTTAGTTACGGTGCTCCGCTCTATAATCTCTGTCACTCTCGTTTTCACTCATCCTCCACCTCTGGTTGGCGGCGGTTTACGGCCCAACATTCTTTCACTTCGCCTTCCTCATCTTCTCTGTTCTGCATCATCTCTCTCATGCGGAGGAAGCGACCACGGTTCGGAGCCGGTGTCTAGGTCACACGCACACTTCTCAGAAAACAGAAGTTGTTTGATATGATGTTGAGACTCCCCCAACGGGAGTGGCCCATCAGACCATGACATACATGAAGAAGAATACAAACAATAGCTAGTCTACATACGATATTGTTAGTTTCTACATGCAAATATCCGTTCCTAGTCATTTTCATACTTAAAGATTGAGCGAAATGGGAAATCTCTGACAACTAGAGCCTTCTCTTTGTTTATGCCGCAATCATGACATCAAGTTTCCAAGAACCGCAAAATTACATGAGAGAATGGTAGCTGTGAAGGCTATCAGAACAAAGCA
Organism: Chelon labrosus; assembly: GCF_963514085.1. NCBI lineage: Eukaryota > Metazoa > Chordata > Actinopteri > Mugiliformes > Mugilidae > Chelon > Chelon labrosus. Next base: position 22,467,952 of record NC_140338.1, on the reverse strand, counting down.
ACAGTTTGCAAATGAACCTATACGCAAAGATCAGAAAGAAGGCCCCCGGGTTTTCTGATACGCAAACATCACAAAACCCTCAACTAAAAGAACTTTCCTGGAAGAGTGGCCAAGAATTTCGGTTTCAATGTGAGAAACTCTGAATAAATAATGCAAAACGCCTTCAACTAGTAACTTGGGGAAAAGTAGCCTCTCAGGCCGAGGGTTTGCTTACGTTTTACACTTTTAGAATATCGATTTACATATTTCTTTTAAAACTAACCGAACAAGCCAATATTCCTTCCCGGTTGTGTTTAACTAGTATAGGAAAAACCCTTTATCTGTAAGCTGGAGGATTGTGCGTTCCATAGAGCCATGAGGCAGCTCGCAGAAATGGAAATCTATTACCAGTTCACCAGACATACAGTAGCTGTAAAGCTGTAACGCTACACCAACGGGAACTAGAGTTTCAGACAAGGCAAAAGACCTTGGTATAAACAGGATAATACCATTTGAGGAGACCATTATCAGTAACTAATGGACAATAGAGATGCAATAATTCTTGTGTTTTTTGCAGCACGTCATGTACGAATTGTGCAAGAGAAATAAAAACAATATGTCATTATTGTTATTCCTAATTAAATTAAATACAATTCCAACGCTTGGAAATAAAACTCAGACTCAGGTCAGTTTAGTTTAAATCAACTTTAGAGTTTAATTATTCACAACCCAAAGAAAGAAAGAAAAGGCAACAATCCAGTCATCAGTTTCATTATTTAATTCCTCATCGTCAGAAGACCAGATGAATCCATCTGAATGTTATTTCCCTCTGAATAATATTATTCCTATGCTATATATATATAAGGACATCACCCTTGTGCTTGTTCTAAAACACTGTAATACTATTATTATTCTCATTCTCTCTATGGGACACTAAAGTCATCAAGAGAAAGCCGGCCTATCCTTCACGTTTCAGCTTGATGTGACAATGTTTGGAGTATTTCAGCCTCTTCGTCTGAGGTGAAGCCACATTTACGCGCTCACTCACTCCAACCTGCGAGACACTGATCTGTGTGTGTGTGTTTGTGTGTATGTGTGTGTGTATGGGGTGAGTGGAACCTAAGACCAAAGCACGGGTTGGACAGAAGTAAAGGAAATTACATCAGCACCAGGGGTAATGTAGCATCAGGACATCAACGGGCCTCACGTAATGTGTCACATCCAGGCCGTCAGCTCATGGATGACGGTGCCACTCTGAGGAGTTTTGAGGAAGAGCAGGTGGAGCATGCACGGCTCTGACAAAATGTCCATGTTTAACCTGCTGATGAGTTCATGTTCGGTTGTGTACCGTATGTGAATAAAGTCTAGTAAGGCATACCTTTATAAATTTTACCAAATGGCCTATAGTTGGACCTAGTTGGAAAGGCAGGGTAAAGCAAGGTTTCCAGCCCAATGTAGGAACAAATGCAAATTTGAATCATCAAAAGAAAGTATATCAATGCCTTTATCCATTCCCTAACTGCTGATATTAAGATTTGTTTGTCACTACAGACGGCAAGTGGCCCTAATTCTGCAGGTTGTGCTATTAAATGACACAAGATGACAAGATTGAAATTGTGCCCGACAAAGAATGTGGTGCGAGTAGTTTTGTTTCATGAGTCAGTGAGAAGAAGGTTACGGTTTCCTCACCGCTCCACACAGTCCTGATGTTTTTCTTCAAAAATCAATCAATCTATGGCTGCAGTATTTGGTGAAAAGGCCAGAAACAGACACTTTGTTTTTTTTCCAATACCAAAGTCTTTTTGCGTGTAAGTGGAGGTGTGCCTCACTTCCTCCAAATGATGTGTTGCATTCATTGTTTTATTTATTTATTTTTTTTATAAAGAGTGCCTTACTAGAGGTGTTAACCTGACTACTACCCAATATAATTGCTGTTAGTGGTGCACAACTTCTGACACAAACAGCCAACAATTCTTCTTTTCTAAACTTTTCTTGATTTAACTCTTCCAGACTGGCAGGGGCAGGTTTTTTTTTTCTTTTTTCTCACATGTATCACAACCTTCATGTTAAACTGGACCAGGCCTATGACTGAGTGTCCTTCCAATACTTGTCCTTTCTTGCAGCGAGCGTGTCTGTGATCCATGACACTGTCACAACATATCATTCAAAAGGATGTTTCAAACGAGAAGAGCCCTAAAGAAGGGCACAATCATTCTGTTACACTCTCACATGCATTGATGTGAAATAAAAAAAAAAAAAACAATAACTGTTCCTGTGGTTGTGTTTATAAGCTACTGTCTTCCCTTCAATCACACAGCCACTAATTGCTACAATAAAACGGCCGTCTAACTTCTCTCCACTAAGTAATAAGTAACTGAACGGCCTCGACTCACTTTGAGCTTCTTTCAGTAATTCCCTTGTCTTGATGTTGGCAAGCTGGTAACAGCAGTATAGTATTTCAGAGACTGGGTCCAGTTTCAGTTTCCACACGTTTCAGACATCGATACAACTCGCCATCAAAGTATTCACTTTCAGGGTAGCGATCTCACGCCATGTTTTAGTTTGGTTGATTAACTGAACTGATTCAACTGACACGAAGCTGATGGCCAACCTTAACATTATCACTCCATTGAACTATGCACACCACACGTATTTCCACCGAGTGTGTGAACCTCGGAGTAAAGAAAACTATTTCCATCTGGGAATCATTGCCAAGCGTCAGTACGTGGTTCGACAAACAGATGTGGAAAACGGGGAGTGACGGAGAGGAGGTGTGGAAGAAGGGACTGTGGGGAGGAGTGTTAGTGGGAACAATACAGACAAAGGAACATCACTCTGTTGATTCAGTGGTGTGTGTGTGTGTGTGTGTGAAGGAGATTTCTGCAGGTACACCACGACAGTCTCATGTCAGATAACTCCTTCTCAATCTCCATTAGATAATGTATATTTAATCACCAACACCTCTAACCCACTTTAATTACTTTACTTGCTGTTATAAATGGAAATGGATCATCTCAGTTTGACTGGTAACATCTGGTAGAACTCTCTTTGTGCCTTGTTTTGCTAGCCGTTTATTTTTTTATTTTTTTTTGCTTAATACATACATATTATTTCCAGTGTAAGATGTGCGAGCAAGGGTGCTAAAAACTGAATACGAAGAGCCGCCTAGAGTGCGTGTCCAGTTTACCATCTGCATTCAGGTGAGGGTATGGAGACACCTAGCTGTGGGAGCTAAAATCTGAATTCAATACTCACATCTGAACTGAACACTCACGGGAAGGAAGGGTTCTTAAAATTTGCACCGATCATCGTTTCGGCGCATCAGAGGACGCGGCGTGTAACGTGAAAAGTGCTGCTTGCCCACGGAGGATTATTACAACGACAACACACAGCAGCTTCTATCTGCTCAACCATCTTTTAAAGGTTCGGTGTGGAGGATGCGGGACGCATAAATGCATATGCCACGCGCGCAAACACAGACATGCTTGTGAACATAGTGGAGCAAGACTGTGGATACTGGACTGACCGGGTGGAAAACACACCAATCCAAATAAATAGATTTTTCTTTTCCATGTCTGCTAAATGTGGAAAAAGACAATAGTTTGATAGTCTGATAATGGTAACATGTCAGTGTTACAGAATAACAAGCTTTCTGCTGCCCTCCAATCAACCAAAGAAAAAAATTAATGCTGGAGCTTGTAACGGGTTAACAAGCGCTTTAACTCATGGGGACTTAGAACATGACTTCGGGTTGTTTCCAAACCTGTTGCTGGACCTGTGCTATTATTATTATTATTATCATCAATACTAATTTGGGGTGTTTGAGAAAAAAAATCTTGAAAAAAAGAGGTATAACAAATAGCAAGTGCAATTTTGTAAAACTCTGACCGGTAGCAGTGCAGTGCTGATCTTGGAGTGAAAGGAGCGAGCACAGTGACGTGCTGACACACAGCTGCAGCCAACTTCCTCTGTCAGAATTAAATGAAGGGAAACAAATCACCGTCAGAAGTTTCTTTGGTTAAAGAAAGTTAAGTGGAACTGATTTCAGCACTGCCAAAAAACAAAACAAAAAGAAAAACAAAGTAATTGTACATAAAGTCATTCACCTGCCTCTGGGAACTACAACCGAGAATGTGGTTCCCTCAAAACCCTGCACCTCACCATAACTTAACACTTAAAGAGAGCCATACATCATACCAGTCCTTCGCTTTTCTATTTTAATTGCATTTTATGAGCCTTACGGCAATAAGATTTGAACATAAACCGTCCATAATGAGATGTTATGGAGGAGATGCTTTCGTAGTGCCCACTGTGCTCGTGTGTAGCAGAAAGACACTGGTCGGAAAGTTGCTGTACACTGATGTAGTGTTACACAGAATGATTTTTGTCATCCGTTTGTCATAAGAGGGAGTGCACTTGTATATTTAAAAGGATTTTCTGATTGCCAAGCACCGACCCACGCACACTTGCAATGAAGGTGGGGAAATGAGGGAGCAACGGACAGGGTGAGGAGAGGACGCGTATGAAGGGCCAGATACAAATGTTTTAACACTTAAACACAAAGCAACAACCTGAGACTAGTGTCGGGGAGCTGGTGGGTCAAGGAGATCGGGGGGAAAAGAAAGCAGGACAAAAACAACAGACTGAGACAAAGAGAATTAACGCAACGAAGGGAAATAAAGCAAGAGACCTCTTGCGCCTGGGCAGACGGGAGAATGGAAGGGGAAGGGAAAAGTTAAAAGGACAAGAGAAGGAAAAGGAATTACATCAAGGAGAGTGGAGTTGAAGGGGAGGGAGTGAGACAGCACAGAATGGAAGAATTCAAAAGAACTGAGACAGAGGAGCAGCTGTACTTTCAGGAGTACGGCTGTGGAACTCCAAAGCCTGGTCTGTAGATGGGTCTCCCCGTTGGTGACTGAGAATTGGAATAGGCCGGCCCGCCTGGGTAGCTGTAGCCCCCGTAGCTGTAGGAGGCTGGATACGGTGCATGGCCACTCTGGGCGTGGCTGGGGGTGTACTGGCCAAATGCTGAGCCTGGATGCGGGGCAGGGAAGGAGGGCTGGGTTGGGTATGGACAAGCGGCCGAAGCTGGAGGCCCGAAAGTGGGTCTTGGCCCGGAGTAGCTCCCTGTTGGCGTGAAAGGTGAGGCAGAGCCTGGGTAAGGAGTGAACTGTGACGGGACTTTGGCTGCGGCGGGGCCTGCTGCCGCCGCTGCAGCGGGTACGTGGGTTGGAGAGACAGGGTACGGGCTGTAGGGGAGTCCGGCGGGGGCCCCTGCAGATGAGGCGGCTGGCTGGGAGGCATTCTGGTAGCTGGAGGGCTGAGGTTGGGAGCTTGGGTGCTGATTTGTCGTTGCGGCTGTTGTGGTCTGTTGATTCCACGGTGAGGGCACGGCCGCGGGGTCTTGGCTGGGGCCTGTTGATGATGTCATGGTTGTGGGGTTGCACTCGCTCCTCTGCCGCATGATCTCCTGGAGTTTCTCTATTCGCACACGTCTTTTGTGAGCGAGTGAGCGCAGGGAGAGGAACTGGTCGAGGAAGGACTCCAGTGGCAGCGAGCCCTCCAGAAACTCATCAGCTAGAGCCTGCAGACGAGAGTAACGGTAACACTGAGGAGTACTGCTGAGCAAGAGCCAAGCTCCCGCTTGATCATCTACTATGTCACCACAATCTAATTAGACTTGCTAACACCCTCCAAATGTCTTCATAAACTTAAACTTGTCCAAAACGCCACAGCTCATATCATCACGTATGAACTCCCTATATAAACCACATCACCTCAGTTCTTTAGCAGCTCCACTGACTTCCTGTAAAATCCCATATTGATCACAAGATCCAGCGACTTACCTTTGAAGCCTTTCACAACCAAACGCCATTGTATCTGTCTGAACTCCTCCTATTATACACACCCACCCATACTCTCAGATTCCACCACCTGCCTCACTGTCTACCATGGGTTTCTCTCACTCTCTCACCTGACATCCAAAACTGAGACTCTCTGACATTTTTTTCCATTCGACACTTAAAACACGTGTTTTTAAAACTGCTTACTCCATTTCACCTGCTTTCCCTTTACTCCATTCTATATGCTTTTAAATCTACTTCACTTTTATATCATTGTTTGTTTGAATCTTATGTTTTAGGCATTTCTGTTTTTTTTGTAAGGTGAACTTGAGTGCTTTGAACGGCGCCCACAAATAAAATGTCTCATTATGATTGTTATTATTATATGGATCTACATCTGATATATTTTCTGATCATCTCTTGCAAGTCTAGTTACGACAAGTCTCTGGCTGTTTAAGCACTGTATTTGAAATGTATTTAACGTGTCATACCTATTTGTGTGCATTTTTTGCAACACCTACACATATATGCATAAGCACACATTCACACATTGCATATTGAGCATATGCATATGGGTATATATATATATATATATATATATATATAGACACTGACCTCTGACTCTGCCTCCGTTTTTCCACCCTCTGTCTGTAGTCTTGAGAAAAATGCCTCTGGAGAGGCCTCCCCCACCTTCCCATCTGAAGAGGAGAAGAGCAAGAATCAGGCAGAGAGACATCAAGAGAACACAGAAGAATGAGAGACAGAGACACAGAGACTACTTACTAAACCAAAATGAACAAGTTCACATTTCAAATAGGTTAACAACCTCTCAAAATTAAAAAAAGGGAAGGAGGCAAAGCATATCTTGCATGATGACTGCATTTTGTGTTTACTGCTTAGATTTGCACATTAATCCTGAGGCATGTTTCTATTATACAAACTATACAAACGTTGTAAACGGACTGAAGGCACTGTTAAAATATGTTATGATTATGTTTGAATAAAGGTTTATTTATTCAAAGGAAAATGTAGTCCAACTTAACAGACGAGCTACTGAGAGAAGGGAGATGAGAGCAGTTTGTTGCATATGGTGCCTACAATGAACATATGAGCATCAGAACTGAACCAATGAGTCACAAAGCAACGAGGAACACAATAATGAGTTCAAGTTATTGACTCCAAATTCATAAATTCTGGACAAACACGTCAGATCTGTGGAGGACCCAACTCACACCTTGCAGGCCTTAAAGGTTTTGTTGCTAGCATTTTGCTGCCAGATAACCCAGCATACCGTCACAGGTCTAGTGCGGTCCATGCCTCAACAGGTCAGGGCTGCTTTGGTAACAAAAGACGGACCTACACATTAGCTTTTGTCTCAATGTCGCCAAGTTGCTGGTTTGATTGTTTTTCCTTCATTTTTGTGATTATACCAAAGTTAAGTAGCCTGCATAGTGTTTGTTGTTGTCTTTCCTTTTATCAACCGTTTTTGCTCCTACCTCTCAAGGAGCAGTGTTGTCTGTATGTTTCTCTGACAGCCTCTAGTTGAGAATACTTCTCCACCAGAACCACCTTCTGTGACTCCAAACGAGGTTTCATGTCCAGGTTTTGCTCAGCTAGGCTGCGATTTGATGCCAAAGCCATCTCTCTCTCCAGCTGGATGTTCTGGATCTGAAACAGAGAGACGGGCATCAGATGATGGGTTGTAACGCGCGAGAATTATCATTTTATTTTATTGTATTTTTATGGAAAGTTATATATCATTCTGTGAGGACATGGCTGAGTGTCAAACATAAACAGATTCTTATTTACTTGCCCAACTGGACAATTCAGAAGTCACAAACAACAGTGTCTTCAAGTATAGTGCCACTCATTTACTCAGCTATTTAGTTAAACTGACAGCTGTTAAATTCAGTCAACCAATTTAAAACACATGCATTTTCCCCCATGATGTGGCCAACTCAGGATTTCTTGACTGACCAATCACCACTGGCCAAACGTTTAATCTCAGAAGACCAGTGTCTCCTAAGACTCAGGAACCTGGCATACTGGCATTCTTGAACCTGCTGAACCGTGCCTGACTAACAAACCCTTGAGTTCAGTGCAGCTGTCTGTGGAGAACAACGCGTACCTTTAATGATTTGCATGTTTGCATTCCAGTAATCAGGAAATACTCTCAGAGATCCCAAGTACCCTGTAAATCATCTAGTTTGGCTAGGTGGCTGGCCTCGTTGTTATCGTCCTAGTCAAAACATTTTTCTGGGTCTGTTTTCTATTTTTTTCTATGGAAGGAGTGAGTCCTGTTTACATACGAGCAAGCACTAGTACATTCACAGTTCAGCACCGCTGCTCCTGAAACCTCTGCGGAGCCATAAACATTTTAAAGTACACTTCACATACTAAATACCACCTGTTTGACCCTCTGGCAGGTGTTACAGGACCTTAACAGCATGGATCAATGACATGCAAGATGACACTATACAACACCATAATAACATTATATCAGTAATTACACCCATATCATCATCATTCTGGTGAAACAGTTTTATATATACTGGTGTCATACTTTACTCCTGTGATCTATTTTATACTACCTCTCTATCTGACCTAACAGTCATGAGATGTGATTTGAGGTCATTTTATTCCCCGAGTTTCTTTTATTGCACCAATAGAGACGCAGCAGTTTCGCTGCATTCACAATAAAATGTACTCAGTCTATTCTACTCGATCCTATTCCACAACCTCACTCTCTGAGACGTTAAGTAGAGACTGGACAACGATCTACGCTGCATTAACATCCGTCCAGAGGATTCCAGTCCCACGTGGCCAGCGTAAAGCAAAGGTGTGAACACGCCCGAACACATTGAGATCGGATTAGAGAGATCTGATCTGTGACCGCATGTAGTTAGGTTACTAGTTCCTCAATAACCACCAGTGTATTTATTTACCTTTATAATGGTGCACATGGAAACTTCCAGGTTTGTAATTACAATCTGAGTTTTGTTCAGATCTAACTAACTTCAGGGTGGAGCTCAATAAATAACAACTGTGTGCACACAAATAAAACTGCGCTGTTCCTGGTTCTGAAATAGCGGTAGTGATCCATTTCAGACGGGCACTTTGTAAATATTCTACTGCGGCCCAAATGATGTCAGGGTTTATTTGCATACAGAGTGCGAAAAGGCCCTATATGGTGACTTAGTTAACCAAGTATATTCCAGACAATCACTCATAAATGTGCCGGCACACAATACCACCTATCCAGAACTGTAGAAGACACTCTTATTTGTATAACAGAATGCCTACGGTAGTTGATCTCTAAGGTTTGTAGTTGTCTTAGGTGTAGAAAGTGAAACCCCAGATCAAATTTTATACTCCCTCTTTTAAGTTACTATTTAGTTCAGACTGCCTGACTTTGAGAAGACATTGTTTTCTGAGGGTATATTGAACCAAGAGGTCCTACTAAGACCCCACACTCAGGGTGGAGGCATATTAAGGTGGAAGTAGCTAGCTATATTTAAATGCATGTTATTAGAGAAATCAAACTTACTTCAAGGCAACTCATGGATACAAAAGAAAGCATTCTTTCCCCACATTACCCCACTGAATGTTTAAATAGAAAATGACTGCATGTTTATTATAATGACAACCTTAATTGTCATATACACCACACTGGTAGTGTTTAATTTAGGGTTTTACAAATCGGTTTCAAAGCAGAAGCCAACTAAAAATAGTTTCTTTGTGTAAAACATTATTGGTACCTCGTCAGACTCCAGAGCCATAGTCTCCACTCTCTCTGGGTTGTCCAGGAGCTCCTGAAGCTCTGATTGGCTCAGATCCTGGAGCTTCTCCATTTGATTTGCCAGGATGTCTGTCCGTCACACAGGAACCAGGAAGTGAGGGTTAAAACAATGTTTGGCAACAAAGTGGGCCGCAGGAGCCTTTCCTTTCAATTCATTCACATTTTATTGTTACTAACCGTGAGTAGATAATAACTAGTCAGCGACTCACCAGGTCAGAGTTGACAACTCAAGACAAAACAAACCATGTAACCGACAGCTACTCCCTTAATGTAGGAGGATTATGACAAATATAGGCATTTAGTTAACCAATATAAATAATAGGAACACATTTTGAGAGCTACATCGTGTGCAGCGTTTGTTAATAACTATCAAACATTACAAGTCATAACATAGCCGTACTACCGAGCTAAGTGACTACAGGCCCCAAAACAAAACACGCTCTTTAGGCGAACAGTGAAACAAGGAAACCGGTGGAAATGAGCAGGTACTTACATGACGCTAGCAAACCAAATTCAGTCCGACAGTGGCTGGTGGTGACATTCAACACCACCTATTTATTTTCACTGACCGGTGACGTGACACGTCCTCAGGATCTCCGACCTGCCCTGACGGAATCCAGCGGGAACAAAACCGACCGAGTTTTCGACGCACTCGGGCCGACAAATTAGCTGGCTACTCAGCTCGACGTCCAATCTCACCCGACTGTTCCGCCTTGAGCTACCTAACCACAACAAGAGTCGGTATGATCGCAATGTCAGGTGGCTCGGCCACCATCAACTTCGAAGGAAGCCCGGTGGTTTGCGATCAAAAACGGAACTCAGGAGGAGGCTGCTCGGTCGTGGCGAATTCTGTCAAACGTCCACGTATTTCCGGAGGTGTTTATTTTAGTAATCAGGCGACTGCAGTCGACATAATGGGATGTCAAATAGGGGAAAATTCTCCTTAAAATATGAAAGTTTCACTCCACACTGACAGAAACCGCCGCCATCTTTGGAACCATCCACGGTTTGCGGGAGGACGAAACAAAACAAAAAATATTTTGAAACCGCACCGGTCAACTTTGTCGACATCGTGGTTTATAATTATTTATAAGTCTTTAAAATGGCTGTGCTTTGCCGACGTACGTAGTTGTGAGTGATTTCACTGTGCCCTTTTCCCTCGTGTGCCTCCTATACTGCAGGGTAATGGTATGGTCCTGTGCTCAGCTGATATAAGGGAAACCCCTATGTGACGGTTATGTTCCATCAGCTGCTGCCAGTGTTCCTCCAACGGTTCCAGTGGTGGCAACATATCCGTCACCCTGCTTTTCTGGAAGAGTCCAAACTAGTGCTGTCTACTGCTGCTACCACCGCTCAGTCCAGTCTAGAGACGTGAGAGGACACAGAGATCAGGCTTGGACAAAAATATATAGATGCTGACTGATTTGTCCATCATTATACTCAGCTCCTGTGTAGACATTTGGATTTTCAACGAATCCATCCAACATGAATAATGATCATGTCTGTAACTGATATTTCATATGTAGTTTTAGCTATGCGATAGTGGCAGCAACACAGGCCCTGTTCAGACCTTGTGATCTGCTTTAGATAAGTGTGTTGACACCTAGTGTAAATATGCGTTTCTAAATGCGTCTCCAGCCAGCTCTCCAGATCTGATCTCAGTTTCGTGCTCTGTATGCAAAAAAAACGAGACGCAGTAGAATATTGTAATAGTTGCTGTCTCTAATGGATCTCTACCGCTGTTTCAGAACCGGTGCTTTTTCGTTTTCTGCCGATCATATATAATAGTGGTTGTGTGTTGTTGTTTTGCTTTGTTTAGTTTTTAAATGAATGAGGCAGCACCCCTGTTGAGCAGGTGGTTTTTAATGTGATTCATGTGTGTTCACACTACCAAAGGAATGTGACCAGATCATCTCCAGGACCTTCAAATGTGGTCAGAGATTGTCCATCTCTCATGTGTCCTGGGGTTGTTCACATCTGTATTTTACACTGGCCACTTGTGATCAGATTCCCCAGGATGGATGTTAATGTTAACCGAACAAGTCCAGTGAGCTAGGTAATGGTAGTGGTTTCTGTAGAAATGCCAAAAAAAAAAAAAAAAAAAAAAAAAAAAATGCTTGCAAGTACTGTAGTTGAAGAACAGGAATTAAAACTGCTAGGCCTATGGTAAAATATGCAGTCATACTGAAAGCCTTTCCTGGGCAGGCCAGGTGCTGCTTTGGCTTCCCAGAAACCCTCTCTAAGCAGATGATTTTATACAGCCTTCACAACACATCAGCTAATTTAGAATATTTGTTGCGTGGAATCAAAATTGAGAGTGGAAAAAAAAAAAAAAGACTCAGAAGTGGCTATTTGGTGTGGATGTACTCTGAAGGAATGAACAGGGCTGGGCTGTACTTATATAGCAGCATAAGTAACGGCTCAGTGTCACTAAAAGTGTCTTCCTCCCAAATTGAAGAGGAGTGCGGTAGAGATTTGAACAAGGGAGATTTTATATCTGATATACACCGATATACACGCCACCTGGATTTAACCAAGTGTTACAACCCGGCTCAAGAGGCGCAACATAAAGTGGAGACAAATGACAGAGTTAGAAAAATAAGGGTTTATTTAATTTAAAATAAAGACAAAAAGACACCAGGTCTGACATAGCGAGCCTCAGCAGCTGAAGTGATCCTCCTTGGCTCTTTCAACAAGGCCCTTTATTTGGTCTTCTCCGGTGTGGCTGATTAAGCACAAGCCAAAGACTTGCACAGCCAATGAGGAAGCAGAGGGGCGTAACACCTCCACCCTCAAAAGGGATCCTCCAGGAGCCCTGAAAATGAACAAAGCCCCTCTGCAATCATGTCCCCATCTTCCCAGACGTGCAAAAATTAATGCCTTTGAACATAGCACAACATTGACACGAGATACAAAACATGTGACCCACACAACATGGAGAACTGCCACAAACCAAGTGATTACTTAAACCAAGTTACTACCTTGGACAAAGGTTAGCAACAAGTAATCGCAACACAGTGAACTGTCCTCACCACAGCCTAATGGTCACACACATGCAAATTACAAAGTCAATGAAGCCAAGTGACTGAACACATGGAAAAGTCACACCCACAACGAATGTGGCACCACACATAGTTACTGCCTTCACCCAGATAGTAACATCACAATGGTAGCCACCAAAATTGGGCCGACTTCCCTACAAAACTAAAGGTCACACACACAAAACAAAGCCCCTGTTTTTGCTGATGTTCGCACAGTGGGCATGGTCACACATAATTCCTCCTGTCAGCTCATCCAAAATATCACCGTCCCGACAAAGAATACTGTAAAAATTAAGACCACCGAATTCTACCACATACCACAACATTAGAGGTTCTTGCTCACAGTTAACCTGTTCTAGAACTTCCCTGGTTTCCTCTCTACCGAACAGACAAATTCTAAATATTAGACCTCACCTAGTCTTCGTCGGCTTTCCCGGCCACGCCAGGGGCCACCCCAGGGTTACCGCACAAACAATAATAAAGTGGTGATGGTCACACCAACACCCTGAGGCTTTCTATACCAGACAAGTTCTAAAACATGCAAATTCACCTCACGTGGCAACATTAACTTGACTCTACTAACTTCCAAGAAAAAAAAAAAAAGATCAACTGCAAACGAGGCTTCAAATAACCCCAATTCTCACCCTAAGGAAAAAAGAACTCCAGCATTCAGTCTCTCAAAATGATCCCAGACAAGCCCCCATTTATGTTACAACCCAGCTCGAGAGGTGTGAGAGTGGAGACAAATAACGGAGTTAGAAAAATAAGGGTGTATTTAATTAAAAAACAAAACAAAAAGACAACAGGTCAAACATGGTGAGCCTCTGCAGCTAAAGTGATCCTCCTCGGTTCTTTCAACAAGGCCCTTTATTTGGTCTTCTCAGGTGTGGCTGATTAAGATGATTAAGCACAAGCCAAAGACTTGCACAGCCAATGGAGGAAGCAGAGGGGCGTAACACGAAGCAAATAGGTACAAGCCTCCTATTGGATAATTACTGCATGGGCGATCATCTTTCAGCTGGCAACAAGTTATTTAACCCCAACTGATGCAATGAGTAGCTTCTCATTTCTTAAACAATCATGTTGAAAGACACATTACATGGTCGTGGAAAAGATGTTTGTTTGTTTGAGAAGGGACAAATCATTGTCATGAGTCAAGCAGAGAAAACATCTAAGGAGATTGTAGAAACTACTAAAAATGGGTTAAAAACTGTCCAACGCATCATTAAAAACTACAAGGATAGTGGGGAACCGTAGTCTTTGAGGAAGAAATGTGGTCGGAAAAAAGTCCTGATTGATCGTGATCAGCAATCACTTAAACGATCGCTTAAAAGATATCCACATGTACAATGAGAAGGGAACTCAAGGGATTGGGACTGAACAGCTGTGTAGCCTTAAGAAAACCACTAATCAGTGAGGCTAACTGGGAAAAAAGGCTTCAATTTGCTTGGGAGGATAAAGATGGAATGGAAGAAGGTCATGTGGTCTGATGAGTCCAGATTTACCCTGTTCCAGAGTGATGGGGGCATCAGGGTAAGAAGAGAGGCAGATGAAGTGATGCACCCATCATGCCTAGTGCCTACTGTACAAGCCTGTGGGGGCAGTGCTATGATCTGGGGTTGCTGCAGTTGGTCAGGTCTAGGTTCAGCAACATTATGTGCCCAATGAGGTCAGCTGACTACCTGAATATACTGAATGACCAGATTATTCCATCAATGGTTTTTTTCTTCCCTGATGGCACGGGCATATTCCAAGAGGACAATGCCAGGATCCATGGGGCTCAAATTGTGAAAGAGTGGTTCACACATGGATTGGCCACCATGGAATAACACCACTTGTGTTGATTTTGGATTTTGGTGGGTGGGGATTAAACATAGGCTTTAATCTTTCTGATTAATATTACTTAAAGGGTTTATGTCACTTTTAAACAGAGTGAAACTCTGGCCTGAAGTAGTTGTAACTATTCTTGTTTTCACCCGTAGCAGCTTTGAGATTTAAGTGACTGTTATCCTTAGGTAACAGCTACACCGCAGCTAGAAGTCAGTCAGCCATGGAAAGAACAGCGACTGCGATGACTATACCTGACTGAATTGGTAATCTGATGTAGGCTTTGTTGTATTTGTGCTGGTCGTACTCGCGAAACTTGATTATACGATGAGATTAATACACATGAACTTCCATGAAAGATAAAATATCAAAAAGCGGCCAGACTGCACTACACTGAACGGGTACATGGGGGCAGCAAGACACAGATACAACGCACAGTAAGGAAAGGGGTTTGACTCGAGCACAGTTCATCTTTGAATACACTGATATGCTGCACATGCGACTGGAGATGATCCAGCAGGTGGCAACAGTGTCCAGTTAGAATTTGCGTTTATTTTTTCACAAATGTCTCAGAAACTAATCAAGGTTAACTAGTAATCAGTAGGGTATTAAAAAGAAAGGAAAGCAGGCCAGAGTTTACTAATAGTTCATAGACTGAATGAATTACAAGTGGGGTAAGAGACAGAGATTGTGAAACGTCATATGTTTACTGACTGTACTAACAACCGAATCTCTGTCTGAGCAAATAAGTCAGATGGACATCTTCCAAAGTCTGTTAAGTACAAAGTTCCCTGTTTGTTTTTCTCAGAAAGTGTCCACATGCCACTGTTCATTTAAGCATTTTACAGACAGACAGTCCTGAGAAATAACATCATTTGTCCCACATTCTCACTCAAACAAACGACAACTTGTTACAAATAACCGATGACTGTTGCTGTGATTTCATGTGAGATCAAGTGGAAACAAATCTATTCATCATGTTCCAGTTCAAGTGCTATACAACCCCTCAGACAACCATTGGACCCCCACTGCTGAGCTGCTTATGGTCCAGTGATCAGGACCGAGAGTGACCCGGTGAGCCCCTCGCTATCTGGCAAGCTGGACAAATTGAGCATCATTATGAGCAAGTCCATGTCCTAATTCAGTCAAACTGAGTGTGTGCTCAGGCCTCAACACTTGTTGAAACGACAGGATCTGTATCTGAGAGAGTGAAAGCATAGGTCCTGGTCGGCAAGCTTGTGTTATTAAACACCCAGCAGTCATCTTCCCCATCAAAATTTCTTGTACGCCTTTTGAGTTACTTCTGTTAGGAATAAAGACAAATATATATCGTACTTTTCTGAGAACTTAGAATTTAACCCAGAATTTCAGCAGTTTTTCACCACACAAATTTTCCTTTCGGACTTTATTTCCACTCGAGTCATATTCTCAGGCATGTTGACTCCCCAGACAAAGGCAGCATTTGCCCCATAACATGTGTATTTATTCTTTTGTTTACGCTATCTAACATAGACCATGCATTTTAAGACTTTTCCGTCCAGTTTATTCCTTGTCTGTCTTTTTAGGTCAGTACATCTTCGAACGCTGCCATATGGTGCAATTGAATAAACACATCTCACTGGACGTTTTCATTCATATACAGTGTATGTATGCATGGGTTTATTTTATATAAAATAAGCAATATCATCAGGGTTAAAACAGAAAGGACAGATACTGTACATGACAAAGGTTTCGTGAGGAAGTCGGCTGTCCGTCCTTCCAAATACGGTTACACAGCGTTTAAGCTAAAACCACCTGTAACCGAGTGAAGGATGTTTTATGCGGTGATGGATTAGGTGTGTCACAAAGCTGGAGGACGCTTCCCGATTCCATCATCTTTAATCCAGGTGCTTCGTGGACCTGCAGCTACAAAGCAGCAAGCCGACTGACGTTATCAGGATACAATCGCCCCGTCTCATTTCATACATTTGTATTACATCTGTACATGTATCATACCAGTGTCTAAGAGTCAATGCTTCCGCCATTCACTCCCTTCTTTGTATTTTTTACAATAGCTCTGTTGTTTATTGTTTCCAGGTTTGAATCAGTTTGACTGAAATCTGAACATTCATGATTTGAATGACTGACTGATGAAAAAAAATGGTGTCATTATCGCAGCAAGCTAAGTGAGTAGGATAACTCTATAGATACAAAGACAACTTCAAGGCTTTCCGCCGTCAGGGCCACAGCTCATCAGTCATCTTAGTGGCATGATCTGATCCTTGAGTGATCTTTGGTCCAGTGATTGATCAGTTCAGGTCAGGGGGTACAAGCGTGGAGGAGGATGGAGCATCTTGAGTTAGAAACTGTAAAAAAAAAAAAAAAAAAAAAGACTTAGTCAGCTCTCTGTACATTCTGTTGTTTGACAATTTGCAAAGTCTTAGGATGCACTAATGCGCAGGGATGAGCCCTGTCTAGTCATTATGGTATGTACTGTATTCCGACTTGAAATGTGAACATTTCATCTCCCTAGATTATTTTAAGCACTGTCCTGCTCACTAGTGCGCTGACGACTGCAGCCTGATTTGCCGCGCATGTGACTTCACCACTTAAGCTCAGCTATTTCCAATTAGCAAGAAGCTCAGAAAATCTGCAGTTTTTTTTGCCTTATAACTGTGTCGCGTCATGTTTACTTCATCACCATAGAAATGGCCACTAGACAGTGACATAAATCCTTTGGCATGTTTCATGAATGAACTGAGCCTTGTCATCGTGTTACTACCTGAAAGCAAGGCATCGCTATGCTACGGCACTGCACACATGTTAATAGAGCTGTCGTACTGCGGCGTACTTTTATAGGTCTTTCACTGATTGGTACAGCTTTTGACTTTTGCAATTTAAAAATCTAATCTTAGGCGAAATCCCTCAGTACTACACATTTGTGATGTTGACCAAAACAGGAGAGGACCACACTGACGGATCAGCTTTTATAATTCTAGTGAGCGCGGTGAGCATGCGTAATCCCGAGGCAGGAACTGCAGTTGAAGCCGTTCTGATTCGACTTTGAGTAGATGAAATCATTTTTGTCTTTCCTGACCGAGAGCTGGATTCTTACCGCATATTGTCCAAATGCGCTTTTCTGTCTGTAGAGCAGGAAGCAGAGAATGGCAGAGATGACTGTCTGAGCCAAAGTGAAGAGGAGGAGGGACGACTTCACTCCATTGCTGAGCCTCTGTTGTAGAAAGGCAGACGACACACAAAAGTCATTACAAGACACACAAATCTCATTTATTCGTGTCTGAAAACAAAACCCTTCTGCCAGGACCTGAGAAGGTTTTCTGGACTCGGTGTATCTGTAAGTATAAATGACCCATTCCTGATGTCTTGTCACGGCCTGTCTCCTCCCCTAATCTGGAGGTTTTCTTCATTTTTTTTTCTCTCTCTCTCTTTCCCTTGTGTCATGTGTTTAATTTGCAGAAGTGGAGCCAGGTTTACCACTTGCCAGCAATTGTCATCAACAACAGCCCCAAATACCAGGCATACTCCATCAAACTGCCAGATTGTAGTCTCTAGCTGCCTGGTAGACACAGTTCAGCTGCTGTATTTTGCCAAACAAGACTTTGAAGTTAAAATCTAATATTTTACTGTATTTTATCTACAGATCCTGTTTTCCAGACTCAAGTCAGGCTCCTTCCTGCTACACAGCTTGCCCCAGATCCTGTTTAATTTCAAGCTGGCATTCATTCATTCATTATCTCTGGACATTCTCAAGGCCCAGGAAGCACGTCACATGTAGCTCTGTTCCTACACCTGAAAACCCCGTGGTATTCATTTTATTTAATCTTTAGATAACGCTATCTTTGCAGAGACAGGCAGTCAGGGCCAAGTCTCTGCCAAGGCTGCCGCAAGTCTCTAATGCAATTTATGATATTTATGGAAAGGATCTTCAGAGAGAGGCTCTGCTTTTTACAGATAAGATTTTACTGATCTCAGTAGGGAAAATCCAACATGACAAAACTGAATTATAGATATTAACACCTATCAGGCAAAACATTATGACCACTGACAGGAGAAGTAAATACCATTGACCCTCTTCTGACAATTCAGTGTTCTGCTGGGAAACATTTGGACCTGGCATTCATGTGGATGTTACTTAGACATATACCACATACCTAGACCAGACCAGGCACCCCCACCCCATAGCAATGACACATGGCAGCAGCCATCCCCAGCAGGATGCTGCCTGACACAGACACAGTTTAGGAACAACTCAAAAAACATGAAGAAGTTCACAAGGTGTTGACCTGGCCTCCAAATTCCATAAACTGAGTATCAAATATCTGTGGGATGATCCACAGAGGGCCCTCCCCTCAACCCATAGGACCTAAAGGCCCCCACTAACAACATTCTGTTGCCAGACACCACAGGACACCCTCAGAAGGCCCATGTCCATTCTCTGATGAGTCACAACTGTTATAGAGGCACAAGGGAGACCTGCACACAGGTGTATTCACACATAGAACTATATCGACATGTCTACGCGTGTTTGTACATAATAATGCAATCTATATACAATAACACATCTTTTTAAATAGAAATTGCCTTCTTAAATGCTGTGAGGCTTTTAGCTGGATGAGTCTGTGACTTAATGTGCTGCCTCAGCTGCACACACTGAGGCCACAGGCTTTAAGTGTATATATACACTGTTGCATACTTCCATATAATTAGGTTACTGATGAAGAAATGATGACAGAGAGACACAACACAACAAGGATACAGAAAACAACTGCAAATAAACAGAAAACAAGCAAAGAAAAGGCACGCAAAGATATCACGGTGACATGAAACGAATCTGACACCAACCATGGCAAAATGTTGGTCGGTACACGTGCTCTGCGTCTCACTGGGACAGGGCACGTCGTGATTCTTGTCAATGTCGACAGCATAGATGATCACAGCTACCGCTGACAGCACGATGGACACCACGGTCACTATCAAACACACCTTCAACTAAAAAACAAAAAAAACAAAACACATTTTATCTTTCTAAACATCAGAGGGGACAGATAAGTAGTAGTAACAGTAATGTGAGCTTGTATATTTGGTTGTATCAAGTATCTTCGTACTTACTTGTTTTTCATGGCAACCTCGGCAACTAAGATGCTGTGTATGTTGTAATATACAATAGACCTCCGATGCTAAAGCTAC
Source organism: Chelon labrosus (assembly GCF_963514085.1). Classification (NCBI taxonomy): domain Eukaryota; kingdom Metazoa; phylum Chordata; class Actinopteri; order Mugiliformes; family Mugilidae; genus Chelon; species Chelon labrosus. The sequence continues at coordinate 22,448,276 of NC_140338.1, read as the reverse complement.
AACGTCGTGAACTTGAGACTAAAGACAATAGTGGACAATACCTAATTAATATGCATGACTGGACGGAGAGGATGTCTACAGGTTGAAGAGACTTACCATCTTCATGGTGCAGCGTCTGTCCAGCATGATAGCGACCGCACCTGCTGTGATGAACTGGGTGCACACAGCCAAGGAGATAAAAAGGCAGATACATTAGGATCCCTCTGACCAGCTGACAAACGTCTTTTAACCAAGAAACTCACCATGAGGCCACTCCACCAAGGAACTCCCAGGCTGACTACCTCGGTGAACTCGGTGACGTGCAGAGGAATGGAGTAGGATATGACCATCAGCCCAAGCATCACCTGACTAACCTGGCAGAAACACACAGGCGCAAACTCCATTGCTCCACCAGCTTTTATAGTTAAATGTCTAATCAGTTGCATGTGGCATGCTACAAAGTGGTGTCTATACAGAGAGTGTAATAATGGTCTACTAGATCATATTCTATTGTTTTTATGATTTTTCAATTAGGGCTGTCAAAAGAAACATATTCCTTTTGATGCCACTGATTAACACAAGCACTTTCTGTCATAATGACATTTGTTTGCCTCATAGTTTGTAAGATCGGGAAGAGATCAAAGCTGCAGTAGTGCTTGGAAAGCAAGCAGAATCTGAAGTGCGGTCATAGTAAATTGTTTTCCCTTCTAAGTAAGTGTCAAAAATTTTAAAGAAGCAGAAGAAGAAAGCAAGCGGAAACACACGAGCAGAAATGGATAAAGAAACGTGTCTTTCGAACGGCAGGATAGGCTTCAAAGTCATGAACTGAGTTGCTGAGATGTTAAGAAAAGTAATACAAACTTGAAAAATATCCTCTCCAGTTATGTTTAAAGCAGATGGAAATCACGCTGTCAGTTGTAGATAAATACTTTTGACACTTAAATCAAATAAAAATATGGTGCATTAGACTCACCCCGAGACATTTGGGCTCCCCTCTCTGGATGGCAGCGCACAGTGCCTGCTGTCTGTCAGCCAGCTTGACAGTGTTCGCATCTGGCATCACCTGCACTGTCAGATCCCTGGAGACTGACACCGCCATCACCTGTAGAGGACAGCAGAGCTCACTGTGTGCCGTCCTCGTGTTGTGAATCAGATCACACAAAATCTAAAGAGGAGTTATGGTGCAGGTCTGGGTGAGCAGACTTGTAGCGTCTCTGTCCATCACCTGTTCCCTACCACTGAATGACAGACATGAGTTTTATTTGCACGTGTACTTTTCATTTGTCACAAACCTTGTGTTTTGCATGTTTGAGTCAATTTGACACAAAGTGCTCATGCACTGCAACAGACCATCTCGCTGGGTTTCTCAAACACAAAAGCGTCTGTCCGCCTCTTATATTATTATCTCTATGAGGAATGGACGAGAACGAAAGCTGCATGTGCAATGTCACGATTAAATCAATTAAGGCCATTTGGAATGAGCAGACCATTTTCATACATGGTCTGCAGCTGAGACGCTGAAACGCGTTGGTATTAACTTGTTCACACACAGAGGCAGTATGGAACTTCCCGAGAGTTCACAATATACATCGGATGCTACCACACGTTTACAATCTGACAGATAACATTAGACTAAATGATCTTTATTTTCAGCCAAGCGTCTCCACCTTACACGTGATGAGTTTGACTTCTCCTAGAATTGTGTGACCCGATGGCACGGCATGTTTGTCTGCAATAGAGTCGGACCAAATGCGGCTGAATGTAACCTTAACAACGGGTGGGTGATAATTCAGGCATCAAACAAAGTGCAGCAGCGACGTAGTCTGACCGTAACGCACGAACCGCTCGGAGCCGATTGCGTAACGCCGGGACTGGCACATTTATTTGGTCCTACAAACAACAACAACAACAACAAAACTGTCTGGCTTGACCGTCTCCAAAATCATTCAATCGTTACGCACAACCACGCCCAATTTCTCCCTCTTTCCAACGAGATGTGGTCAAGGTGTCGTAGGAAAGAAAATATTACTTAACCCTACCGTTTTTTCCGTAATTTGTCGTTCTTGACAAGTCTGTCTGGCCTTCTGTCGACCACGATCGTTATTTAATTCGCCTCCCTGCCTTTTTTTTTTTTTTTTTTTTTTTTTTTTTTTTTTTTTGCAGACGGATGTGTGAGGGGATGTGTTTGAGAGAGAGAGAGAGAGAGAGAGGGAGAGAGAAAGAGAGATTTTTGTCTAAGGGTTAATTTCAGCCGAGAGCTCCTCCTTCGCTTCCTCTCCCAGTTTTCGCGCATTCCAAATATCACTTTAATGTCGGGATTTTTCACCATGAAAAGTTCATGCTAAGGACAAGCGAAATCTGTTCTCTCGCTGTGACGCGCAAACGTTTGTCGGTACCATCGAGTGGCCTCCCTGACTTTTAGTCAAGGTAAGTCACCCTCCTGCTTCATATAACACAAAACATGTTTTGATGGGTTTTTAGACGTCGATCGTCCCCCTAAATGTACATGTCAACATTACATGAGACGGGTATAAGGTAGCCTACATGGGGATATATACGTGTTAAACAATGCAGAGGGACAGAAATGAGTTGGAAAAATACATTTGGATAACGTTTTTCATGTAGATGCAACAGGGAAATTCAGTCTATATTGTATTTATTCAGCGTCAACACCAGAAACAGAATATGTGGACCAGTGGAGCAATAGATATAACAGAAAAACAGAATCAATGTGTAGATTGATTATACATAGGTGCCACAATATAGTTTGTGCACGTACATGTGTATGTACTGTCTGTGGTATAGTTCTACATTTATTCATATATCCATACATGAGTGTGGATTCATCAACAGTGCTGCTTAAAAGTATTTGTGCCCCTCAGAATTTTCTACTTTTCTGCATAAAAAATACTCAAAACATCACATGACTAAAATCCTGACATAGACAAAGAGAATATAATTAAATACATGAATCCAAAGTGTTATGTTTGTTTATTAGTTTAGGCGGGAAAATGAGCTAATATTACATATCTGTGACTTGCAAAAGTGGGCGGCACAGTGGTGTGGTGGTTAGCACTGATGCCTCACAGCAAGAAGGTTCTGGGTTTGCATGTTTCGGTTCTCTCTGGGTACTCCAGCTTCCTCCCATTGTCCAAAGACATGCTCTCTAGGTTCATTGGTGATTCTAAAATGGCCGTAGGTGTCTGTCTGTGATAGCCCTGTGATAGTCTGGCGACCTGTCCAGGGTGTACCACACCTCTCAATGACCCCGCCTGTACCCCGCCTCCCGCGACCCATCACAGGACAAGCAGATACAGAAGATGAATGAATGAGTTGCAAAAGTAAGTGCACCTCATGGAGTATAAATTAATTTCAATGCCAAGTTACAGTCTTATCTGTTCAGAAGTATTTCCAATCAGTGCAATGAGCCTCATGGATGAATGAGCTTTCTGAGGAGTTGCTGAGTTGCTGTCTATCATCAGGCTGGAAAATATTACAAAACCATCTCTAAAGAGTTTGGAAGCCACAAATCCACAGCCGGACAGATTGTGAACAAACGGAGGAGATTTAAGACAACTGTTACCCGCCACAGGAATCCAGCAAAGACCAAGAAAGATCAATCCAAAAGCAAGTGACTTCTAAGCAACTAAAGGCCTCTCTCACATTGGCTGATGTTAATGTCCATGAATCCACCATCAGGAGAACACTGAACAACCATGGTGTAAATGGCAGAGTGGCTGCTCTCCAAAAAAACATTTTTGCCTGTCTGCAGTTTACCAAACATCATGTGGACAAGCCAGAAGACTATTGGGAAAATGTTCCTTGTTTGGGAATGTTTTACTGCATCACGTCCATGACGGCTTGCCATCATTGATGGACAAATTAAAGAATGACTAAAGAAGAACAATGAATGTTTTGGAATGACCAAGTCAAAGGCCTGACCTTGATGGAATAGCAATGTTGTGGAAGGACATGTGAGGAAACCCACCAACATCTCAGAACTGAAGTGGTTTTGTACTTAGGAATTACTGCTGTAGACAACTGTAAATGTTTGGTTGGTGTTATCGCTGCACAAGGGTTAACTTACATTTGTCACTCCCGGATATGTACAAATTATTAATTTTCTTGAATAAATAAATGTATAACATGTCTTTTTCTGATTGGTTTGGTTCTTTTTGTCTACTTTGAGGATTGTGAGAAAGTCTGCTGATGTTTTGAGTCGTATTTATGCAGAAATGTAGACAATTCTGTCACATGAGTGGCACTTGGATACAAATAAATACAAATATGTGGTATATTTACAGGAATGTATGTCATATTTGCAATTTAACTGTGAATTGTGTAAATTAGGTACTAGGTTCTGTTCTGTGGCATTTTGAAGTCTGATGGCTGTTAGCAAGAAAGAGTCCATTAAACGCTCTGGGGTACAGGACTGAATGAGTCTGTGGTAGAATGTGCTCCTGGGCTGCTTCAGCCCCACATAAAAAGGATGAGAGGGGTTGTCCATGATGCTGTTTTAACTTCCCTCTTGTTCTCTGACACTTCCTGTACACTGTCCAGTTTCATTCCCACAACAGAGCTGGCCTTAGCCATTTGAAATTGTTGGGACGTCACTGGGATGCCTATTCTTGAGCAAGGAATTTATGTAGGATGTCTTAAAAAAACAACGGGCGCCTTTATTAGCCCCAGGAAGAGGTCAAGAGTATGCCACAACATTTCTTCCAGCTGCTCTGCACACCTTTATCACCCTTGGGTTGATGTTGCCATGTTTTTGGGCCTTGTGTTTTACCCTGTAACGTTACATCAGGACCTTCTCTGCCTTCACAGACTGCTGGAAAGTTTGATGTTGATCCTTCCTCACAATCTTGTGTGTAGGAATGCTGTATGAAAACATTCTTAGCATTGGCACACAGAAACCCCAAGATCATATCCTCTCTAGTGTTGTGTGTCATTTACTGGTGTAGTTTGTTAGAGTCGTCAAAGTTTCAACATGATTAAAATCAATCAAACCATGGGAAATGAAAGCAGACAGATGGTTCTCCATGTCCACAGGGATATTCTTAGGACCAACAATTGTTCCCAGAGCTGAAGGAGCACTTCACACGAGTAGACCAAAGTTGTTTGGTTGTCCCTATGTCCATTGTCCTGCACATTGTTACTACACACTTCTAGTTTGATTCAAACAAAACTAAATCTAACAGTTACTCCTATTGACACCATAAATACAACTAGTTAGGATATTTTTCAGAAGTGCCAAAAAAGTAGAAGTAGTAAAGAAGAGCCAAAAGTTGAAAACAGCAGGTTTTCTGTGTTGGGCTGTCACTCACATATTTCCTGTTTATACATGAAAACGTTGAGGAGATCAGATCAGACACAGTCCAGAAACAGTATTGTGTAACAGTTCCTGTAAGTACACATCACCACTGCTCTGGCCCTTTAGTAGACAAGCAGCAGGTTCTGCATGAGCTAAGTTTTGATCTCTTCTTTTGCCCTGTAGTCATTCAACTAAAGATTGGACCTGGTTTTCACAAGCCACACATCCTCTGCACATTCAGACACACAACAGCACAACGACAAATTAGAATTAAATTCTTGAACTGAGACCTGCCTGGTCTCACAAGATCTTCCAAAAATAAATAAAATACCACTGCTCAAACGATAATGAATGTGGGTTTTTGTTTAACCTGGACATATTGGATTAGCTTTGTTTCTTACCACGTGTTATCCAAACCATGTAAAAACACCCTAGCTAGGTTAAATGTGGACGTGTGTTATTATATAAGTGTCTTTCATTCATCCACACCATGTCCTTAACATTTCTAACGCTGCCAATGTAGGAGACATGACTACTATTTTATTCCATTAGTGTGGCTTGTAATGTGCCATGTTTGGGTTGGACCATCTTTGCCTGGATCTGGACATGAGGCCTGCTGCCCATACATGGATTAATATTTTACCTGGATTCTGTTTTTTTATTTGGTCCTTAAAAACATTGTTATACTGGTTGTCACAGCATCATTAACACGAAGGTCAAATCTTCTCAAGAGCATGTGAGAAACTTTAGATGATGGACTTAAAACGTGTTGTTTAAGAAAATCTTTCCTGTTCCATTCTTGAGGGAGGTACTGGTTGTGAATGGTGCTTTGATAATAATATAATGTGAATAAAATATTGCATGATTTTCAAGATCCTTCGATGTACCACATAAACTAGATTAGCATCTAGCCTCCCTATCTTAGTATACGTTAGACTGTTGGACTACTTTGGGACCAAATTCCTCTTGCATGTAGGGGTTGGTAATGGTAAACACTCCTGTATCTGCCCCCAGCAAGTGTTATTGCTGGGGGGAGGGGGTGCCTGGTCTGGTCTAGGTGCGTGGTACTGTGTGGTACTGGGGTGCTGTGCTGTCTCTTCCTTTCAAAGGACTGCATGATGTGTCTAGAACAGGACTCCACCACTGGTAAACTGAATCAATGGGTTCTGGTTTAGAAAGGCCTTTTTGAAAGGCACACATCTGTCACAGTATAGTCCCATACTTCACACTACACTAGTCATGAAGTCCAAAAAAACCCTCTGTAGAACAGGGTGCTGTGAGGCATAGATCAGGACATGGGTATAAAGCCATTTCTAAAGCTACGCTAAAATGAGGAACAGGGCTAATGACTGTTCATCTCTATTGTCGCTATGTTGGACAGAAGACATAGGCCGAGTTTGCCAAACGGCCAAACGGCATTTCACAAGCTCTGTGAACACAAGCAAAAAGGTCTGATAAAATAAAACTTGATGTCTTTTTGCAGAACTCCAGTCGTGTGTGTCAATCTCAAAGTGTGTTTCCCAAGAAGGTGGTAACCCACGCAGACACTTCTTACTATGAGGAATCAGTGCTAACCACCACTACACTGTCCCTCTAGTACCAAATCTAAGTGGCTTAATACTTTAGTACATTAGAATTTCAGTTTTCTTCAGTGTCTTATTGACTTGTAGAAACATTTCCTCTCCTAGTAAGCCCTTTTTATTTTTCACATCAGAAAGCAGGGCATTTGGCTTGGACTTCCTACATCAGTGGGCTAGCTAACCTCTGTTACTTCTGGATAGATTTATTCCGTCAATGTGCAAAAACACTTTATATATACCAGTACGAACCATATTTGTTCTAGTTTCAGTGCTCACTGTATTTACCTTTTTAATCTGTGTGCACCCATTCTACCCCTGTATAACCCTGACTGTGCTTATATTAACTCTGTCTTTTCATGTCTTTACATTATCTAAGGGATAAGCCTGTCCTCAGTTAACATTGACTTTCAAAACCCCACACTCCGAACTGAACATAGTGGCAGAAATATTCTCAACCAACAGAGGTCAAACTTGTGCACTTAGAAAAATAAGTGGCCTTGTTTGTAGACTAGTAAAGGACACAATGTTCCCCTTACATCTGTGGGGCCTTGTCAGTCTATTTGTTCATCAACCTGCCCACCACCACCTCCCACTCTCTTCTTACTTTCCCTGCCTTCCTCCTCTCACCACATCTGCTTCTCATCCTGTAGCACTCATGTCTTTCCTAAGAGGATTCTGACATGTGGTTTTGATGAACTGGGCGCACACTCTCTCTCTCAGTTCCCTTTTCTCTCTTTCACTACCTCATTTTGTTCTCCATTCCTCATTTCCTGCATCCCTGTCCAAACATGCACAGCAGAAATACACGCAAATACACTTGCACAACAACAAGTACATGCCTCTTCATTTTATCTGCTTTTCACTCTCTTTATCAGTTAGTGGTGTGTCTCGCGGTCTATTAATGTCTCTTTTTTTTTGTATAGCTTGCTCTTCTCTTGTTTTCCTGTGGTTTTCCCTGGAAAAGCTATCTTCCTGCTGTCAGTTAATTTTAACGAACATGGGCCTCCCTTTGCCCTTCTCTAGTGCCTTGGAGAAGGACCACAACTCATCTGGATCCAGTTTCTAAATTGTTTATTTTGAGAAAATTTGATGGAGAGTTGTGTTTTATCAGTTTAGTTTAATTTTGGTCTGTATGTAAGTGTTTTGGGGCGGCACAGTGGCGAGGTGGTTAGCACTGATGCCTCACAGCAACAAGGTCACCTGCTCGAATCCATGGGCTGGCTGGGCCCTTCTGTGTGGAGTTTGCATGTTCTCCCTGTGCCTGCGTGGGTTCTCTCCAGGTACTCCGGCTTCCTCCCACCATCCAAAGACATGCTCATTAGGTCAATTGGTGATTCTAAATTGGCCGTAGGTGTGAGTGTGAGTGTGAATGGTCGTCTGTCTCTCTGTGTCAGCCCTGCGATGGACTGGCGACCTGTCCAGGGTGTACCCCTGCCTCTCGCCCGATGACAGCTGGGATAGGCTCCAGCAGACCCCCGCGACCCTTAACAGGACTAAGCGGGTATAGAAGATGAATGAATGTAAGTGTTTTGCTGATCAATAGGGACTCAGCAACTTGAAGCCCGCGAAGGATGTTCTCACGCTCAAGTCAGTTCCACTCAGTGATACTTAAAAGTATTGCACCCCTCAGAATTTTCTACATTTCTTCATAAGAATTACCCAAAACATTAGCGGAACAGCAATATTATACTTGTGCATTTCTTTGTTAAAGAAAATTAATCATTTGTACATATCTGTGAGTTATAAAAGTAATCAAACCCTTGTTTTCGGTATCTGGTGTGACTCCCTTGCAATAACAGGAACAAAATGTTTCCAGTAACTGCTGATCAGTCATCTACAGCTGAACTGACTTCCTCAGTACTGAACTGCTTTTGTTCTGAGACACTAGGGTTTCCTCACATGAACTGCTTGTGTCAGGTTCTTCCGCAACATTTCTACTGGATTAAAGTCAGGACTTGGCCGTTCCAAAACGTTTCTTTTGCTCTTCTTTAACCTCTCTTTTGTTGTACAACTTGTGTGCTTGAAGTCTCTGCCATAGCCCAGTTTCTCTTAAGATTCATCTCACGTACAGATGTCCTGGCTGTAATTCAGAAGTCATTGCTCTGTAAATGTTGGCGAGCCGCCCTGGCCCAGATGCAGTAAAACAGGCCCAAACAAGGACATTACCACCCCCATGTTTCACGGGCGACATGAGTTCCTGATGCTCGAATGCAGTGTTGCTTTATCTCTAGACGTCAAATCTCTAATTTAAACCAAACAATTCTAGTTTGGTCTCACCAGTCCACAAAGCATTTTCCCAATAGTTTTCTGACTAGTCCAGATGATGTTTAGCAAACTGCAGATGGGCAGAAATGTTCTGTTTGGGGAGCTGTGGCTTTGTCCTTGCCACTCTGCCATGCACACCATTCATTCATGAACATTAACATTAGCCAATGTGAGAGACCTTTAGTTGCTTAGATGTTAGCAACATCTAAGCAACAACCTCTCAGACTTTTGTGTGTGTTTCTTTTGGAATGATCTTTGTTGGTGGACCACTCCTGTGGAGGTTAACAGTCTTAAATCTCCTCCGTTTGTTCACAGTCTGTCTCTGTGGATTTGTTGATTCCAAACTCTTCAGATATGGTTTTGTAACTTTTATAGCCTGATGAGCTACAACAACAAATTTTCTGAGGTCTTCAGAAAGCTCCTTTGTCCGTGCCATAATACACTTCCACAAACATGTGGATCAGATCAAGATCAGCCTGTGAAAAATCCCTGATTTTTTTAAACAAAGTGGGGCACTGAACAATAACTCATTACAGTCTCATACGTTTGGATCTCACAGATCAAATACACAGGTACAATATTACATGTTCATGTGTTTAGTTCTCTTTGTCTACATTCAGGACTTGTGTCAGATATTTTGATTCGTTTTTATGCAGAAATGTAGAAAATTCTCAAGGGCATAACTACTTTAAAGGAGTGTTGTTTGTGGAAACATAGTAAGCAGTAACTTGATATTTCTCTGCACTGGTCCCCCTTGATTTTTAAGATTTTATGATTGTTTTTAGAGCTCCTATTTGGTTATGATCTGCTGCTGATCATTTATAATTTGTAAAAATAGGGACAGCATTTTAAAACTAGTCCACAAAATTACACTTATAAGCGAGGCAACTATTGTACAACGCCCTGGCATTTTATCAGCCCATCTTCTGTAACTCAGCCTCTGTTATTAATTAGTCTTTGTCTTGGCATCTTGGCTTTGTTTTCTCCTTTGCAGAAACATGACTCCTGCGGAGATGGTGCCATCAGGTCAACTGAGGTTACATCGCCTCGCTTCCTGGTTTGACCCAGAAAGTGCTGCGGTGAGATCAAGACACCACTCAGCCTAAACCCTTTAATTTAACTCATAGATTCATATCAATTACAATTCAGTTGACATTCTTTGCATCTCTGTGTCCGTGCAGGTGACGACCATCCTGTTGGGACTGTTCCAGGTGCTGCTGTCTGCCTCGCTTTCTCAAACAGACTACCAAAGTCTACCAAAACTCTTCATACTGCCGCTTGTTTTAGGACTTCTAGTATGTACCTCATGATTCTGACTCTGGTTCTTAGTCTGTCAGTAGTTTCATCAACTCTAATCTTCCAGTGAATGCAATACTTAAAAATAACATGAACAAACACAGCAGAATATATTTAATATGCGGGAAATACGCATCCCAATAGACTAATATGGGAATTTGAGTATTTATTTAAGTGTACAAATGTTCATCAATCATCCACATCACTGAGCCTTTACAGCTCCCCAGTTCAGCACATGATAGAGGATGGCGCTAACAATGAAAGTAATGCTGGATCAACTTATATAAGTTACTCTTGTTAACAGCCACATGTTTTACCTCCTGGTTACAAACTGATAGAAAGACAGCATGAACTGAGGCAAGATCTGAATATGTGTCAGTTTGAACTGAATGAAATAATTTGAACCAGCAGTAGAATGAGCTTGAGCTCACATCGTCACCCTTCATTAGGTTGATCTTCATGTTTATCCTTGCATACTGGTTTGTATATGTGTCTGGCTGTAGATAACTTTCCTCTTGGCCTCTGCTGGAGAGGTGGGAGTAAATGACATATTTACATAATATCTTTTACTTACCTATGGGCAGACGAGTGTTCTCTGTGGCTGGTTATAACCAGAAAACCCAGAAAATCAGATTAAAAATCAGCTTAGCAATAGGTGTGTCTGGAGATGCCGGTTTTGTGGTTGCTTCAGCTCCATCTTACAGTATTAAACAATCTGCTGCTAACATCTTGGTGCATTTAACACAGATATGATTCGTGCTTTTCCTTCTTTCTCATCTCTGCCTCTATTGTTTGTATCTTGCAGATTGTGGCAGGAGGGTCCTTCACCATGGCCAATGAGAGGAACCCAAGCAGATTACTGGTAGGTTAACATAACAAAAAAGTTTTCTAATCCCTTTACTTGTTATTTCCTGAGAGTATGAAATGTGCATTAATTGTGAGTCTGTTACATGAAAATGAGTCAAGTCATGGCTCAGTCATTGATGATGACACCTACAAAAGATTTGACAATGGATTATAGAACAGTGACACCATGATCCTTAAAGACTAGGCTGTGACTATGGCTATGGCTATGACTCTTGACCACCTTGTGAGGTAGTGTGTTGAAAGGGGCCTTCAGCATTTGTTCTGACCCAGAAATGGTCACATTTTCTCACTGATGAAAATTTTGACAATGATTTAATCCCTTGTGTCAACATTTGGTATCCTATATCTGGAATACAGAAACTCTCTTAACCAAAGTGGTTTAAAAAAACTCATAATGTATGTGAGTCTCCACTCATCAAGACTGCTCCTAACTCCACCTCTTTTACTCCAGTTGTCTGGTTCTTTATTGTTGTGATGTCTTGTTATTTTTTTTTTTAACTCTGGATCATTGAAGCTCCCATCCGCACTTCAAATTTAGTTTTTGGTACTAATAAAGAAATGTTAAAAAAACAAACAAAAAAAACAAGCAGCAATGACATTTCACATAAACGCAAATATATTGTGAACTAACCAGTAAATCTAAAGCAGGCATGTCAAACTCAAGACCCGTGGGACAACTGTATCCGGCCCGCAAGATAATATTTTATATCTCTCAGAATTGGACCGCAGGTATTTTGCGTGCGCACTATTGATACTACAAGTCCCACACTGCATTGCAATAGTTGAACTTTTGGCAGACAGGTACGTCAATCCCCCCCCAACTTTATTGACAAAGTCATCAGTGCCATGGTTGCCTCGGCAACTGTTCAGCATGAAAATCAGTCCATACGGTTGACCCATAAATGCTCAGGCCACAAGTATCAGAGTGCTAAATACTAAAATATGTGAACAGAGATTGTAGTTACGCTGTACCAGTTAGCAGACAACGGGCTAAATTGGTTAGCCTACTGTTCCGTGGTAGCACACACGGCTATCAGAAAACGTACTAAAATATTTATGACAACACTACTACAGCTAAACACCAGTCAGTTAACGTATACTAACATACAGACACACAAAGTGTCCATGAGTCAAATAACAGCAGCATGTTTAACACGGCCTTAACATGCTAACTTAGCTCCCTGGTTAGCTCTGCTCTCCACCACATTAGCCCCTCTTTTATGTTTTATTCTGGCGCCGATTCAGTGTCGATAACAACGTATTCATACAACATACAGATAATGTTGGGAAACTACACTGTGGACTGTTAATCTCACAATGTCTTCTGAAAAACAGCGTTGTATTGGCCCCAGTTGGTGAAACATTCTGGGGGAAAGTGTTTGGAACAGACCCGCAGGTTTTGCATGTGAGCTTACAGGTTGCATTCCAGGACGCCTTCATTTTTGATGTGTATGCAATGCGTGCTGAAACGAAATGTGGCTTCGCTTCGCCAGGGTCGTCGCTACCCGTGCACACGGAAGGAGGAGGCTGTCTGAAGCCGTGTAGGGACCATTGACCGACAGGGCAGGTCAAGCTAGTTACGTCACAAATCAGTCAAATTTGAAACGGCTTGTTGAAGGACACATTTTCACTCTCAGACCACTCATAACAAACTGACTACATGGCTTTTGAATCAGCTTTTCTTCCCTACTAAATATAGAAAAGGCTAAAAAAGTGACATTTTCATCCCCTTTATCCGCCTTCATGTCCCCTTTAAATCTGTTGAATTTGTGTGAAGAAACATTTTCATTTGCAGTAAGTCAGTGAGAATCGCCCAAAAGAGAGTAATAGTAATAATAGTAAAAGGCCACAGATGTGTTTTATTGGAAATTTGTTCTCATTGCTTGTTTAATCAGTGAGCTTGGTTTTATTCTAAATTCTTTATTATGGCTTGGAAAAAGTTAAATTCATATTTATGTATTAATGATTTCTGATAATATATCTGAAAAGACGAACCGTGTCTCATTTTAAATAAATATCCACTCTAGTTGGCCCGTGATTTGGAGTGAGTTCTCTGATTGGGTTTGACACCACTGATCTAAGACATGAGTGAACAGCTGACTGTATAACTGCTTTAACTGACTGCCCCTCCACAGCTTCGAGGTTGCGCCTGCAGTAATGTGGTCGGTCTGATTGGGGCGTTGCTTGCCTTCTGCATTTACTGCTACACCTTGAGCAATCAACACAGTGAAAACCTGTGTTCGTCCGATTCAATGGACCGCTACGTCTACTCACGTTACGGCTGTCCACAACAACGCCTGGTGGTTAGTGTCATCAAAGCTGTCTTCTGTCTATCATTTCTTTTGCTTTCATTTGTTTTCCTTCTTTTGTTTTTGCTTCTTTACCTCATACAGATTCTCATACGGTAATATATAGAACGTATTTTCAGTCACAGCAACGTGTGTAATTGTTTGATGTGTTTTCTTGACTTCTGCAGAACTTGTCCTCAAGTGTGATACTGCTGTTGCTGCTCTATGACACCGGAGCTGCCGTCCTGCACTGCCTCCTGTCGGTCTCTGCCTTCAAAACACTTAAAACTGACTAATACACATGCACCCACTCATGCACACACACAGAACGATGGGGGTTGGGGTGAGAGGAATTAATGCATTTGTAATCTCTATCTGTATGGATGAATAATGCAATGGATACAGGTGCCTGAACATTCCTTGAATAATGCTTAAATGTTAAATGTTGTTGTGTTGGGCTTAACATGTTATGACCGAAACAGTGTTTATGCATCTCTGGGGTTCTATAAAGCGTCTTGAGACAGTTTGGATTGTTATTGGCGCTACATAAATAAAATTGAACACAACTAAATAACTTTAATTTCTTACAGAGCGGGCCGCAAAATGCTCAAATCAAATGTTCCGCAATTCTTTATTTCACAAACACACAATCAGCAGCATGACAACGCGTTTGGAATAATCGGTAGATTGGATCACAGCAGTACATTGCTCATGCAAATCAGTGAAGGAAATAAAGATGCTCTGTAGCTTTGTTGTCTGATAAATCGTGTGCTCCCCTCAATATAACACTGTTTACTAAAACTGCTTCCAAAAATATGTTGTTCTAAAACATGTATAGGCAGGACTAAGATTACATTAGCCTCTTGACAGACAAGGGATAAAATGAAAACGTCGGTTGAGGGAAATATCCTGCTGGAGCAACACACATTGAAATAACACTTTTAGTTCTTTCTGTGTATTTGAGTCATAGGCTTCAGAACACACATAAAAAGCGTCACCAGAAAAGAGTCACATGAAAAGAAATCTATCCTAAAAACTAACAACTATGATCCACAAGTGTAGTACTTCATGAAGAATAACAAAAACGGTTATTTACAGTTTCTTTGCCAGAGATGTAAATGGTTGTGTATTTATTTGGCGCTTTCTACCTTTTTACTTAAAGTCACATTTACCCACTCGTTCACCCAAGCACACACACATTCACACACAAGGATAATATAAGGTTCAGCGTCTTGTCGTGTGGTCAACGTGTCAATGCTAATTTTAAATATGGAATTAATTTTAATACGGAGCACCATTTTAAGAAAATACCGTCTAGAACCTGTCCTATCAGGCGTGTCTAAGTTTCAAAGACGATTACAGAATTTTCTCATCGTTTACTGCTCGTCTTTTGCCATATGAATAAAAGATTATTTATCCTTTGGTAATAGTATTGCGACCAATATACAGTGACACTTACAAGTATGTGAAATTTTCTACATTGCTGCATCGGCCCTTTATTGTTATGGTGTGTGATGATGTGATCAAAACATCGGCAGATTTTCACACAAGTCATGGCAGTAGAGAAAGAGAACCCAAATAAAGAAATATCGTGTTTTTGTATTTGTTTATGCAGGAGCCAATATTACACATCTGCGAGGTGCAAAGGTAAGTGCACTTCTAGGATTACAAGTTCATTTCAAGGCCAAATTAGAGTCTATCTGTTCAGAAGTGTTTCCAATCAGTGTAATGAGATCCGGGTGTCGTTCAGTGCCCTGTTTTGCTCATAAATAAATAAAAATCTGGTGTTTGTCACAGTCTGATCTTCACAACACATGCTTATGGAAGTGTATGATGGCATGGACAAAGGAGCTTTCTGGTGACCTTAGAAAAAGAGTTGGTGTTGCTCATCAGGCTGGAAAAGAGTTTGGAACCCACAAATCCACAGTCAGACAGATTGTGAAGAAATGGAAGAGATTTAAGACTGTTAACCTCCTCAGAAGTGGTCCACCAGCAAAGATCACCCCAAAAGCAAGACACGTAACAGTCTGAGAGGTCACAATGGAACCCAGGGTAAAATCTAGGCAACTAAAGGTCTCTCTCACATTGGCTAATGTTAATGTTCATGAATGAATGTTGTGCATGGTAGAGTGGCAAGGACAAACCCACTGCTCCCCAAAAAGAACATTTCTGCCCATCTGCAGTTTGCTAAACATCATGCGGACAAGCCAGAAGACAATTGGGAAAATGCTTTGTGGACTGATGAGACCAAACTAGAATTGTTTGGTTTACATGAGAGACGTCAGGTTTGGTGACAAAGCAACACTGCATTCCAGCATCAGGAACTCATGTCGCCCGTGAAACACTGGGGTGTTAATGTCTTTGTTTGGGCCTGTTTAACTGCATCTGGGCCAGGGCGGCTTGCCATCACTGATGGACCAGTGAATTCTTATTTATGCCAGTGAATTCTAAAAGAAAATGTCAGGACATCTGTACGTGAGATGAATCTTAAGAGAAATTGAGCCTTGCAGCAAGACAAAGCCTCCAAGCACATGTTGCACAACAAAAGCAAGGTTAGAAGAACTAAATGAATGTTTTGGAACGGCCAAGTCAGAGTCCTGACCTTAATCCAATAGAAATGCTGTGAATGGACCTGAAGAAAGCAGTTCATGTGGTTCTGTACTGAGGAAGTGGCTAATGTTCCTCCGAGCCGCAGTAGTCGACTGATCAGAAGTTATGTTTAGTTGCTGTTATTGCTGCACAAGGGGGTCACACCAGATCTTCACATACGAACAAATGAAACATTTTCTTGAATAAACAAACACAAAAGCATAATATTTCTGCTTCATTTGTTTGATCGGATTCTCTCTGTCTACTGTCCGGACAAGTGTGAAATCACGCTTGTGTCTGAAGTCATTTTTTAGTCAAATAATCCTGAGCAGCACTGTATATAGCTCACGGACTTGAAGGATTGGTACTTGAACGCAGCACTACAAATGAGGAAAAGGGAGTAAATCCGTCATGGAAACCTAACTTGCACACTCAGCCCAGTAGGTGGCAGTTTCGTCTTTTCATTCACAAAAAGCTCCTCTCAGTCTTTGCTGAAGAAACTTTGTTGCGTGTTCTTCCGTGGCTACTCACATGTAGCTTCACGTAGTTCTTCCTCCTCGACTACAGGCCCATATGTTTGTAATGTTATATTGTTCGTAAGTGTGTTTCTCTAGGGAGGTCGCCGTCATCAAATTCGCTCTCACAATGTGCTCTCATTCAAACGGGAGGGCTACATTTGGTCTGCTGTGTGTCCTCGGTGTCTTCGTGCTTTCTGTTTCGGGGGAGAAAGTGTCCCAGGATGGACCTCCTGGAGTGATGCAGGAGCTCCGGGCGGCGCTGGCTCACCTGACCGGGGAGGGAAAGACCTACTTGAGCGGTTTGGCGGGGGAGCAGACGGTGCTGTCGGTGCAGAAGGTGAAATATATATGTAATTTCGTTTAGTAGCCGGTTTATTTTTTTGCCTTCTTTCTCTCTGAATAAAGTTTTATTTTTTTGCTGTTTTGTCCGTTTGACAGGGGAACAGAAGTATGGAGGCCACATTATACACTTTAAGAACAATAGAGTGTTCCAAACCGGAAGTGTTAACTCACTTTTGTAACCATTGCTTGTAACCTATGACCCCTGTGTATGCTAATATGCAACACTGGCTAAACCATGGCTTAATCACTGTAAATATTAATAAAATGTAAAGTTATAAAGTTACATGTCAATGCATAACATTGACATGTAACTTTATAACTTTACAACTGTGCTTTATGTTGATAAGTAGAACTTCCTGGTTATCTCTATTCATTTTAAGTGTTAACTTGCAGGCTAACAAAGCTGTTGTTCACTGTCTTGTCTTTAAACCTCTTTTTTTCTTCTTCTTCTATTTTTTTTTTTTATTATTATTTTTTTTAACTACTACCCTGACCACCAGGCGTTCTCTCAGGTTCTGGGAGTTCTAGCTGAAAGTCTGGCTGCTGGTATGAACACACTACTCCAGTATATCTCCCACTTCCTGGAGGCCGCTGGGATCCAAGGTAAGGCTGTTCCCACCAACGGCCCGGTAAAGAGTGAAACCAGAAGTTCCTATGAATAAATATCAGGTCTGCTCACACTGTGGTGCTGTTAATCTTGGCCCCCCTCTCACATGTGCAGGGGGTCACCCGTTCTAACTTCAGGAATGGATGCATTGAAGGCCCCTGCATACTAAGCATAGACTGTGCAGTATATAAAAATGTGTGGTGCGTCACCACTTCCTCTCATTGTACTAAAGTAAGGCTAAAATATGTTGGAAATAGGAGCAGAAACCTATTGCTGGTGGTCATTTAAATCTAGAGGCTGCTCAGGAATGATAGATGTGTTATCGAGATCACTGTTCAGCCCAAATATGAGTGCACACACCTTGAAATTCACAAGTATTAAGTGCCTTGTATTATGGTGGATGCTCATCTTCTCAATGAAAATGACGAGTTACCGCTGGTTTTCCAGCTAGCTACTAGGGGTTTATACACCTTCAGACTTTTTAAAATCTTAAAGTAAAGACTGTTATGTGATGAAAGTCATGTTGACACAAACTAGTTGCTGATTATGTCACTAATAAAAATTGCAGTAGAAAGTTGCTTACAAAAATTGAATCTATATTCTTGACTTGAATACATAGAAAAGCTGAGAACAGATAGCTTATGTGTTACATACTGTGCTGCAGATATTTATAGCCTGTATAAAAACAGGCTGCAAGTCAGCACCATCAATAGCCTTCAATAGTGCTCCACACTGTGTTGTAAGATGAGATAACAATATGACAACGACCCATATGAGGAGTTGTGCAGACTGATGGCTTGTGGCAGGAAAGACTTCCTGTAGTGGCCATTTTAGAGAAGGTGCTCCGTTTTCTGTCCATTATTTGGTGGAGAGGGTGGTCATGGTTATCCGTGATCAGTAACAGTTTGTTCAGTGTCCCCCTCTCCACCACCGCTTCAAAAGTCTCCTGTCTGCAGCCAATGACAGAGCCAGCCTTCCTCATCAGTTTATTCAGTCATTAAGTTTTAAGTAAAGAGATTTTAATAATTATTTTTTTTAAATGCAGTTATTGTAGTTAATGATTTTCGTTGTTGATACACCATTAAATCAGTGCAGTTAAAGAGGAAACAATGAGACGACATGAATGAAAGGGCTATAGTAAAACCAGAAACTGCAAAACAGAATTTAGTCATCCAGTGGAAATCATGCATGTCTTTGTTTCATGTCACACACTTCATGAATTTGTTCTTATTTGCTTAATCACTCTGTACTTTGTCACATTTTGCTGGTGTTAATGCACCAATTGTTTCACCTTAGCCAAGTGTAAGAGTCTTTATGCACAAATTGAAAATACAAACTAGTCTTCTCTGTGGAGAGGCTGTGTCAGACTTTGTCCCGTCATTTTGTTGGACAGGGGATTAAAAATTCAGTCATTGATTATAATGAGATGTATACCGATGGCAGTTCATTTGATTGCACCGATAAATACACAAGACAACCTTTAAAAATCAGCTCAGTGTGATTTTGTGCATCCCCAGAAAAATCTGTTACTCATGTTAGCTTTTCCACAGAAGAAACAGAAGAGCCTGTCTTTTCACCATATGTCATATAATTAAAGAGATGAGAAAGGTTTATTAGTATTTAGAATTAAGTTATCATTTCTTTGTGACCCTTAATAAATTGTGAAATTATTAGATTTAGCAGTATTATATCAAATATATTTATTTATTTATTTTTTTTAACAGTTGGCTTCCCCATCGACAAAGTAACTCCAGAGGGGCTGACCTTTGTTGCTCAGTGGGCTCTCGTGGCTTTCATCGGCTACTGGCTTATCTCCCTTGCTTTCCGGTTGGTTGCCTCCACCCTGAGGCAGGCTCTGAGGGTGCTGAAATGGGCCCTGGCTTTGGCTTTGTTTGCACTTATCCTGAGGGACCACCAGGCGGGCACGGAGACCATGGCGATGCGACTAGCACTCCTGGTGTGCATCTGCGTCGTTCTGGGAGTAGGGACCTCGGGGGGTTCTAATGCCGCTGATAAGACTGCTCGCCTGGAGGAGCAGGTGACCATCCTAGAGAGACGGCTGAGAGAGATGGAGAAGTGGACGGGGACAAAAGAGTGAAGGAGGGAGCGCTAGAAATCAAGGGTTTGTCATCATTGATCCTTTGACGGATGACTTACTCTTTCAGGGTTTCTGTAAACTGGCGGAAGAATAGGTTTTTACAATTGAGCCACTTTCCATAATGTGTTGAAAGAGGTTTTGCTTACTTAATATTTTTAACTGACAAAACACAATATTTGGACCGGATTAAGATTGCAGGGGGTCGAGTTCCCCCTTGAAATGTACCAGGCTATTGATTCACAATATATCTTCTGTCTGTGATGGATTTATATAAACTATGCTGATATGTACTGTATGTGTGCTTAGTAATCCTCTATGCTGTTGGAAATACCTCACATGTAGCTGGCTTATTTAAAAGCCTTTTTAGACCAATGAAGCCAAAGACAAGATAACTTTTAATCTTGTGACGTGAACATGTACTGCTAGAACGATAAACACTTTTTGACATTTTTGCAGAATGCTGAAGGTCCTAAACATCTTGATTAATGAATTCTTTAGACGTGATGTCAAAGGTGTGCACATCAAGGACTCGGCCTTTGACTGCCGCCTGGATTACATTCCGCCCAACGCCTCTCCCTGCAGGTAGCGGCTTGCGTATCGTGGTGCCACCTCAGCTACAACCTTTCAATACAAAGTAGTACCTGTCTTTTCTGAGCCCCGCTACCTGTCTCTGTCTCTTAGGGTGAGTCTAGTCACTACGTTTTGGCTGGTGCCGGCCTATACAGTACTCTTTTACTTTTTACATTCCGAGAAGTCGAGCTTGAATTGCTCCTTGAGTTAGACGTACCATGTTCGTGTACAATTTCAAATTTGGTTTTGCAGATAAATAAAGTTGCAGTCTGTCGTAAAGATAAAGTTCCAGTCATTATTGCTCTGGTCACCAAACATACTGCACACATCCATCAAGTAATTTGCATTTCGTATCGTGTGTCATTTGTATATAAAAATAAAATTAGAAGTGTGAGGCTGGGGGGAATAAATATCCGCCTAGCTGGGTAGGATGCGTTGGTCACATTTCCAAGTAAATTTTGTTTTGCTTTAGGGTGCAATATACTATACAACCATACAACATCTACAAGACATCTCCAGTTAATTACAGTATATGCAGCACTAAGTCTGTATGTGTGCTGATATATATCCCAACATGCCAGCAACACTGATATTTCTCAGCCTACCTGAAACACTGCTGGCTCATTCATCTGTGTGGGATTTACAAGGCCCACACATGAATAGCACGTTGAAGCATGTGAACGAAGACAAGATTGTCTACTGGACTTTTAGACATGGTGGACACGATACTGCGTTCACCTTAACTAATTGTTGAATGCCAAGTCGGCTGCTCGCTTGAGCATGAGCTGCATGCCCTTTGGAAGGAAGCCAGTCTTGTCAATTATACACAGACATGCCCCACTGCATCTGTGTATTTAGACACAGATCAGGACATGCTAGTACACAATCCTGCTCCTGTTGTGTAAAAACCTGAAGGTGCAGATATCCGTCCTGATTGACAACACTGAAGTTTAGGAAAAATGTTCTTCCTGATTATTATAGTTCCAGGATAGTTATAGCAAAGAGTCTTTCCTAATGTTCATCCTCTCTCACTCTCTGCTCTCCTCTCTCACTCTCTGCTCTCCTCTTTACCCCGACCAGACCAGGCAGACATCAGTCCCCCCATCATTTTCTGTTCCAATGAAAGCAAGTGTTACCTCCCCACAAGTGCTGCTCAGGGCAGAGTTGTTGTTTGTTCTCAGTCCCTGAGCAGCCAACTGCAGCTCTGCTTTGTAAAATGAAAGGAAAATGAAAAGAAATTCACTTTATTTACGTGTAACATGTTTGGAACAGAATTGGACATACAGACACAATATGAAGAGGTGGTAAATGAGAGGTAGGAGAACAATGTGAGAGTTCCATCAACTACGACTATTACTGGTCACATTTACAAGTTCCACTCCACAGTTAAGACACTGAACATTGCTACTTGTAAGGAACAAGTCTAGGACAGAATGTCAAAAACCGATCTTAATGTGTGGAGATCATATTAAAATGTACCTAAAAACACAATGACAAAGCAAAAAAGAGACCATGTTCACCTTTACTTTGAAAGATGACTCCATGTTCAGACAGCGAGGATGTGAGTAGTTGAGTTTAAGGACAGAGTGTGAGTCAGGTTCATGAAAACTAAAATTTAAACCAAGGCTTCCATCGGCTTATTTTACGAGCTGATGGCAAGAGATGAGTTCAGAGCTTATGTGTTACAATTTCAGACAAGATTCCAAAAATGCAGCTGCCCCAATGACAAACTAAAGAGAAAGGCATTCAGGATGCTAGTTACAGTACAAGGTCAGTAAGTCAGTGGTTTGAGAACATTTCCACATCTCCATCATAGACAACAGGGCAGACAAAGCAACAATCAGACAGGTACAGTCAGTCTGTTTGTACATTTATATAGTTTCATGTAAACCACTGTATCATCAATAAAGCACCACAGCTGAAAAGGTGCATTTGGTTTTAACAACTTTCAAGTTTAAAACAGAAGTTAATACAACCATTAAACCAGGGTAACTACACACTAAGCATGTGTTTGCCCTGTGTGAATTCTGACTGACCGACTGATTTGATGCTGTATGGATGGGACAGAGGTACCAAAGTCTCAGATGGAGAATGAGTGATATAATGGTTTGTATTTTTGCTTTTCTGCTGTTAAAGCAGAAAATGAAGCCACTGTAAAAGGCAGTTAAAGTTCTTCTTCTAGTTACAATCGTAAAGTTTGTAAGCTTTTTTTTTTTTTTCTTTTCACAGAAGCCAGACTTGACATCAAACATGCTTCCTTTAAAGAGAATCCAGGGGCTCTGTATCAAATTCAGTTTGCCGCTGGATTAATAGTACTGACCAATATAATTCTGGACAGTACTGTTTTATGAAGAGGCATATAATCCAAAAAGGAGGTAGACATTGTTTAAGCAATGCTGTTTTCCACAGCCCCTTTGTAAACGGAAAGCCATCATATCTGGAGTTCTGCTTGATCCTGGACCACACCTGTATCTTTTAGTTCTCTGCTAGTGCTGACAAACTTGTGATGCCAACTTCACTCCACGGTGCCTGTGCTGGATTACAGACCAGGAAAACATCAGGACTGCTGATCCCAGGGACCTCAAAACCCCCAAGATCAGTATTTTCCAGTTTGATTATTATTGGTAAGTTGTGAATATGCATAATACCACCTTGCGTGTACATTCATGTAAAAAAAATAAAAATAAAAACAACAATTTTGTCTGCAAAATCACTCCAGATTGATCTGTGTCTTCAACTGTTAAGGTAACTGGACTTGCTTTAGATTCCTGAGGACACCGAAACTCGGTCCTACTCCAGGATATCCAATCAGTGTGGATATGGAAGGCACATACAGTTAGTTTGCGATACAAGCAGGCGTTTTGAGCTGCACCTTGAGGAAAGTCTCATACCAATCAGCCACAACATTAAAACCACTGACTGGATAAGTGAATAACATTGACCATCTTGTGACAATGCAATGTTCTGCTGGGAAACTTTTGGACCTGGCATTCATGTGGATGTTACTAGCACAATGGAGGCCTCCAAAATATCAGGCATGTGGTCCTATAGGTTGAGGTGAGGCTTGTTTTTGTGTGTGTCTGTGTCAGGCTACATCCTGTTGGGGATGGCTGCTGTCATCAAGGAGTGTCATTGCTATGGGATGGGGGTGTCTGGTCTGGTCTAGGTGGGTGCTACATGTCTAAGTAACATCCACATGAATGCCAGGTCCAAAAGTTTCCCAGCAGAACATTGTATTGTCACGAGATGGTCAATGTTATTCACTTTTCCTGTCAGTGGTCATAATGTTATGCCTGATCAGTCTATATATGTATATACTGTATATATATGTGATGATGATATAGTGTGGGAAAACATACATTTTAGGACACTGGGACCATTTTTGTTATTTCAGCTGGTTACCAAAACATATTGAAATTAGTGCTGTCATCCATATAACATAAGTATAACATAGTTAAAACTACATAACAGAAAATGAATATGTGAATATAGAATATGTGTACAGACTCAGTTCTAATTTGAGGATATTCATGTCCAAATTGGAGGACGGGTTTAGAAATGACTCCTCTTTAATATTTAGTCCTAAAAGGCTCAAAAAACACATCAAATATGAACACTATCTGTAAAACACAGTGGGGGCAGCATGGTGCATGCATGGCTTACAGTGACACTGGGTAACTAGTGTTTAATGATGTGGTGAGAGAAGACAGAAACAGTCCGATGAATCCTGAACTGTATCGGGATATGCTGTCCGTTCAGATTCAGACAAATAAGGCAAAGTTAACTGGAAACATTATGAAGACAGCTACGGCAAATTGTCACAAAGGAGGAAAGCCTTTCTTTGCTCACTTTCTATGGCATTCAGACTGCCAAGAATTTATAGTATTAAACCTGACCATTCTCTTCATTTGTCCTATTACATTTAAGGCCCTGAAAATATTTTGGTTTTGTATACAATTGGTTGTAGTTCCTAAAATGGTTTTGTCCCATCCCTCTAAACCATTCATCAAATCAAAGCTGAGTCTACACCACTTATTCATTATACCGTACATATATATATATATATATATATATATATATATATATATATATATATATATGTTTTAAATGCACACGGTGGCACTGTAACATCAAGGTGAAGACGTAAGAAACTGCACCAGGGGTCCGATTTCCTACAGGAAGCTGGAGGATTTCCCATCCTCAATTTGGAACTTGTAAGCACCATCGGCGGAGTTGAGGACGTTGGTGGAGTGGGAAGGGTCAGGAGCTACAGGAGAAGATGCAGCTTCACCCTGGGGATAAAAACAAATGTATGTTGACTTTGTACGTTCAGAATTCAACAAGCGAGAGAGAGAGAGCATAAGACCATTGGAACCACTGGAATTGAATGAGTTTTTAAAGTTATGTAGGTTTGACTCTTAGACTGTAAATAAAAATGGACAAGGCGTCCCCACTTCCTTGACTAAACTGATGTTACTTTGCCGGGGAGACGAGTGGCGCCAAGTTTGGAACTAGAGTCTGCACAGTACAGTATGAGAGTGGAGCCACACGGAGCTAAATTATTGATGACCCACCCACACTTCCTGCGGACTCACTCGCGTTTTCGTTTAATTAATACTACGCTCTGCTCCACCTCCACCACTTACAAGGAAATGTTAGATTATACACTGTACTTACTTATTTATTTAGTTTTTCCAACTCTCACAGTCCTACAGGGCTGCTTCATGGAGTGGTTGGCATGGCAACTGGTAGTCATCATGATGTCATATCCTGTTTCTATAGCGTCAAATAACAAACTTATCAGAAAAATTATATAATACTACTACCTAAACTAATTAAAATGACTGAAACCATCCTTGAAAAAAATGTATTTCAGTGTTTTAGTTTGGCCTAAGTCCCATCCACTATGGAGGAGGTGGAGCTTATGACCTATACTGCAGCCAGACACCAGGGGGAGCTGTACTTGCGTTGGCTTCACTTTTGAGGAGCTGTTTCCGTTCATCTTTATTTACAGTCTATGGTTTGAGTCACCAAAGAATTTTTTTTTTTTTTGAGAATTCTGATATTAATGTAATGTACTGCATCTGGGGTCGGCTGTGGCTCAGTAGGTAGAGCGGGTTGTCGACGAACCAGAGGGTTAGCGGTTTGATCTCTGGAACGTGCCACACGGTGAGGTAAGAATTTTTAGCATAGTTTTCGTATTTTTCTTTATTTTCTATCTTTAGAAGAGTCTTGTTTTGCACGTAATGCTGCTCACATGGACCTTAAACTGCCCCCCGGGGACACACAAAGTTTTCTGAATCTGAATCTGAATGTGTCGCTATGACTGTAAAGTGTTTTGAATACCAATAGGTAGAAAGGCACTATATAAACACAAACCCATTTACCATTACTTTTTTCATCAGCTTTCTGGCAAAACATTTTGAACTGGCATTGAAGCTGAAATGTTCCTAAAAATATACATTTAAACAGTACTCAACACCTGTTACTGTCAAGCTTTTAATAATGGTTCTTCAGTATAAACAGAATTAAGACTAGACTAAGATAATTTAGGCTATTGCATAGAGTTAATTATAGAGTTAAATATAGAGCTAATGTGACCGATGTATTTATATTAACTTATCCTGGATGTTTCCTCAGGTCTACTGACCATTTCGTTGTTGACATTTTCACAACTTCTAAACAAGTTAAACTGCACAGTACAGAAATGTTAGAGTCCTTCTTTGATTTCACTGTTTGTTGTTTTTGTCCAACAAGATTTCTACTCATACTGACACGGTGTGCTAGTTGTAGATACATAAAAATCAGGTTGCTTAGTTTAATTTGATTGGCGCGTGAGAGGCCATGCAAATTCAAACGAGACAATCAATCAGAAACAGCGCCCACTGATTGTACAAACTCTAAGAGAGACTAGTCTGAAACAATATATTATCTCCACAAGCCGGTGAGATGACTCATTTCTCCATACTGTGTGTGTGTATACCTGTGGTGCTGCAGTCAGCAGTGGATCCGCAGGTGAGGAAGCCTTATTCTCCATCGTTACCGACTCTTTCACCGGTTCACCTGATGGTGGTGGAGCGCTATACATGACTGGAGCGTAGCCCTACACACACGCACAACACAAACAAAAACAAAAAACTCACTTTTGGGAAATTTACACTCTCTTATCCTTATCCTATTAACACTTACATTAGCCACTTCACTCTGGGGGATGAAAACATCTACACTATATTGGCAAAAATATTCACTCACCCATGCAAATAATTGAATTCAGGTGTTCTAATCTCTTCCATGGTCACAGGTGGATAAAATCAAGCACCTAGGCATTCAGACTGCTTCTACAAACATTTGTGTATGAATGGGTCGCTCTCAGGAGCTCAGTGGATACTGGCGTGGTACTGTGATAGGATGCCACCCGTACAACAAGTCCAGTCGGGAAATTTCCTCGTTACTAAATATTCCACAGTCAACCGTCAGTAGTATTATAACAAAGTGGAAGCGGGGAACAACAGCAACTCAGTCACGAAGTTGGAGGCCACATAAAATGACAGAGCAGGGTCAGCGGATGCCGAGGAACATAGTGCGCAGAAGCCGCCAACTTTCTGCAGAGTCAATCGCTA
This sequence comes from Chelon labrosus, assembly GCF_963514085.1. Taxonomy (NCBI): domain Eukaryota; kingdom Metazoa; phylum Chordata; class Actinopteri; order Mugiliformes; family Mugilidae; genus Chelon; species Chelon labrosus. Next base: position 22,421,343 of record NC_140338.1, on the reverse strand, counting down.
CAGACCTCCAAACTTCATGTGGCCTTCAGATTAGCTCAAGAACAGTGTGTAGAGAGCTTCATCGAATGGGTTTCCATGGCCAAGCAGCTACATCCAAGCCATACATCACCAAGTGCAATGCAAAGCGCCGGATGCAGTGGTGTAAAGCACACCGCCACTGGACTCTGGAGCAGTGGAGACGTGGCAATCTGATGGACCAATCTGGGTTTGGTGGTTGCCAGAAGAACGGTGCTTTTCTGACTGCACTGTGCCAAGTGTGAAGTTTGGAAGGATTATGGTGAGGGGTTGTTTTTCAGGAGCTGGGCTTGGCCCCTTAGTTCCAGTGAAAGGAACTCTGAATGCTTCAGCATACCAAGAGATTTTGGACAATTCCATGCTCCCAACTTTGTGGGAACAGTTTGAGGATGGCCCCTTCCTGTTCCAAAACGATTGCACACCAGTGCACAAAGATAGGTCCATAAAGACATGGATGAGAGCGTTTGGTGTGGAAGAACTTGACTGGCCTGCACAGAGTCCTGACCTCAACCTGATTGAACACCTTTGGGATGGATCAGAGTGAAGACTGCGAGCCAGGTCTTCCCGTCCAACATCAGTGTCTGACCTCACAAATTCTGGAAGAATGGTCACAAATTCCCATAAACGCACTCCTAAACCTTGTGGAAAGCCTTCCCAGAAGAGTTGAAGCTGTTACAGCTGCAAAGAGTGGGCCAACGTCATATTAAACCCAATGGATTAAGAATCGGATGTCACTTAAGTCCATATGCGTGTAAAGGCAGATGAGAAAATACCTTTGGCAATATAGTGTATGTTGACTTTGCTTCCTATTCCCTATTCAACATGAGAGTGGGTGATCGTCAGCCAACAGATTCCTCTTTGCAGAATTCGTTTTTCAAGTTATCAAAAAGCTGCGTTGGGACACGTCTTTGGTCCTCATTAATCGGCCTTGTGTCTGCTCACACAACACACATGGTTTTGACTTATTCCATTGAATTGCAATCAAGATAAAGCTTCGTATAGTGAGAACAACTGTATTATCATCTGTACATTTTCTTAATATACAGGCAAGAAAACACAGTATGATCCACAATATCAGATCAGACAGGACAGATGAGGGGGATGACTTACTATTAGGGTTTCTAGCCACAAGCCACCAGGACCTTTGTAAACATATTCATTTTGAATTGAGAAAATGTGTAGAGCCTGTCAGTAGTATGGGGTCGTCATCACTCTTTCATACACTCATTCACCACAGGTTCCTCTCAGGAGTTAAATATCGACGTTCAAATCAACACTCCTCTCAGGAATCTAAACCCTAGTCAATCAAACAGCTAAATCGTACCATTGGTGCTGCAGGTCCGGGGGGGTACTGGCCCTGTGGTGGGCCATTCCACTGTGGAGCCTGGGGAGGGGGGATCATAGCTGGGCCAGCGGGAGGGTAGGAAGGGTTCTGGGGTGGGTAGGCTGGGTTAAAACCCTGTGGAAGGAGACAATCGGGAGTTAAACCAGGAAATGTTTTTATATATCTTTAATAACTTGCAGGTTCCAACAGGTCTTTATTCAGAGTAGTCAGGAGGATACGAGGCTAGGTAAGTCAAGTGTGTTTGTATTTCTGAAAGCCAGCTTAATTCATGATACTCACATAGGAGGCGTTACCATTCCATTGTCCTGGGCCAGTAGTTGGAGGAGGGGGGTGTACTGTAGGATCCTGTACAGGATGTATGTAAAAACATTCTTGTCAGATTACCATCGAACAATTAGTTCAGCAATTCTCCTCCATGTATCAGAAACATCCAGTAAATACAGTGATGTGTTTGCATAACGATCATGTATTATGTAGTAAAGTGTGTTATATCATGTGACGCACCATGCCAGGGTTGGGACTATGGTAGTACACCTGCAAACAGAGTTCAACCAGTAAACATCAACAAGTCATTACCAGGTTGACTTTAACACAAGCATACTACGCATTCACGCTGTTTACTGCAGGCAACAGATAACTCTGCTATAAAATATATAATTATATCCATGATTAAATTATTAGTATAATCTCACAGCATTTGGTTGTCCAGAGGGGTTGTAGGGAGGACACGGTCCAACGGGTCCAGCAGGTCCAACGGGACCACCGGGAGGAGGATGGACGGTTTGTGGGGACGCCTACAGAGAGATACACACACATAATGATTACTACGGTAGTTTTAATTTTAGTTCTTTAGTTTTAATGTTAAGTTCATTGTACACGCAAAACACAAGCTATTTATTGAAATAGCTGAAGGAGAAGGGATCTGAAGGCTCAAGCAGATTTATAATGAAAAAGAAAATAACTCCTCTTGCTATTATTTTAATTTCATTTCAAAACTGAAATCATGTTTTGATATTAGGCATTTTATTAAGTCTAATTATTGTTATCACCAGGCAAGAGTGAGATTTAAAAAACACGAATAAAAACTGACTTTAACTTCACCAATCAAGGCTCTACATTAGATTAAATATGCTTGTCATGAAGATGCTGAAGCCATTTGGAAAATCCGTAATTGCAAATGCGATGCTACAAATATCGAGTACAACTAAGGATACATTCATTTTAGTTGTCGTATTACTTGACAGCGTACGGCAACGTTTGGCATCCTTTGAAAAGTGCTGCCGTCTTGGTGAAACTGCATTAACAATTAATAGCTCATGTTTGTGCCTTTTGCTTTGGCCATTTTAAACATTCTCCTGTGATAAATTGCCAAATAAAACAAAATCCTGACATCTGCAACTGTTACATTACATGTGTAACAGCTGTACCTGTAGCATTGCAGCAGTGGCGGGTTTCTTTTTGAAAATCTTCTTCCGGCAGCAGCAGCAAATTCCAGCTGGGATGCCGAGCAGTAAGAGCAGAGCCATGAGAGGGTTTCCTTGTGAGGCGTCATGGTGGTCTGCAGAAGAAACAAGAGGATGGGATGGGGACACACAGATTGTTAGACTTTACAGCAGAACTTCACGAGCCAAACTTATTTTTACCAGCACTGGGGTATTTGTTTACTCATTTGAACAATTCTTTCTTCACTTCTGGCTAGCCATTCAGCTAAAGTCAGATTCCTCCTATTGTCATTACCACTGCTAGGTTACCATTTGCTCAGTCTAGTTAAAAGAAAGTAAATGACAGTGGCCTCTCTCAAACACTTGGGTTCCAGGGAAACTTCCAGGGTGAAGTGACTGATCAAGTTATAAATACCCTAGAGTTGAGAGAGGTTTATACACTGATCAGGCATATATGGACATGGGCCTTCTGAGGGCGTCCTGTGTGTCCTGTGGTGTCTGGTAACAGAATGCTGTCAGTGGGGGTCTTTGGGTCCCATGGGTTGAGGGGAGGGGCCTCTGTGGATCATCCCACAAATACTTGATCAGTTTGGGATCTAGTGAATTTGGAGGCCAGGGGGGTATTCCAGAAAGCAGGTTTACTGGCTTAACTGGATATGTAAACCCAGAGTTAGCGGTAAACCTGGGATTTCGGTTCCAGAACGCTCAAATATGATCAGGCTATGTAAGTAACTATGGTAACATAGGCTCTGAACTTAACTGGGTATGTAAACCCAGAGTTAGCGGTAAACCTGGGATTTCGGTTCCAGAACGCTCAAATATGATCAGGCTATGTAAGTAACTATAGTAACATAGGCTCTGAACTTAACCTGGTAGGGGTAGGTTTTGTTCAGGTTATGTTCGGGTATTTAAGTGCACGTTCAGCCAGACCGCTGTTTCCACACTTGTCACACAATGACGTTTCCTTTTGAGGAAGATCCAATTGACATTGAAGCACAAATCATTCGGGCTATTCACCGTGAGAGGGTGATAAGACCACGACTTAATATCCTTTCTTTTCCTAATGAGTTTTTGCCAGAGCGCTACTGTTTTTCTGCGGAATCTTTAATATATTTAAACAACATTCTCCATCCCCACATTTCGAACGTTACGCATCGTGGATTCGCTCATCGTAATTGTTGCGCGTGCGGGCTCCACCACTCCACCTCCACCTACAACTGAGAAGTTCATAAATTGGTCATTTTCGAACTTGCAAGGCTACACAAATTAGACATAAGTGATTTAGGCGTAGGCCTATTAGGGAAAATGCATTGCACTTGTTAATTTTGCTCCTCCTGGGAGGTTGAGGGCTCCGATGACGTGCCCCCAGAAATCCCCTCCATCATCGGACGCCCTCGATTGATACTGATCGCCAACTCCTCCACAGGGGTGAGGGGGGACACCGCTGGCCCAGAACCGGTCTTCCTCTCCTCTGCTTTCTTCCTATTGGCTTTGAAATGAATGTAACTTGTTGCAATATGGCAATTCAAGAATATAATACTGGATAAGTGATGTCTAAGATGATGCACCCAGATATATCTTACCAACTTGGACAATGTTTTTATATTTTGTTTTGACCTGCGGCCACGTTCTCTTGAGGGCAGTCGGGTTACATCTAATTAAAAATAATACAATATATGACAAGGTAGTCTATAGTATAAGAAAGTCTCATACAAAGCAGTTAATATGTAGCCTAATATCTACTGAATTATTGTGCTTCTGACACATTAGTGTGCTATAGCCTACTAAACTTACGCATTTACGCGGTCGGCAATTCTCTGCCAAGCAAGATCTCGTTCCTTTGCAGACGCGCAAGTATTGCTTTTTTTCGTGATTATCGCTCTTTCCTCCTCGTACGCCTCGAGCAGAACTTGCTGCTCCGCTTCAGAAAAATAGGCTGCTCTGCGCTTTGCCATTTTTACTCATGGTTTCGACTCTCAATAGATGATGCCTTTATAACTTCGCCGTGATCGCGCACAACTCTAGGTTAAACAATCCGGGGTTGATTGAACTGATTGCAAACCGGTGTTTTGGAACCGACAGCTCGGGTTTAGTCGCCTCAGGTTCAGACAACCCAGAGGTTAAGTTTTATCTCAGTGTTTGTTAAACCTGCTTTCTGGAATACCCCCCAGGTCAAGACCTGCTGCCATGGTCAATGTTATTCACTTCACTTATCAGTGGTCATAAAGTTATGCCTGATCGGTGTATGTGTGTCTCAAAAAATGTGCCATGTCAAAATCTTTACTTGAAAGTGAATAGTCAGTCTGCATATAATATAACAAACAAGGTGATGGACAATTTAAAAAGGCCTGACTAATGGGTAGCACAAAGACAATCTTGCAACTAACTAGTGATCTACAAGAGGTATATTATACACTGAGGTGAGAAACTGGCATGGTAGTGAGGAAAACTGTCTGGAAGCTATACACAATGACGGGATACAGGACCAAGTGAAAAGCATTCGGACCACTCATTTCTAAATCGTTCCAAATATGTTTATTAGGAAACTGATCACATTACAGAGAAATTAACAGTTGACAATTATGTTTCCATGTTTTTTACAGAAGATGAGAAAGGTAAACCCTGACAAAAAGGACTAATGACAAAAATGAATAGCAAGTAAACATCAACAAAGCAGATAAAACAAAACGGACAGGACTAGAACAAACAAACAAACAGACAAAAAAAACAAAATTTCTAAATCAAACAGGAAACAAGTTCGAGAGAAATACCGTAAACCTGTTTGAATAGCTATGCAAAGAACTGTAAGGAGATACAATGACGCCAAATAGGAACAAAGCAACCACTGAACAGACGGTGTTTGTTTCACGTCAGAGATTTTTGGGATAGGGAGGCAATTGTATTGGGGTGATAGACACACCTCATTTTGTTTTTTCCACGTAATGGTCTCACTGTGTACAGTGTGCCTTACATATTGGGGCCAATACCAAAAAATACTAAAAGACAACCCTTTTCAATGTGGCATCAACTTCAACATTCTGTGGGTATAAAAAGCTGGTATTGTCAGTAAGTCATTCCAAGTTCATCATTCAAACAGCCATGAACACACGACGTCACTGACACCAAGACACCGCCGTGAACGTTTGCAGTAGAGATGCACCGATTACAATTTTCCCGGCCGATTCCGATTTCCGATTTTTCATTGAGTTTGACCTGCCGATACCGATTTTAGCCGATTACGATTTCATTTTTTCTAACCACTTTACAACACACACAAAGATTTATTTTCTCTTCTTTAATAGAATATTAATATTATCTTTTCTTTAATAGAACATTTTTTGAACAGATAATCGCTATCACTATAAAAATAGAACTATATAAATTACTCCTGGTGTGGGAAGTTCACACACATCTAAAGTGCAGTGTTATAGAAGAACCATTTCTTTCTTTTCATATCCAATATCCAACTAAAGAAATGTGATATATTTAGCAAACTAAACTTCTGTATGAAAACAGGGAAAACAGGTAATGGCAATAAAATAATATATAAACAACAACAACAAAAAAAAATATATATAATATAAATATCGCCTTGTAACGTAACCTAACAGGCTAGCTCTAATGTTAACGTCCATTAGCTTGTATAAAAGCCCGACACAACACGTTATCTTTGACAGAAACAGTTGAGTTTGGTAGCTCCGTCAGAGAGGATGAGACAGAGAGGAGAGAGATCCGGCTGCAGTCAGGTGACAGAGAGAGTGATGCGGGAGGGGCCCGCTGTCTCGGAGCGGAGGGACGGAGTCAGGCTACCGTTGAGAGAAGAGAGAGAAGGTCACAGTGGACCGCGGAGGGGGCATCTTATGATTATCTCGTCCCGGGCCCAGGCAAGACTGTCAGCTGGCCTGCGTGTGATGATGATGTTGCGCGATGTAAATCATGCGGCGCCCGAGTGCATTTGACCGGCACAAAATCGGCATATGTCAGACTGACCGGCCGGTCTCCGGTCATGGCCGATCACGTGAAAATCGGCCGATTCCGGTCACCAGCCGATAAATCGGTCCATCTCTAGCTTGCAGTGGGCACAAGATCATTGGACATTCAGCAGTGGTCTACCGTCCTGTTCACTGATGAGTGTCGGGTCACCTTGCACGGAACTGACGGTCGTCAGCGTTGCTGGAGAAGGCGAGGTGAGCGATACGCCGAGGTCAACGGGGTCCCCAGGGTCTGGGCAGGCATCACCAGTCAGTGCAAAACAGATTTGGTTATTGTTGATGGCTCAGTCACTGCACATTCTTACCTCAGAGACATCATAGAACCCATCATCATCCCCCAGTTCCGCCAGCACACCCCCAACTTTCTGTTCATGGATGATAATGCTCCACCACATCGTGCCAGAATTGTCACAGCTCGACTTCGGGAAGTCGGAGTGCCTCATATGGTATGGCCAGCGATGTCCCCTGACCTGAACCCCATAGAGCACGTCTGGGACCAGCTGAAGCAGAGACTGGATGATCGTACCCCACCCCCACGTGACCTGGCAGAACTGCGTGCAGCACTTGTGGAAGAGTGGAACGCATTGCCTCAGAACAACATCATGAGGCTAGTGAGGAGCATGAGACGTCGCTGTCAAGCTGTCATTGCGGCAAATGGTGGAAACACCCGCTACTGACATTGTCAGTTTTTGTTATTTGGGGCTATCCTTGTTATTGTCTAAATTTTTGGGGTAATAAATATTAAACTAATGAAAATGGTGTTTCTTTTCATTCATTATTAGTAATATTAAAGGGAACTTTTACTTATTTCATTAAAATTCAGACCAAATAGCAAAAGCACTCATGTAAATAACAATATCCCTAACTTATTGTGAGTAGTGTATATAATATATATACCGTAAATCCTCTAATACAGGCCCGGGCCTTTATTTTACTCAAGCGCATCGCGGTCCAGGCCTTTATTCGAAGGAGGCCAGAATTAGAGGCAGGCCTCAATTTCTATTTGAGCAAAACGAACTACCAGTAGAATGAATAAAAACAAGATTTTGTGTCTATTTGAACCTATAAAATACTAGGTTCATTTATTGAAAACGTACAGTTACCATAACCTGGTATGCATACAGAACATTAACAACAAATGAGCGGAGCGACGCGGTCGGGGCGCACTGAGGACAGTCCGCCGCCGGTCGGCAGTCGCGCCGGGAGCGAGGGGGCCCCGTCCCTCCCCGCAGGGAGAGAGGGCGCAGTGAGCACTGATTCCACGACCCCAGGGAAGCGGCGAGGTGAGATGCGGGGGGTCGCTGTAAAGCTCGCGGCCGGAGCCGGCGAGCCACCTTCGCCCCGAGCACTTCCAGGCCGACCCAGAGCCAATCGCGGCGCACCGCCACGGAGGAAATGCGCCCGGCGGGGGCCGGCAGACGCCGGGGAGAGGTCCCGCTGAGGGGATCCTCGCACACCGTGCCGCCGAAACCCTGACCCGCCGAGATGGTTCTAATAATAGCCCCGGCCACTATTAGAGACCGGCCTTTATTTACCTCCGCTGACAGCGAGACCCGGCCGCTAATGGAATACAGGCCAATATTAGAGGATTTACGGTATATAATAATATATAATATATAAATATACTGCATTTGGGTCCTCCCTTTCTCCCCTACACCTGTGACAAATACAGAAATCTGTTGGGGACCCACCTGTCAGGTCCATCTTGGTTATCGACACCACCCGGTCCCTGCGATCTTTCAAGGTGTAACGTCCCTCATCACTGGAGTTCACGTTCCTGATCTCAATTTTCGTGGCGTGAGTGTGAACCCGGTCCCAGTAATCCGGAAGGTCCTCGGACACCCTGGCACCATCGCGCACCTTTGGGTAACAACAAACATGTTGGGCTGGATCACTGGATCGCCGCTGCATCGCTGTCTGGACAACTCAGAATTTTGTGCAAAAAACAATGAAAGGCCTTCCATCTCACCAGCGTAACGTTAGCACTCGCCCCAGAGAAGGAGAGGGTAGAGTCGGCCAGGTCGACTCCCTCCAGTGAGATGTAGAGACTCTCGCCTGCTACACACCTCATATAGTTATGTCTGGCTTGAGTGGAGAGAAGGATAAAGAAAAGGAGAGATCAAAGCCAAATCTTATTCTGTGGAGTGACACTTTGGCATCTAGGCATCATCATCTGGACAAAAAAACCTTCACAGTATATTTGCAGTTGTAATCATGAGCGGTTGGGACTCGTAACACCTTATGATCAACTTGACAGTGTTGACAGACTGTCACAACGCAAGACCTGTTGATTGGGCGGCACAGTGGTGTGGTGGTTAGCACTGAATCCATCAGCCGACTGGGGCCTTTCTGTGTGGAGTTTACATGCTCTCCCTCAGTTGGGTACAGTGACAGCTGGGATAGGCTCAGACCCCCGCGACCCTCCAGAGGACAAGCGGTTACAGACAATTAAATGAAAATGGAAGTTCTGTTAACCCTTCATGGGACGAGTAACCATATACGGTAACTTCCACACATTTTAAATTGCATCCCTGTGCCACGTAGTGAGGTCTAGAGGTATGTGGTTTTCACCCAGCCAATCAGTGAAGGTCAAGGCAACATTCTCAGGGTCTAATGTGGTCTGCAAGGTCCACCTCTGCACGAACACGGAGCTTAACTGCTTTATTAGGGACCATGAAGAAGTGGCCTAACGTTGTCTAATGTGATAATGTGTATGTTGACAAGTCCCTGAATCAGCACTTATGTTCTAATAGTCTAAATACATGTTTACGTTTGTTTACCCCTTCAAGGGGTCAAGGAACTATATATGGTAATTCACTGATCTTGATTTTTTCCATGAAAATAAAAAATTTTGCAAAATGTCACAAAAATAAAAAAAAAAGTCTTCTTACACCCTACAATAACACTCTGGGGTTGACATTTAGAATGTCCAAGTATTTCAATGAGTGCCCCGTAAAGTGTTAAGTGTCAAGAGTCCAAATGTTGCGCAATAGGAACAAGACCTTCCTCAGAAATGGGACAAACAGTTTTTTACTGAAAATAACTTGCCTGGCACATACGCCGAAACATCTGGAACACGGGAACAAATTAGCAGCAAGGCTGAGCGGCCGTGCCGTACCCTGCTCTCTTCCTCTCTTATGGGCCTCTGTTGTAATCCTGTTTGTTTGTTTTTGTGTTTCCTGTTTGTCCTCGGTCTTTCTTATCCTGCTTCACTTCCTGAGGTCGCCTTCTTTGACCGCTGGATTGGTTTCTCCCTGTGTGCCTCTGTGAATTCACCCCTGTGTATGTCCCCCTGTGTTCTTGTACAGTTTCTCATGTTCCTGGGGTTTTGTAATGGTTTTGTTATTTGGATTACACGTGTTTTTGGATCTAGGATTTTGTATTTCGTCTGGTCCACAGCTGCCATTATTTAAAGTCATTCCGTTTCCTGCATTTGGGTCCTACCTCACAACTCAGAAGGTGACAGCCATGTGCCTTTACATTAGAATGGTGATTAGCTTATTTGTGCTTTAGACCTAAACCACGAAGGATTCAATGCTTTCTTCTCGTCACTGGCTTTCCCTCTCTTGTTCGCCTTACCACATCTGTGCACCCTCTCTCTCTCTCTCTCTCTCTCGCGAACAACAGAGGAAAAGACAAAGGAGAGAACAAAATCCGAATCGTATAAATAAACTGAGAGCTTGGAAAAACCCAGCATGTGTGGATGGTTATGCTGTTGATTATGTCACTTAACAAGTTACCCCAGAAGGAGAGCCCTCATACAGATGATCCCAAAAGGATCAGAATCAAAAAACAAAAGTTTTAAATATGTTGAGAGATGTGGAAAAGATGCAGACCTTTACAATCCCACTGGAATTTTGAGTTTCCGAGTTTCTATCCAAATGTGTGCAAATGCATAACATAAAGAAAAATGTTAATGCCAGTTTCACTCCACTGCTGTTGTGGGTTTGTGAAATAAAAAAAAAAAAATGGATGTCGAGAAGAAGGTGCAACTAAACAGGAGGCAACACTTAACCTCATAATTTGAACAACAAAATTCAGTTTGCTTCATCTGTGTTTTGAGACAGGGTTAAGGCTCCTGATCACTGTGAAATGATCAGTTCCTCTCCTCGCTCCCAGGAAAGCTTCAGTCGACGCTGAATTCAAGCTTCATGCACATTTTTCATCAATTTCTGCATGTGTTTTTTGCTGTTTCCCCTGTGCCACAAATTAAAAATGTGCATGAAGCGGGCAGATACAAAGAAAAAAAAAAAACCTACAGTGATTTTTATCACAGAGGCTCGTGTTTAGTAAGTAACTAACTCACGTGTTACTGCCACTTTCACGTTGGCTATCTCTTTATTCCAGAAGTCTCTCTGGATGTACGTCCCCTGGTCCTCATACGTCACCTAAGAGAAAAACAAAATACAGACCAAATCAGTGCACAGTGAAGGTTGTGGTTCGATCCCCAGGTGTATGAGCTGCATGCGTAAGTGTCCTTGAGCAATACGCCCAACTCCAAGTTGCTCCAGGTGCTTGGCACTGGTGTGTGAATGTGTGTGAACGAAAAGGGCAGACATGTCACTGTGACTATATAGCACTGTGATACCAGTGGATTGAAAGGTGCTTCACATATACAAGTCCATTTACCGTTTATCGAACCTATAACCTGAAAGAAAACGGACTAATTTAGGTTTGGACAGAAGTGCAATGCCTTTACTATAAACATTAACCACTGCAGCAATCAAAGGAGTAATTCTGATGATAAAAATAAAACCTTGATTACCTTGTCAATATACCAGCGTCGGTCACTTCCTGTGCCAGACACCCTGCCTTTGTTCAGCCTATAGGGGACAGCAAAATGGCCACACAGAAGTTCAGCTCCTGCAACCGTACTGAAAGAAATTCACATCTTGCTATCCTGTCTACAACCAGGACGTTGGCTGTTCCTTAGCGTTTCTGACCTGTGGAAGCTCTTTTCCCAGTACAAAAAGGTATTGCTGGACTCATCGGCTGGGCTGAACTCCAGCTTCTCCGCATTCTTGAGCATGTAGATCTTCAGCTGTCGGCCATGGGCCAAGCGCTCATGGAGGTCGTGGACAGCATAAGGCTCTGAGACAAAGGCAGGACATGAAGGACAATGAGCTGCTGAAGCTAGGATATAGCGCAGGAATGGAATTTATGGTATGCAGCGATACTTTCAAAGTATTGTAGCACCACTGTATTGTGCTGGACTGACACATGTATTATTATGACATCCCCATTTTAGTCAGCAGGCTAGGCTTAATAACAGGAACATTATAGACAAACAATAATTCTGTGAATAACATGAAAGGGGATTAGGTGCAGGAATAGTGTAATAGAAGAATACATTCACTGGTGTACCTAATGTTGTAAGTTATTTATAGTTTTATCAATGAATCTTTTAGTGGTGCATGCATTAACTACGCATGTCATCCATCTCCTTCAGGGAATGGGTCTGCATGCTATGCATTTTGGACAGCTGTCCAAAGTTTAATCTATAACAGAGCCTTAATTATAAAAAAAGTGGCAGAAAACTTCACAAATTTCGGATATTATGGCCGATACACACAGGATTCAGGTCAGTTATTAGAAATTGCTAAACTAGTCCATCACGAATAGGGCTAAAGTCTACAGTGTGGTACCCTTTTTGGCATATCTATTGGAGTGTTGCCAATACAAAACAAAGGTTCTTCCTCCAGCTGTATGTTGGACTGACATCCCAAACTTCACACGGGAGAAAATGTGACGGAGCAGTGAGACGATACTCACCTACGACGACGGCGGCCGACAGCAGGATCACAACATTCCAAATCATCTGCAAGCAAGTCAGTGAGATTTTGTTAAAGATGAAATCAACAGTGGCATCAATACAGAGCAATCACTCCTTGTAAGTCATGCTCAGTCTGTCTGTCTGTCAACAACCCATTATGGTCGCCACCACCACAAGCTTCAGCAGACCGCACTCCACTGTGGTGGTGTACAACGTTTCAAGTGGCCGGAAGTGCTTGTTGTCTCCGTTGCCTCTCCGTTGCCGTTAACAGGGAGGTCGCCCCGTGTGATGCACAACTGTAATGGCTGCAATTACAGCAGTAACAATAGCAGATACATGTGTATAGGTATACAGATACCGTAGTATTGCTTGTGTCTTTTTGATATGCTACATGCATTCGTTGCAAGCTCTAGATTAAACAGTGATGCTCAAACATATTCAGTGATTTGTAGAAACAATGGCTTTCATGAACCACTGTTCACTGCATGACGCGTTGCCTGCATAATATCATTGCACTGGCTATCCTATCCTTTACGTCGTGCTTCGGGACTACACCAAAAATGTAATAAGATCCACGAGTGATTCCGGATTCTGGATTTGAGCCTGCCGTGTCTCCAACAGGACCTACCGACCTAAAATAATTAAGAAAATAATTAAGTGTAAAGGCATTATTAAATAATTCTATAATTCTGTAGTATGCGCTCGTTGAGCCAGGCTTTGATATTCATCAACAAGTCAATGTCATTAACTTCTTTTTCGTGGCGCGATGGATAGGTACAGTCTAAGAAATTTACAGTTTTTCCAAACAATAAATTCTGGGAAACAAGAGCTTTGAAGCGCATCCTCCAGAGAAAGAAAGGCAGGACAACCGCAGAAAGGTTGGAGATTAATGAAAAGGTCAGACACGACTTAATTGTAGAAAAACACTTCAGTAAATAAATCACAGAGACATGTGCTCAGCCTTGAGATGAATTAAAACTATTCCAGGGACAAGAAGAAGAAGAAGAATATGTAATAACTACTCAGACAGTAGTTCTTAATGGACAAAGACCGATTTTAACAGCGCACTAGAGCTGGTAGTGGAACCAGGCCAGAGGAGCTGCTGCTGCCGTATTAATAATGTTACAGGCAACAGTTGACCATTGCTCTGATATTTATACTGGGAAGTCGCTGATATGTCATATATCTTCCTAGCTATCAGACAGTTTTGCAAATTAGTAACATAATTATAATCTAATACCAATGGAACTAATGGATAGTGGACCCATTATCAGTCAGAGGCTCCAGTCTGAAGGTATGAATGGAGCTGAAACTTCTTGGGAACAGAGGTTAAGATTGTGTTGTAAATGGATGGCAGACTTTATCTCAGTCCACCTCCTCTGTTTAGAGAAGGTTTTTCCAATCTGATACAGATGGCTTCCTTCACTCCTCCTTCAAACCATTTGTCTTCTCTTGCCAAGATTTGGAAGTTATTATCTTCAAAGGTGTGTCCTTTGTCTAATGTCCAGTGTAGGCGGACTCCTGAATAATTTCCTGATGAGCTGGTTCTCCTGTGTTGGGACATGCGTTTGTGGATGGGTTGTTTTGTTTCCCCAATGTACAACTCTGTACAGTCCTCACTTTGGATCAGGTTTTTTTTTTTTTTTTTACATCACAGACACACTGGAAGTTCGCAAGCTCTAGCACTACTACTAGACCATCTACTAGACATAATGTGCTCAAGTAAAAGTTACCACTCATAGTCTCATTGTTTCAGACAACTTTCTTGTCTCTATACTTGTTCTCCTAGATCTTGACGTTGCATTAGACAATATACACAGTATTTTACTACACGGGTATGAACTAGTTTAAAGACGCTGGGATTTCATCTTAAAAAAATATGAAGGTGAAGCCATCCATGAAATCAGTTTTTCAAAGGCCAACTGATTAACTGTAGGAAAACACAAAGAAAGTCTGGATAACTGGTAACTTTCTACTTCTAAACTGAAGCAAAACAGAAGTTACACAAGTCATAAGAGCTATTCAGGATGGTAGCTCCTAAGCTTTAACTTAACTTTTCCACTGCCATACGGAACTTTGGAAAAGTTTTTGCAAAAGACCTCCTACCCAACAAGGTTCTCTTGCGTAAACAGAGTTTTCGCTTATTCATTCAGAAGAAAAAAAACACCAACCTCTATTAGAAATGATCGCCTGAAAAGGAAAAAGCCTCTTAAGCAAAGCATGTTCATTAGTAATGAGAGCCTTTTAATATATTCTGTCCTTGTAGCTTGTAACCAAATAATAAATAATCTAATCAAGAATTAACAAATGGAAGTATTTAATACAAGTACACAGTCTGTGATTCTGTCATTAAATAACGTATTAGCATGCAGTTAATTACTGATGTGATCATGATGTATAAGGAGCCGGGTGGAGTTAATCAATCACTGATGTCTTAAATCGCTTTAACTTCAACACAGAAGACTACCATGCGAATGGAAGCTGCCAAGATTAGAGTTATAACCGGTGGCGCGTTTCTTTTCTGAATGAATGAGACAAAACTCTGCTGAGCAGGAGGCTTTTGATGTGATTTCGGGGATATAGTGCATTCACACTACCAAAGGAATGTGGTCACATGCAGACAGATGCCAACCAGACCACCCCCCAAATGAGGTCAGAGATGGGACCAATCAAATGCAATCTCAGTGTGTCCTGTTCACACCTGTACTTTGCACTGGTCACTTTGCGATCGGATTTCCCCGGACGGATGCTGATGCAAGGTCTGAACGGGGCCTCGGGTGAAGGCTGGGGACGCGAGTGAAGATGGATTTTGATGCATAATAAATAAATAAATCACTGCATATAACGGCACTTATTACATAAATTGAAAATGAAGCTTTCCACAAATATGTAGTTTGCAGAATAGGGAGAAATGTTTGAGTTATGTAGCCATCCAGTGCGTATATCGATGGTACCCCTACCTGGACTGAACCGCAAAATTTAAAAGCAAATATTTAATCCAATGAAAAAAAAAAAAAAAAAAAGCCTAGTTCGACCACTGTCGAGCAATGCATGGTGGGGCAACCTTTAATGCAACAACTGGCCTCTCCTCACTGCCGATATATTTTTGGCGTGACCTGGCAGCCTCACAGGCCGCAGCCATGGGTGGGGGAGGTGATCTCCTCCCTTTGAGAGCTAAAGCTGTGCCCGTCAATGGTGAGAGGAAACAAAGAGCGGAGGCAATAAGCTCCGTTCTTACGACTGTTGTGTCAACTCTTTTCAGCGTTGCATCTGCCAGACTGAACGCTATGTGCCGCCGTCACAAAGCGGCGAGGTGTGGCCGCCGGCACAATATAAATCTGTGTCCAATTCCTTCATATCACAACCTCACGCATTCCCTCCGGGCGCAGGCGGCACGGGGGGAAGAACCGGTCTGAAGGGGCGGCAAAACCACCTAAAGGCTTTTGCGAATAACACCCTCAAACTTTAACAGCGTGATCTTGCTTCGTATGTTTTTTTGTTTTTTTTTTTAGAAACCGGAGCAGCAGACCTTGGAGACGGACAGCGACACACGGCAGAGAAATGTGTCTGCTCCGAGTGCACGTTATAGGCTCAAGAAAAACCTTTACACACACCTGCACAACATGCAGACCTATATGATAAGTTTGTTTCCAGTGCAATAGGACTTCTTTTATGACTGCCGGTAACACGACTTCTCTCATGCCGAATAGCCTCACTCACTCCGGTCATTTGCGCTTTGGTTTGTTTAGGGACAAACTGTGCCATGCAAAACAATTCAGCAGTGTTGCAAAACCGAACAAGCAAAGGCAGCATTTATTCACCAGCAGTCGACTACTTACCCTCTATTGTGAACAGTGTGCGTATATGGAGCTCCTTTCACCGTGATAGGGTTCGACTGTCAGAGCAACCCGACTGACTGATCCAATGACAGATCTCACTATGGAGTGGAGATGGGTGGAGGCGCGGCCAAGAAGTGCAACCTTCAGGACTACAGAAAAAAACATTAAGCATTTATGTGAAAAACTACAAATCTGAAAAACAGGTGGAGGTGAAACAAACTGCAAACATTCGGACGGACATAATCAAAAAATACTATGATACGAATTCCAGAGCACTACATAGATATCAAGCATCGTAAAATGATGTTTATCATGATGTTCATCACCGTTTTCCACCTCCCTCTCATCTGAACTGTTCTTGCACAACGCAGATTATTAAAACCCGACCAGATTCTGGTGCTGGTCGGACTACCGTCGCTAGATGGCGCTGAGGCAGCGCGGCCACTATGTAGGCACATGAACGCATCTACAAACAACATGGCCGAGGAAGACAATTCGGCAATCACTGCTGAGCATCATGGTAACCCACAGACTAGTGCATATAAAAGAATGGTAAGCGTGCTCTAACTGAGGATTTTATTTTGAAGGTTGGGCATGCACCAAGAAGGATCGCCTGGCTCTGTAGAAAGCCTGGATGCTTTTTTCCATTAAGGTAATTTTACCTAGTGTATATGAATGATAGTGAATGAGGCACTTACAAATTTAAGACAGAGATTTGTTGAAACCGTCCAGCAGCAAGTGAGCATCAAACTAAACACCCGCCCGTCTTCCCAGGCCCCACCTTCGCCTGCATTACCGTACTGAAGTTAGTATATGCGCAAGAACGTACTGACGAGACTAGACTGCCATACTGTAGTCTGTAGGACTGCCTCTTTTAACCCCCACAACATTCCTGTAAATGTCACTAAAACATCATTATTATTATTATTATTATTATTAATAATAATAAAAATATTGCATTTTATAACTTGCAGACTGACTAGGACCGTTCTATGCATAGTTTGTATGTTCTATATGGGCTTCCTCCCATCTTTCAAATAAATAATTGCCTGTAGGTGTGGTTGGGACTCTGAATGTTTAACTGTCTCTTTATTTTAGTCCTATGACAGCAGCCTGTTTTGGGAGTACCCTGTTTTTTGTCCAGTGTCAGCTGGGATAGGCTCCAGCCTCCTGTGACCCTCGGAATAGAGGATCACGAGAATGTCTGTGTGTTTTCACCATCATGTTGTATTTACTTCATGAGTGAAAAAATCCAAAAGATGGCGGGTGTGTAAGGTACAAGGTGGTTTGTTGTAGACAGATCTGTCTAACTCTTGTGTGCTTTGACGTAATAAAAGACGAGCAGCAAAGAACAGTCTCTTGTCATTCTCTCACCGTTATTATATTATGTTGTTCTCTTGTGTTTCTGATCTGACAGTCACCAACGGCGTGTCCAATATCTAACTTGACACACACGCAGTTGTGTTCAAACCACTTCAGAGGACAATCCAAGCCCTTACCATAACCTTATCATGCTCCATAGACAGACAAAAAACATTAAATAGATGCCTACCCTCTGATCACCAAATAGCTCAAAGACACAGTTAATCATGTCACTTTTAAACCGCATAGATTATCCATGACAAGTTATGTGAATCTATTAAGCATTACCTGTGACACAGTGGACTTCACAGAGCATTAGATATTTTGTAACCAAGAGCTCAAAGCAACTTCCAAACAGTAAAAATATAGCAATGGATTATTCATATTTTGGTGCACAAATAAAGTTGGGCTGTCTTTAGTAGAGTCAATTTTTGAGAAGCAGTTTCAAGACCAAAGTTACAGCAGCTATTAATGCAACTGTTTCTAACTGGAATATGTGCCCTATCAGCTGGCTGGAGAAAGTTTTGGAAAGGACAATAAACCATTTAGTTTTATTTGACTGGCCTCCAGGAACATTCATCTATAAACACTAACAATGTCAGAATACAGGGGAACCTGCCATTTGAATTGTATCCTAATTTAAATACCTTGGCTTATACTTATATAAAAACACCGTAAATAATGAGACATTTGTTCATTCCTATTTCTATTTGACAGACTAATAGTAAATCCTGCGGGCTACACCCAGAGTTTTACACTGGACGTTGGGGGGTGGGGGGTGGGGGTTTTATCATCCTGAACACAGTTGTCCTAATCCGCTCTTAGAGGATAGAGGCTTAGTGGGACTTCAGGTTGTGTTGACCACTACTTGTCTAAGAGACAACTATCCAAACATCCAGGACCTTTTTATTTTCTTCTTTCAAGTACGGTGTTGAATTATTTATTTTTTTAGATAAACACACCTTCGTGTCTGCGGCTGGTTTTCTGGCTCCGGCAACTTTCTTCAGGTCAAATCTCTTGGAGTAACTGAAGGAGCGTTTTCTTTCCACGGGGCTAATTTGGAGGCCATTTTAATAGCCGTGTCAGCTAGAGGAAACATAGCTCTCTGAGTCCAGGGCTTTTCCTTCTATCTATATATCAATTATTTACATTTTTTTTTATTGAACCAACACTTCTCAAAATGAAGGACCGACTGGCACAGCTCAAGGAGGTGGGTAACATTTATTTAAACCTGGGCCACTTATTTGTCATATTTACTCTGTGGAAGCACCTGTTGCAAGTACAGGCCCTACCTCGCCTGTAACGTGAATCTAATGGTTGAAGGAATCTATTTGACAGAGAATCTTATTAAAGACCACACCTTAGGGAATACTACAAATAAAACGTATTTGTAAGTAAGCTATGTAACTCTCTTATTGACTACATTCATTTTCACATATTGGGGAGGTTTCCGGAGTCACGTACGGCGTAGCTGAACAGCTTTAAAATATAATCAGAGGTGTGCCAAAGGATGGCAAGAGTGCATGTGAGGCACACATCCATTTAACCTGCAAAAGGTGTCACATGACAGTGGCACACATGTAGCTGCAGATGAACCAAAGTGCCTTCGAAGCGAAGGCTGTGGAGATTTGTGGGGATCTGATCAAACTGGATTGTTTTGATCTGGTCCGTGTCTGTGTTATTACAAAAATACATAAGGTGGTCAAAATTCCTAATTCTCAAGTTCAGAGGTGATCCTCTTTTCAAACGTGTGTCTGTTTTTAACAAATGTGTGTACGTGTTTAACAGAAGAGTGACACGGCTGGCGAGGATATTGAGGTTCCCATAGAGAACCAGGCTTTTATGGATGATTTCTTTGCTCAGGTAATAACACACTATGTCTGTCTATTGCACTGCACATTTTTTAAAAAAACAGATGCTTTTGCTTACTGACCTGCGTGTGTGTGTCTTTCAGATTGAAGATATCCGCACGAGCATCGACAAGATCGATGAGAGCGTCACAGAAATCAAAAAACTCTACTCCACAATCTTATCGGCCCCCACATCTGATCAGAGTGAATGTCTCCCACACTCACAAACACAAGTTGGAATTATTGTTTTCATGTCTGTTGCCCTCTTTTACCTCTTTAATAATTTTCTTGTTCCCACTTTCTCTTCTAGAAACACAGGATGATGTTGAAGCCCTCACCAATGAGATCAAAAAGTCGGCCAACAATGCAAGAAACAAACTTAAGAGTCAGTATTTATTCTTTTTATGTTATTGTGCTTATGTTTTTTGTTTTTTCGTGCGTCTTGAGACAATCCAAATTCTCTAAAACCATCAGATCAAGCACTAAGGTGATGGTGGACAAGGAAAAACTTTGAGAGCTATGCCAGCATAAGTGGAATACGGTTCATAATTATGTATTCACATGTTTGTTTGTTTTTTATTCATGTGCTTGGTGGTGCAATAGGATCTCATTTAAGTCACAGGTTGTTATACTCTCCTGTGAAAGGATGGAAAGGAAGAGTTGAGGGAGGGGTATTCAGCTGATTATAGGCACTAGCTGCATCTAAATCTTACACACTGGATATTTAAATGCTGGCAAACATGTAAGTAACCAGTGTCTTAAAGACATTTCATCTCTAATTGTAAAGCAGATGACTTCAGAACGCTGGGAAAACAAACAATCACTTCACGAGCACATGGCACAACACAGGAGAGCCTACTCAGTCAAAACATTATGTTGAATCAACAGTTGAAGTTTATTTCTGAGTCAACAACAGACAAGTATGTGTAGTTAACTGGACTGTGTGTGTGTGTGTGTGTGTGTGTGTGTGTGTGTATCCATCAGGTATCGAACGCCAGCTTGAGTCAAACACAGATGAGAGGGCCTCAGCCGACCTCAGGATACGCAAGTCACAGGTTAGACATTAAATCCACTTTGTTTGACCTAACCTATACAGTCTAGAGAAGTGGAGCTCAAACATGAAGATGTGTCCGTTCACCTATAGTGTTCATATATTGTTTATTTCTAAATAGGGTGGAAATTCAAATGTGCCAAGAAATGTAATCTGTGCTTTTTGTCTTCCTATGATGTCCGCTGTAAAGAAAAATGATTTTTTGGTGTATTTTTTGCTGCTTGCTGGTTTACTGTCAAACTGGTCCACAAGCGTCATATATTGTTCCATCTATTACATTGAATATGAGTAAATGTACCAAAGCTCTGGAAACTATTCAAGAGGTGGGATACTTTTTATTGGCAGTGTAAGAAGCAATGCGTATAAAGCATTGTTATATATTATTTATTGTTGGTATAAAATGGTCAGCTTGTTTTTAAATGGCATTAATTAAAACATTTGTCATGTTATAAATTGTGTTTCTTTCCCCGCAGCACGCGATCCTGGCCAAGAAGTTTGTAGAGGTGATGACAAAGTACAATGAGGCTCAAGTTGACTTCAGAGACAAGAGCAAAGGACGAATCGCAAGACAGCTGGAGATCAGTGAGTTACAGCTGACTATTTTGTAAAACCTCAACATGGACACACTTCTTTGCTTATTTTGGACACAGTTTTAGGAGTCAGGGGAGTTTCAGTCCCCGTCTCCATCACAGCAACACATTCATAGTCGTACAGTCAGAAATGGTTTTATATCTTCAATCAGACATAGTGGTCTGATTGGTCTTCTACTCACTGTACAACAGTAATTTAGAGTTATTACCATTTTCATGGTGTATTATAACATGCAACTATGCACATTTTTAAATTGTTTGATATGTTTTTTATTGAATTTCATCTTTCAGTCCCTTTCCCTTTTCTTTATGTTGCATCAATAACAATTCATATTATCTAAAGATGCTTTAAAGAAACTACAGCCTGATATGTATATAAAATACAACAGTATGTGTGGTCTACTGGGAGCAGGCTTGGTTGTAACCAAATCTCCCAAGGGCCAAATGGTATTAACACTAAATGGGTATGCAATCACATTTTACATCGGTGTCTATTGTAGTATTAGGGCATATTGTAGGTTATATAGATTAGAGGATGCTACAGACAACAAAGTGAAGACATGTGGTGTTTTCATTAGAAACAATGAACAACCAATGAAAACTGAAAGGGTCAGGGTACATCTCCACAGTACAGTATGATGTATATTATACCAGAATGGGCAGCAACAGATTTCCGTGTCATGACCGCTGACGTTGAATTATTTAAAACACCAGCATAACTCTGTTATCGTGCAACAGCGGGGAAAGCAACAACTGACGACGAACTGGAAGAGATGCTGGAGGGGGGCAACTCGGCTGTCTTCACTGCTGGGGTAAGACCGCGAGGATCTGTATACAATACAACATACATACGCAACACTATGAAAAATAACACAACCACAGCTGAAACTATTTCTATAATCAGTTAACCTGACCTTTTCAAATGGTGGAATTTTCTACTTTTCTTTGTTTTACTTGATGGAAAACAAACTCTGTTGTTGAGTCAGAGAAATTGTGAACGTTCTTACTATTTTTGAACATTATATACATGGAGCAATGAATGTGCAGGAACTAAAACAACAAAACATGTACATTTGTGGTATATGGAACTTAGTAACTCCGAGGAACTGTCTAAACAAAATTGTATGATGCGCTCAACTACTTTATAACAAGGCAATAATTAACCATTAGAAGTAATCTTGTCATTTTGCTGCTGTTATCTGCCCCGCCCCCCAGATTATGGACTCTAAGATCAACCAGCAGGCCCTGAATGAGATCGAGGCTCGCCACAAAGACATCATGAGGCTGGAAAGCAGCATAAAAGAGCTCCATGACATGTTTGTCGATATCGCTATGCTGGTGGAGAACCAGGTACATGCATACAGCAGTGACACACAATGACACCATTACACTGTGAGCCTGCAAACACGTGAATAGTCCACTCTGAAGATTTCTCCTTGTAATCTGAAGAAGGGCTCATTGTCCTGTCAAACCTGCCAAACCTTGAAAGGCTTACTTTAAGATGTATTACCACTCATCTAATTGGCTTCTTTAGTTCTAAATGACTGGTACGGAGTTTAGGTGTATAGGTTCTTGTTTTTTCCAGTTGCCTATAGTTCAATGCAGGCATTCATTATCCAGAATGGAAACTCGGCTTGCAGTCAGTGGCACAAGATAAAGAGTCAGCAATTGAGAAGTCTGAAGTCTATGACGACAGTAGAGTTAGGGCCTCTAGGCCAGAGGTGGTTGATGGCCTGCCTCTCAAAGGTCTAAAGTCACTACAAATTGTGGGATATTTATTCTTGGGCCCTGGTACTATGCAGGATGTCTTTCAGTGCTTGGCCACCCTTTGTAGCACCTGGGAGACGTCAGAAAGTTGCCAGCACTCCTGCCAGATCCTCCTTTGGGGTGACGTCAAGTTCCCTGGCTCTGCTGATCGGAGTGGATCTAAACTAAAACTAAAAACTACGATTTACAGAACCCTTTCTATAACAAATACAACTATAAAATATAAATGCAGCGACATAAAAGGTAACTAGTTAACAGTAAACCAGTAAAAGGGTAACGAGCTGTGTCTGGCTGCCACGCGCTGCAGTGCCTCATGCTTGAACAGGGTCAGTGCAGGGGAAACAACAGGTTTTACAGCCGTTTTTAGTTCTATCACACTTGAACTGCGGTACTCTAAACAGGTTTATTTGTTAATGCAAGTGAAAATGAACAGAAACTAACCAACTAAATCAGACTTTGTAGCTTTGCTTTACACCATCAGCTGGCTAGCATGTCAGCGATGTCAAGCATCTGTGTTGGCATCCATCCACATCTGCCATCCCGGTGGTGAGGTCAGGATAAAGCGGTCCCTTTATGGTGCCGTTAGGATTATTCTGTTTTTGCTGCGTCCAGTTAAAACTTTCTGGTAAAGGACAAAAAACATACTGACTGAAACACTTCAAATCATCTCAACAACTCAAAACATATATTTTTAGACCTGCTTACTCTGTCTAAAGCTGTTATGCCTTTATTTCAGTATACTTTTTAATTAACTTTTATTCTATTACATTGTTTGATTTTTGTTTTATATTTTGCTGTTTTGTATTACTGTTAAGGGTAACAGTACCCCCAAATGAGATGTATTGTTCTTCTTCTTCTTTATATTCTTCTTCTTCTGCTATTACTAAGTTGTAGCCCTGTGACATACTCCTTCCTCCTATGTAACAAGGCCATAAAAGAAAAAAACATGAGTCAGACCACTTTTATATTTATGCACAGGGTCGATCTTTCTGTCTTTTGTGTTCTTTCCTCTCACCTCTTGCTGTGCCCCTGGTAGGGTGGCATGATTGACAGAATTGAGAGCAACATGGACCAGTCCGTGGGCTTTGTAGAGAGGGCAGTGGCCGACACCAAGAAGGCAGCCAAATACCAGCAGGAGGCACGCAGGGTGAGTCGGAGCTAATTTAACTCATTTATGAGCTGTCTTTCGTCTAACCAAACACAGTGGTGCATCTGACTTAGGACGAGGATGTGGCAAGTCTTTTCTTGGAAAATGAAACCTTGTCCAGTGGGCCTCTAAGTATTCGGCTTAATCTGAGCAAACGCAATGCTCTGCTTCAAAATCCTCAATAAATGCCAGTTCCATTGTCAGCCACAGTCCAATATGTCCAGACCATAACAGAAAAGGCCTTTTTTTTTTGCTTATGTTCTTACAACGGGCTTGCATTTTAGCTAAGTCCTGGTGTCCTTCTCATGAAGTCTTCTCTGAATGCTGGACAAAGACGCACGTTCCCAGAGAGCAATCTTGACTTGCAGTTATAAATATTTCTCTCATTTCTCTCAGTCATGCAAATAATTTTCTCTATTCCAGAGAACAGCTGTTTCTCACCTGCCTTTGATGAACAAACCCTATTGTTTAACTGTAGCAAACCTTCTTCACTTACATGGTCCAGTTGCTTTTTAACCCCTACTATTTTAGGCCTTTTAAAAGAGTTATGCTGTATCTCCCACATAATTCTTCATGTGTTGACACTGACCCACTGACCTTGTCTAACCCTTCCACTACCTACTTTCCAGAAACAAATGATGATCTTCTGCTGCTGCGCGATTTTGGCCCTCATCCTTGGTTCGTTTGTCTACAGCTTCTTCAAATAGAAAACATGAATGTGGGTACCCTCTGGCTGAGTCTCCGCTGTACGGGATAAGTTGGAGCAGAAGTGCTCTCACACGATCCTAATCTCAGTTTACTGTGATTTCAAAACAATAGAAATAAAGGCTGCACATATCTTTGCATTCATTATCAGTTTTCCTTATCAAATTCTTTATGGCAACCTTCTTAACCTTTACATGGTTTTCCAGATTTAAATTCAGCACAGTTTCTGAATCACTGCAGTTCTATTCAAATGGAACTGAGCTTTGAGGGATATCTGCCCCACATCCACCCTGTTGCAGTATTTTTATGGTATTAGGTGTTAAAGTTTCTCTTGCTGGTGTGTAACGTATGAATGAGTCCAATAATCAAAGAGTATTTCAGTGACACTGAGGAGTCAGTCAGGATTCACTATCACAATGAAACCATGAATGAGATGATAAAAAAAGGCTGTCATATCATATCCATGAAACAACTGAAATGTTTTATGAATACACGAGGAATTAAAAGTTGTTGCTGTTAACGTAAGTGAAACCAACCTCAGAACAGATGTCCCGCATCCTGATGCACATCTCCAAAGTCAGTATCGTAAGTATTGAAACAGCTGTTGTTGTTGTATTATTTCTTTTTTTTTTTTTTTTTTTTGTATATTTGTATGTGCGCTATTATGTGCAACCATACTTCTGTGCCAATACTTATGCTATCGACTGCATCTCATTACACAATTCATATCATATTGCGGATACGCACCCCCTATAAGTCCCTAGTGGGCCTTTATTCAAATGATCTCTTAATTTAATGATGAATGGAAATGTGTTTAAAAATTCACATAGTATAGTCTGGGTGTTGAACTGATTAAAAATGGATTGATTCTAGATGTTGTGCTACCCAAGATTAGAAGATCATTTTGAATGTGGTAGACTAGACCTGGAAATAAACACGACCCTGTTTCATGTGATTCCACAGACACTGCCTTGAGGGTGTTTTACTGCTTTGGGTCTTCGTTGTTTGTGTATTTGTTACAAATGTGTATGTGTCCTTCCCTCCTATTTCTTAAAGGACTACAGCTGTGTTTACAAAAATGAATCATTCTTGTTTAATGCCATGGTTGGACATTGACACGTAGTGGGTAGGTGAAGTATGGCGCTGTACTGCAGGCCAATTCTCAGATTTTATCTTTATAAATTTTAGCCCAGAACATGCATGTCATCATCATGAAAAACGTCACGTGTTGCTTTATTATTTGGGAGAGCAGCTCACGCCGCTATCGAGTGCACCTTGCTTGTTTCATCTGGCATCCAAAATTTAAAATACAACTTGATTTAACGACCAGTTTTCTACGGTAGTGGTAAAATTACCAGGATAAATGTGTGTCCTAACTGTAAAGTAACGTGTCATCTTTGCAGTTAGAGCGTGGATCGGCTATATGATAGCTTAAACTTTCTGATTTTACAGTAGTTGAAAAGATAACAATCCTGGGTTTGAAGTGAGGATTAAAAGGGGAGGGTAGGAAATCAGACAAGACAAATGGTTAACCATGGTTCAGTCATCACTGGCCGTTCAGTTCTTTGTTATTATTAGCTGGTGTGACACTTAATTCAAGTTGTGTGATTTCTGTGTGGCTTTCCTTTTCCTGCTTAAATCTTAATAAACGCCTGTGTAAACTCTGTAGCAAATCTTGGGTTTAAACCCCAAACAGTAATTTGTATCTTTTGTAGCGTTTCGTAGCTTTGTCCATTTCCAATAATAAAATGAACTTATTACTTACTTTGCATTGTTTTGTCTTCATTGTGTACTGATTGGTCACGGCTTCGCGTTTTCCTCTCGCTCGCCGTACTCAGGCTGTGCGTGTTTGAAAGACAGGTTCCTGCCACCAATCACGTGGACCATGCAACATTTTCCAGCCAACCGGCAGGGGCTTGTTCAAAGTGCTCTTCCATTCATGGGGCAGCAGACACTTCCCCATTGACATGAAGGATACAAAACGTGCCCCAGCGATGTGAGTGTCTTGGAGGGGAAACAGAGGCACAGAAGATATTCGGTATTACTGCGAGGGTTTGTAAGTGGACGACTCCGTGTGCCTATGGGGGTAAGCATTGTGAAACGCGTCATTTTTGAGGTGATCGTGGTTATTTCAGCGTGATGACGAATTGTATTGGGAAACTGGGTGATGGTTTGGGTCATCTATAATCACGCGATTGGCTACTTCTATTCAGCATCTATATAATTATCCACTGATAAACACCACATATGCAATGCTTTTCGATTTGTGATGTTATTGGTAGCTTGCCAACTCCTTTATATGTATTGGTTACTCTCGTCCAATTACAGTTCACTGATATGTCACGTGAGGGCATCTCTTGCCCGTGATTGGTCCAATTTAGGTTTGTGGGCGGGACGTAGTGATGTTTTGTGACGAGATGGAAAATGGCGGCTGTTCGTAGATGGTATTAACTTTATACTATGCGAGTAATAACCACAGTAATAAATAATCTTCTCGTAATTTATTAGAACAATAAAATAGAACTTGCATGCATGTTGTGGTTTAATTTGGGCATAACAGGACGCCTTCCCAAAAGCTAACATTATCTTTGCACGACTGTAGTTGTTGAAGGCAACCCAGTTTGAGTATTGAGACGCTCTTGATTTTTATGACATTAATAACGTTACGAACCGTTTCACCACATTGAAGTAATAGCATATTTTAACACAGCAGGCTCCACATTCATCTTTTCATATCCTAAGCGTCGCTTTTTGACCAATACCTGTGTGAAACCTGCTAGTGGAAAATGTAAACATGGACCCGTTAACGTTAGACGCGTGTTAGAGTTGGTCACTACTTTGTTACAACTCAAGCTAACATCAGAGCTAACGCTAAAACTACTACTTCCAGCTCTGTGCTTACTATCCAGTGAGGCCATGTGGCACTGCGTTGTTTAAGGTGGACTTTTCTAGTGGGTCTCCATGTAAACTCTGCATCGTTGAATGCCTTGGTGTTTTGGTTCTCGGTGGGACACATCTCACTCTTTGCGGTGACAATGGATGATACCAAACCTCGGTGCAGCAAAAGGCTGGTAAGTTTCACGCGAAGGTGACCGATCTGGTCATTTTATTCTCACACTATACGCAGCTTTTATTGTATGTAATAATATGATACGTACATTGTCACGCACTTTTAAACTGTGGGTGTACGGTGGCCGAGAGGGCTCAACGCACTGCAACTTAAAGAAAACACGTGCAAATCTGCAAAACACAAGCAAATTAAGATACAATTTGACAATAGATGCACTGCAAATACTCACAACAGAAGCGGGTCTGTGAGTGACTCACTTAAGTGTAATGTGTATTGACTTATTATTGAGGCTGGATAAGAGTCTGCTTGTGCGTGTAATAGGGTGATTATTCATGTGTCCAGTTTCGGAGAGTGAGTGGAGTGAGGTTTTGGTCCTGAAGGGGAGTGACTCAACTAGAGTTTTACTACTAAGGTTATTGGAGGGGGAAAAAAAGGAGTATGCAAGGAATGGGTCCACAGGACTTCCAGGGTTTCAGATCCAGGTCGTTGGCACTGCTCTCATGGTTGTTGTTCACTGTTGCTGTAGACATGAACACTAATAAAGAGCAGGATGTTTTCTGTGATTAACATCCAACGGGTTTGGAGTTGGATTTACAAAGAATGTTGGGATGTATTAACAACATGCTTTATTTCACTTTATTTCATCTGTTTGGGAGAATCTGTCAGCGAAAAATGATTTAAATGGTTGTATTGTAAAGACGAAGGAGCAGGAGCCCACCAATGTAATTTATTGAAGCCGCATATTTCTTATGTGTCGATATGTGCTGGGCTCTGCTGAAGGTTTCTTCCACCGTCATCGTAATGCTTCGTCTAGGTGTTTCAGGCCCTGTGTTCTGTAAAGCATAAGGAAATAGATTGTTAATAACGTTTTATAAATACACGTGAGTTGAACTGATCTGCAGACCAGGCCCAACCAACCTCCCCAGAGTTAGTCATTCCTTACTGTCAGCCTCAGGGCTGTTATTTATACTTATAACATAACCTTATGAACACACTCTAAACTAGGGCTGCAACAAATATTTTTTCCAACCTTTTGATCTATAAATAATGTTTTGATTAATCTATCAGTTACTTTTTGGGTAGTTGATTAATCCTTTTGTTAATTTACCACAAAATAACAACCGTATGTTCTGTCATTAGCCTCTTTCTCATATTTTTACTCTCATATTTTATCATAAAATTGAATGAAGGAAGCGTTTCAGACTTTTGCTTTTGTTTCATCTGTAAATTTCAGATTTATTCTGTGCAGACCCTATTAGGAAAGCTGTTGTTTAGGGTTGCATCAGATGATTATCAGTGGATTTAACAGTTAGTTTTCTGATAACAAGTTTTATTTATTCATTTACATTTGATCCCCTGTAAAAATGGTCTGATTCTTATACCATGTATAGAATATATATTGATGTAACTATATCCGGTACCAGCATGCAGTGCCAGGCATTAATTCATCGTTGTAGTTTGAGATTTGTTTTTGTGAGACTTGATATCTTTATGAACTATTGTGCGTTGAGATTTTAAATCGTAACTGACCGGCAAGCAGGACCTGATGTACACAAGGTCACATATAATACCTGTTGTACACTGTTTTAACTTAAGCTTATTGCACGGTTCATTGCAGCACGGACTCTAGTAACAAGGTGTAAGAGATTAGGGAACCCAGGGGGGTTGGTGGCTCAGCCTACGATTAGCCCTGAGCCATGTGTCTTGATCCCACCCCTCCACACCCCAACTCCCTTGCACTTGTTTGCGAGCAGAGTGTAAACATGTCAGTCTCACCTGATGTGTGCTTTCCCTTCACTTTTGTATTCACCCGTTCACCTCTCTGTCCCCCTCCCTAGCGGTCTGGTACCCGGCGACGTTACCATGATGACGGCATTTCAGATGAGGAGATTGATGGAAGGAGAATGTTTGACCTGGAGGAAAAAGTCACCAGTAAGAGGTTCAGCTCTGACCGGATTGTTCGCATGGAGGGAAAAGGTAGGCAGTCACTGTGAACCTAAAATTGTGTAACTCTACTAAAGTTAGTAAAAGCTGAAAAGGCCCATTTAACCCTCAGGTCACGAGCAACCAAGGACTACACCGTCACACTTGTTTACAATAACTGAGCGGTGTGTTGTCATTGTGGAGGCTGTGGTTTGTAGTACAATTGAATTAAACTGTGTTTTACCGACACATGTTCCTGTTATTTTGACAACCCCAGTCAGTGTTTAAGTCAATGCAGAAGTACATCCTCCAGAATCACCATCCAGTTGAATGGTTTCACCATTAACTGAATCAAAGGACAGTCATGAAGGGGGATTCATTTTCCCTGGTGTACCTAATGTTTTGGCAAGTAAGTGTATTACACCGCATAGTGGTCTAGATAGTTCATTTCTTCGTGGACCTGCTGATATAAATGCACAAGTAGTTTTTCCACCTTGGGAGAATAAACTATAATATCTAATAATCTATTATCTATAATAAACAGATATAAATAAACAAAAATAATGACTTCATTGTCTATTTTCACTGCAGCATACGGCTGTATAACTGTGCTTCCATGGTTCAAGTTATAATTTGAGCTTTGTATGGGTCTTTAAAATAACACATACATATATAACATATTGAACTAGTGACTAAACATGTGTGCTTTCTTTAGGTGAGAGAGACATCACAGCTCTTCCACACACAAAGCAAACTGTGCTATTTATAGGTGGTAGGATTGTGTTGCTGTTCACACAATATTCTACTGCCCCTCACATCATGTAGGTCATGTGTTGCTTGCATATAGCACAGAGCTGTAATCTGATCTCAGATGGTTACCCAAGAAGCATCTGGAGATGCATTTTAATATTGGGTGTAACCATACGTACTTAGAGCCGTCTATGTGTGATGGGATCACCTAGGACCCTTATTGACTCCAGATCATCATGACTGAAGTGTGAACTGTGCCACATGCCATGATATCTGTTGTAGTATCACTGCCTGTCACAATCATCTGTCAGAAATGTTCAGTCATAAATGATGCTGCCACGCAGTGCATGATAGAAAGGGATAATACGACTGTATGTCTTTTCTCTGCCACACTGAGTTGTTTGTGTTTCTGTATTTCTCAGACTTTTCCTATGAGTTCGTCCAGAGAGGTGGCCTGAGGGACCCAATCCTTTTTGAGAAGCCCGATGGACTTGGAATCAAGTAGGCTTTCTCTTCTTGTTTCTGTTCTTTCATTTGTCTCCTCAGCTACATGTGCTTTACTAGTTCATTCATTTATGCCTACACACTAGTAACAGCTGTTGCCGGTCCCAGAATCTCAGGAAGACATTGAGGGAATTTCTTCAAATTTGCTACAAATGGCTACAAAAATGGACTCAAGGATAAACTGATCTAGAGTTTGGTGGCCAAAAGTCACTGACACAACTAAATATGCTTTTGGCCAAAGAATTCAGATGCTACATAAAAGTTTCACAAATCTTTCTAAAAGGATAAACTAGGAAGTGAAGACAATGCATATCCAAAAGCTCCAAGGTCAACTACACCATGCCATGCAAAAACACTTTCATTAAATTCCTTGAAAGTCTTCATACAAATTATATGAGTTGCATAAACACAGATGTAAACATACAGTTATTTTTTAATCATAGCTTATTTTTTTTGTCATCGCTTTTAATTTCTGTAAAGCACCGTGAGACAGTTTGAATAGTTTTTGACGCGGTATAAATAAAGAACTGAATTGATGTGACCCAACAACTTCAGCCTCGTGATGAGTAACCTCTCTTTGTGTAGGATGCCAGATCCTGACTTCAGTGTCAATGACGTCAAGACGTTTGTTGGTGAGTCTCCAGACATAAACCTTTACTTTTCATTCTATATAAATGGATGTCGACCCTGACACTGCCTTGTTCAGCTGGGTTCCCTTTAACTGAGGCTGTGGTCTTCACTGCAGTCACTAAAACACGTTGCAGCATACAGGATTTTTTAATTAGTTTGTGGTGTTTGAGGTCAACCAGCAATGATTGTTTGCCACAGCTGAAGAGAAGTTACAAATATAAGTAAGGTATAATGAGTAAGGTTTGTGAATTGAGGTCAGGACGAATAAAATAGACTCTATGAAGCATTCAAGAAAAGTTTATGTTCCCCAGACAAAAAGTAAACTGGGGAATCCACAATAGGATTACTGTTTTATGAATAAAGTGATTATGTTAAGATTGGTGTGGCCTCTCATATGACAGTGCTAAAAGAAGACAGGGGGAGTTTTCTGCTCATCCTGTTGCCTTGAGCAGTAGTTGGACTAAACCACTTAATTCCAGTAGAATCTGTCATATGTCCACCTTTTTCATTTTAAACTCCTTGTATTGTCATATTATTTATCTTACAAAATGTAGTTTAATTACTGATCTCACATCAGTGGGCTGACTGACTGGTTTTTATGTACTGAAGACCAGGCTCTTTAAGGGTGTATTCACACCTGCCTTGTTTAGTTCGATTAAAACGAACTCAAGTTCGTTTCCCTGCTTGGTTCGGACCTTTTTGACTGGTGTGAATACAATCACTCGAACTCTGGTGCGGACCAAACAAGCGGACCGAGACCCAGCTGAGGAGGTGGTCTCGGAGCGGTTCCTACCGAACCCTGGTGCGGTTCCTTTATGGTGTGAAAGCAGCCCGACCTCGATCCGACCCAAGTTGCAAAAATCTACCTTTTTGGATTTGACGAGCTCCCGTAGTTTTCGCGCATTATGGGAAATGTAGGATATAAATAAATAGCGTACCTGTTCCGTCTTCTGTACAGTAGGCCTGCTGTTAGAGTAGCATGTTGGACACACATGAGAGCTCTCCTTCTCAGCCGTTTTGCTGCACGTCTTCGTCGTTGCAAAATAACGAGCATGATATGGTTAAACTCATGTTGCATCAAACGGTGTTGACGCTCGAGCACAAGCTGTAAGTTTATAAACCATATTGCTAGGATAATAACAAGTAGACCTACAGTACGCAAAGTCTCCATTGTAGCCTATTCATGTGGGACATTTGGCTTCCTTCTTTACCCCGTCTATACGTTTACCAGCCAATGGCTGAACGACCTTAGCACATGTGTTTTTGTTTATAAATTCTGGTCCGGTTGCAATTAATCACAGTGTGAAAGCGAACCGCACTAAAAAAAAAAAATGAAAAAAAAAATTGGTCCGGACCAAAGCAAGTGAACTAACGGACCTTCCTGGTGTGAATACGCCCTAACTGTGTTCTCGACTGCACTTTTACAGCATGACGTCACTAATAGAAAACCCCCACTTTCAGGTAGCAGACGCATGATAGACGTGATGGATGTGAGCACTCAGAAGGGGACAGAGATGTCCATGGCCCAGTGGACACGTTACTATGAGACCCTTCCGTCTCAGAGAGAGAAGATCTATAATGTTATCAGCCTGGAGTTCAGCCACACCAAACTGGAGAACCTGGTCAAGAGACCAACCACAGTACGTGTATACACCCTTCACGAATATGTATCTGTGTATTAAACCTCTTAAACTTTTACACTAGTTTAAAGTATAAAGTCTTTGAGCTGTGTGCAGTTCTTTCTCTCACCGTCTGTTTTAATGTCCCGTCTTCTATGTTCGTGTGTAGGTAGATCTCATAGACTGGGTGGACAACATGTGGCCTCGACATTTGAAAGAGAGACAGAGAGACTCGACCAATTCCATCAATGACATGCAGTACCCCAAAGTACAGAAGTAAGTCCCTCATTGAGACTTGATTCCTGACTGTTCGGAGTCGAGCATATACCAGATCGCTGTAAGATTACTCGGCCTGCATCAAACGATTAATCTATTGAAGTTTTTTTTTTTTTTTTTTTTTTTTAGATTAATCTGTCCAATCATTTCTGAGTAGTTGATTAATCTTTTGTTAAAAAACTAAATAAATAACAGAACTTTTACTATTGTGAAATATTTTAACACAATATCCAAGTATGAAGGACCCATTTCAAACTTGAACTTTTACCTTAGATTGTATTCATCACAGAAGTTCAGATATATTCGGTGTAATTAGGAAAGATGTAGCTGTATTATCCCGTAGAGGGTCACCATTCACACTCACATGCACCTATGGTCAATGATGATCAGTTAACCTAACATACACTATATTACCAAAAGTATTCGCTCACCTGCCTTTACTCATTCTATGAACTGAAGTGCCATCCCATTCCTAACTCATAGAATTCAATATGATGTCGGTCCACCTTTTGCAGCTATTACAGCTTCAACTCTTCTGGGAAGACTGTCCACAAGGTTGAGGAGAGTGTTTATAGGAATTTTTGACCATTCTTCCAAAAGCGCATTGGTGAGGTCACACACTGATGTTGGTCGAGAAGGCCTGGCTCTCAGTCTCCGCTCTAATTCATCCCAAAGGTGTTCTATCGGGTTCAGGTCAGGACTCTGTGCAGGCCAGTCAAGTTCATCCACACCAGACTCTGTCATCCACGTCTTTATGGACCTTGCTTTGTGCACTGGTGCACAGTCATGTTGGAAGAGGAAGGGGCCCGCTCCAAACTGTTCCCACAAGGTTGGGAGCATGGAATTGTCCAAAATGTTTTGGTATCCTGAAGCATTCAATGTTCCTTTCACTGGAACTAAGGGGCCAAGCCCAGCTCCTGAAAAACAACCCCATACCATAATTCCTCCTCCACCAAATTTCACAGTTGGCACAATGCAATCTGAAATGTACCGTTCTCCTGGCAACCTCCAAACCCAGACTCGTCCATCAGATTGCCAGATGGAAAAGCGTGATTCATCACTCCAGAGAACGCGTCTCCACTGCTCTAGAGGCCAGTGGCGGCGTGCTTTACACCATTGCATCCGACGCCTTGCATTGCACTTGGTGATGTGTGGCTTGGCTGCAGCTGCTCGGCCATGGAAACCCATTCCATGAAGCTCTCTGCGTACTGTACTTGGGCTAATCTGAAGGTCACATGAAGTTTGTAGCTCTGTAGCAATTGACTGTGCAGAAAGTCGGCGACCTCTTTGCACTATGCGCTTCAGCATCCGCTGACCCCTCTCCGTCATTTTACGTGGCCTACCACTTCGTGGCTGAGTTGCTGTTTTTCCCAAACGCTTCCATTTTGTTATAATAGAGCTGACAGTTGACTGTGGAATATTTAGGAGCGAGGAAATTTCACGACTGGATTTGTTGCACAAGTGGCATCCTATGACAGTTCCACGCTGGAATTCACTGAGCTCCTGAGAGCGGCCCATTCTTTCACAAATGTCTTGTTTCACAGTCTGCATGCCTGAGTGCTTGAATTTATACACCTGGGGCCAGGCCAAGTGATTAGAACACCTGATTCTGATCATTTGAATGGGTGAGCGAATACTTTTGGTAATATAGTGTACATGTTTATGTGTGAGGAAACACAGCAGCTCCATAGATACTTGTTGAATTACTGCCCTCTGCAGGATAAACTTGTTAACAAGACCAAGTGATGAATTTCTTCACATTTGATATGTGGCCTTGACTTCTTTAGTAAACACTGCGACACGTCAACATATTCCACAAAAGTAAACAAGTGATCACAGATTAACTTTTCATTGATTTATTCATTTTGGTGTCAGAATAATGAATTTTATCTTGTTAGTTGAGTTTAGTTTACATTAATTTCCGTGTTGTTGCTAATTAAGTTGTGTCTTTGCAGGTACTGTCTGATGAGCGTTGAGGGCTGTTACACAGACTTCCACATTGACTTTGGAGGGACTTCGGTGTGGTACCACATTCTGAGAGGGAGCAAGGTGGGGACTGAAGCTGTTATAGATATCTTTTCTGTTACTGCCCATTAGATTCTCATTCAAGCTCATTAAAAAGCTGTGGCTCAGCAAGTTGTCCACAAACCGGAGGGTTAGAGGGTTTCTTGAAGGGTTGAGGAAGACATGGAACCCCTAGTTAGTCCGAATGCTTGGCACTTGTGTGAGCGAATGGGTAGATATGTCACTGTGACTGTATAGCGATTTAAGTAGTAATAGGTAGAAAAATGCTATATAACTATAAGACCATTTACAGTATACATTTGAACTTAAAACATGAGTCATGTTTTTACGTGTTAAACTTTGGTAATTGATTAGAAATTGACCGGTCTTTCAGCTAGAAAGAGACATCATACTCTAACCAAGTGCGGAGAGCGGCGTGTGTTTTGAACTGCAGGTGTGTGTTTGCAGGTGTTCTGGCTGATCCCTCCGACCCCCCAGAACCTGCAGCTCTATGAGGAGTGGGTGCTGTCAGGAAAACAGGGAGACCTTTTCCTGGGAGACAGAGCATCTGACTGTCAAAGGATTGAACTGAAGCAGGGCTGCACCTTCTTCATCCCCTCAGGTGTGCATTAAACTCACCATTATGCTGAATGTTAATGATGTGACAGAAGGACAATGTTAATCTGTGTGTAAAAATTCAGGTTGGATTCATGCTGTCTACACCCCTGTGGACTCTATGGTGTTTGGAGGAAACTTCCTCCACAGCTTCAACATCCCTATGCAACTCAATATCTGCAACATAGAAGACAGAACGCGGGTAGGTGCAGACACACTCTCTTATAAGCTTTAAATAACAGCAGGGGATGGATGTCAGAGTGCACCTTTCTCCTTTACCTCAGGTGCCAGTGAAATTTCGTTACCCTTTCTACTACGAGATGTGCTGGTATGTGTTGGAGCGCTACGTCTTCAGTCTTACCAAGACCTCCTACCTGACGCCAGAGTTTCAGAAACACTCACTGGGCATTGGTATGTACACAGACATATTACGTCCCAGCCACTGTTATCTCTATCAGAAAGCAATTTTTAGTAATCAAGGACTAGTTAATGATATCTGAAGCAATATAGACTGTTATGTGTCCAACTTCTCACATCTATGAATGTTATCTATTGACATGGCATGAGAAAGGACTAGCGTGAAGGATTTACTGAGCCAGTGTTAAGCTTGTCTGTTCTCGGTCGCTTTAAAAACACGGTAGGCTCTGTGGAAGAGTGCCTTATCTAGATGTGAAAGACTCATTCAAGATGAAAAGGTAACTGTTAGTGGGATGATAGACTTGTGAAAATATTACTTTGAATACAATATTCAATTTCTGCTAATAGATTCCTACAACCTAGACCTTTGTAGTAGATTACTGATGCCATTGTGTTGTGCGTAGTCGTCCCATTCCTGACTGTCTTAGTTACAGTGTGGTACCAAAGAAAGGTTCAGGTGGAAGGGCTGTCAGCCAGAACAGTTAGTCAGCAAGTCATAAATCCTCCAGAAAAACTAGAAAACACTTTTTGATAGCTTTAACACAGTTAGTGACACTTAAACTTCAACATAGCTACAACAAATTTCGGTCAGTTTGTATTTCAGAGGCCAGGTAGAGTGGATATAAATCATCTATAATATACACGTCTGTTAAAAGTGTAGATTTCTGTGATGTAAAAACAGTCTGATTAAGATGAATCATATTAAAAAATTACAAAAAACAAAGTGACACATTTCACAGGAAAAACGCTCAAAGCAAAACTAGAATCGCAAGCAGTTACTGCGTGCATTACCTCCTACACCAGTGGTTCCCATAGTGGGTGTGCGTTCCCATGGTGGGTGTCAGTCTTCATCACCAACCCACACAAGCACCGGCACATCTTTGCATGCAAGACAGATAATAGAGGGAGAAAGTCAGCCAACTCCTGGCTAATCCAAAAATGTGCAGAGAGGTGCAGAGTAAGAGGAAATGAGGGGAGCAGATGCCTCCTAGGCATAACAGTAGCAGCCTCTGACAGGAACAGTGTGTCAACCTGCCACACCCTCAGTTATGTATAACTTTAATCCTTGTTAAAACATAAATGGGCGGGTCACAGAAAGAATCCACCCTCACACCCACTCAACCTGAACCCCTTTCACCTTGAAGCCATTAGATGAGGGATTCAAATGACCCAAAGCTGATTAACCTGTATACTCAGCTCTAAAACAAATCAAATAAATGTTAATAAGTGAAACATATTCAGCATTAAAGCCATCAGTTCAGTATCAACTTTAGTGTTGCACGAAGTAACACATCTATCTTGTTTGATTACATTTAATTGAAATTGTCACTGGACAAAACAAGTGGTTTGTTGGTGCTTACATTCAGTGTAAGCACCGCTTGGTGGCCTATGTAACTGATTCATGTTATTGTAGGTTGTAGCTACAGGACACGCCTGATAGAAGTCACACACAAAGTTGTTTTTAAATGAATACATCTACCATTAGACCACTTTTCTGTAGTTTATTTGCAAATAAATGTCTCCTTTTTCCATCTTTAAGGTTTGAAGAAACTCACTGGCCCAGGACCGTCCAGTGAGCAGGTGAAAGAGGAGGAGGAGGAGGAGGAGGAGGAGGAGGAGGGTAGTGGTAGTGGTAGTGGTAGTGAGGAAGAAGATTCAGGGCAGCAGTCTGACAAGCCTCCGCCTAAAGTCTATGTAACTCCCTTTGAGCTGGAGGGGCTGTGGAACCTGCTGGGTAAACTGGAGTCTCTGCCCTCCAACAAAAAGTGTGTTCCAGCAGGGATACACAACGCGCCAGCTCTCATTACACACATCAAGGTATATCCATTTGTGTCTGTGTCACCTTACTGGCGGTGTAATGAAGCTCTTTTCTTGATATTTAATGCAGTCATGTCAACATTTGTCCTTTTCTGCCACTCTGCTCTCCTGCAGGCACTACTAAAGGAACACGCCAATGACAGTCCCAAACTGTCCTATATGGGAAAACCCATTGTTAAGTGGCCAAAGCGGGTAAGCAGTCTTCACTGTTAGACAAATATTACATTAGCAGTCATGTTGTGCTTGTGTTATTTTTTTTTTCTTCCTTCCCCCAAAACATTTATTTTTCTCCTCTCCTCTACCAGCCGTCATGGTACCAGCCTCCTCCTCCTCCACCTCCACCCCCTCGGCCTAAACTGGCTTCCACTCCCATCATTCCACGGCCTCAGAAACCAGCTTCTTCCATGTCTGTACTGAGGCGACGCAGGGTCAGGTAACAACATGTGCACAAAAAATAATGGAGAAAGAGAGAGTTTACATAAAGATGGGCTTGAGTGTTGTTTAAGTCACTTTCAGTTATGTTTGCATCCAGGCTGGTATCAGTTTATCTCCAGTAAATCAGTGTTTTCCTTTCCAGATGTAAGCGCTGTGAAGCTTGTATGAGACCAGAGTGTGGAGACTGTAACTTCTGCAGAGACATGAAAAAGTTTGGAGGGCCAGGGAAGCTCAAGCAGACCTGCGTGCTACGACAGTGTCTCTCTGTGAGTAACACACTTTATTTTTACACACAAGCCCTTTGCAATACCAGACATTTATTTACGTAGTGCAATCCAGGGACTGTCAAACCGTTGTGCATAGTTATTTTTACTTATTCAAAACAGCTATCCCCTATCCCATTAAACAAATTAAAAGCGAACCAGCTGAAAACCAATCAATATTCTCAGATGATGCTGGTCAGGGGAAACCAGACAGGGAGCAAGCACTTCTGCAATTGGTTGTGTTGTTGCTCCTGCTGCTTATAGACATAGCAGGTAGACTTTGTGTCATAGAAAGTGAGGAGATAAAGAAAGTCCTTACTGTAATTTCAATAACTAATGCCCATTGTCCTCACCATAAACTGCTGACATACCTTAAAGTAATTTCTCATTGAATGCTGAGTCCAAATGACTTCTCTCTTTAGTGTTCCTTGTATAATTCAGTGTCTAGTATTTCAGTGTTATTCAGGAGGAGAATAAAATGCTTGTTTTCAGTGTTTATCAACTCCTTGGTGGACACTAGAAACATTTTCTTGAGTTCACAGGCAACAAGGTTTATATCACAACTACAAACTAGTGACAAGTCGTTATTCTTTTTGGCGGAGAACTCTACAGTTTCCTCAATTTGTTGCAAAATTGTCCTTATGAAGATGACGTTGAAGTGACACATATTTGCAGTCTAGTTTCTCTGAACTTACAATGCATTTCCAACAGGCTACACCAGATATTGTGACAGATATTTGTTTTTGTAAATTAAGCCTTTGTATGTTGTGTAATATTCCTGCTGTGTAACTTAACTCCTTCTCTCGTGCAGCCGGGCCTTCCTCTGTCTGCAGTGTGTGAGATCTGCAAGGAGCCCAACCAGGAGGAAACTGGAGAACCGTCCCTCACTCTGATGGAGTGCTCCAACTGTGCACAGATAGTCCATCCTGCCTGCCTCACGGTACAGCATATACTAACCTATTTCATATTTCAGTATCGCAGTATGTCACTCTTAAATGTGCACAAAAAAATAACCAAAGGTAATTGTCAGTTGACTTGACAAACAAAAACAGAGCACTGCTGAAATAGCATTGTTTGGACCGAGGCCAAACAATGTCCATGAATGACTGGAATAAAGAAGTTTGAAGAAGGCTTGTAACTGCTCATGATCCAAACCATACAGCTTGTAAAACACAGTACTGGCCTGGCAACGCATCACAAAGTAGAAAACACGTTCTTAGTCTATGTCCAAAGCAAATTTAAGTTTTACATTGACGGTGCAAAAGTTCTGATAGGATTCTTGTTTGTTACGATCACATCACAAACTAATGTGATTTTAAGGCTAAAATATAGAAGAGTTTGTCTATTATTTTGTTTTCCACTGTACATAATAAAATGCAATTACATACTTATGGGTGATGTTTGTTGTGTGCAAGGCCGACAGAGGACAAAAAAATATGGACAGAGACAGCCATCAAAGTCATATGTAAAGGATAGCTTAGTGGCTATACTGTTTGCTCATAGAAGTATACCAGTTTGGTTTAAATGGACAAATGCAAGCAACAGTAGTTTAACTAAGGGCTTTACAGTAGGATGGGTGTCTGCCACCTGACCGCCACGCTAGGAGTCATTCTAATGTCACTGATGATGTTCAACACAAAATTAACATTTTGTATGCTGTATCTTGTATATAAATATGTGTGTGTGTGTGTGTGTGTGTTGCATGTGTACATTACTTAATGTTATAGTACTTATTATGTGCTTCCTTTACTACCATATTCAGTAATATAACCATGTTTTCAATTATTATTATAAAATTATAGTATCTTAAAACTATATACATAAAGCAAAATGTAATTAAATGTAGTATTTAGTGATTTGCATTCTGTTTTACCTACATTTTACGCATTATTTTTGTTTTTTTCTCCAAATAAGGTTGTATTACTAATCGCTATCCTAACTTCCTGCATCTGTCCCTGTAGGTCCAAGGGGAAGGAGTGGTGAATAAAGACCTGCCCAGCTGTTGGGAGTGCCCAAAGTGTGTCCAGGGGATCACTGATCCAGAGGTATACAACATCTCATTAATGGTCAACAGTCTATAAACCCGGTGTTCACACACACTTGGCTAGTCTTTCAAAGCTAATGGGTATTGTGTGTCTTCTTTTTGTTTTTCATGATTTATTTATTTTTTTCTTTTGTACTTTGGTTGCTTTTTTTTTTTTTTCCATTTTCTTTGACTTTAATTTGAATCCGTCAGTCATCAGGTAGTGATGAATCGTTGGCTGCTGGCCACCAACAGCACATCCGTCCCCACGGCCCCCTGGTCCTCAGGCTGGGTCCTGGGCCCTCTGCTACCGTAGGGGGTCCTGTGGGCTCCCAGCAGGATGGGGAGGTTGTCCACTGTGGTTTCTTCCCTTCTCCTCCTCTTCCATCCTGCTCTTCCTCCTCCTCCGCTTCACTTCTGTTGGTGGCGGCCCCTCTGCCTTCTCAGCCAATCAGCTCGAGACTGGTGAGAGGTGCCGGCTACTCTGCGTACATCCTTCCGTCTGTTGCGTGCACCCCATCACTTTTTTCCCCCCTTTTCGTCGTTTTTAGGATGCTTGATCTGAATTTCAAAATGCTATAGAGAAAAAAAATAATAATTTCCTGTTTGAGAATTGTGTTTTTCATATTTTAAACAAGAGCAGCTCCTCTTCAACCACACTGTTAGCTCTTTTAATTATTAAGCTGCCTTTAGATATCCAAAGATAAGATATCTAAATACTTTCTAAATACTTTTTTTTTCATGACTAATCTCAAACAACCTTGTCTAGACTGGTTACAACAAGGTAAGAATAAATTGTAGCTCTTATGTGATAATAGAACCAGTTTCCCCGGGAACATGCTCAGGCTTTGAGGTGTTCTGTTGCTTGTTCCTGCAAAGAAAACAAGTCATTTTATGGACAATTAGTAGTTTATTTTTTTATTCAGTTTTATGTGTTAAATCTCTGCTGTGAACATGACTGTGCTGTCAAGTTCACACCGGGGATACTGTAGTGGCTGCTACACATGCTGTGCTGTCTCCAGACGCTTCACTGTCACATGTTCACCACGTGTACGTATGGATTGTGTAAATTAGCAAAGTTTAGAAATAAAACAATCGCCGCATTCCATACTATTTTTATGACCGCATGTTGTTATCCACTGCATCTTCTTTTGTTTTTGACCACCACCCAAAAACACATGCTTTCTAACTTCCACCTCAATTTCTCCTTCTTTTTCTTCTCTTCCTTCCCGTTCCTTCTTCAGTTGCTGCCACGATTCACCCTGAGCAGGCTTCATTTTTATGAATCAAATTCACGAGTTGCTTCGGTTTGACTGTTAAACGATGAATGTGGCCGTGTAGCAGGCAGCACACAAGGATGAGCCAAATGCGCACCTTTCTTGGTGGGCTGATTCATAAAGGGAACATGCACAGTTTCAAAGTTTCAAAAATATGCCCCAGCAATCAGCGGTCTTCATTTTTTTGTGATACTAAACAGTGGAGCAAGCTGAGGTGTTGACAACCAAGAAAACTTTCTGAGAACTGCTTGTAGGATTGCTGCTGCTGCAACAAAAAAAAACATCAAATATTTTGCAGACTTTTCAGTAGTGGTAAATTATTGTACACATGCACAATTATGATCTACAGGGTTGCAAATGAACACCTAAATGAGCCTAATGCATTTTAATAATAAATGACAGTACAACTTGTTGGACTGGGCGTAGGATGTTTCTTAAAAGAACACCTCTCCTACTTTCCGGGCGGTGAATTAATCAGGGTTTTGTGTT
Source organism: Chelon labrosus (assembly GCF_963514085.1). Classification (NCBI taxonomy): domain Eukaryota; kingdom Metazoa; phylum Chordata; class Actinopteri; order Mugiliformes; family Mugilidae; genus Chelon; species Chelon labrosus. The sequence goes on along the minus strand of NC_140338.1, from coordinate 22,378,352 downwards.
GCAGCCAGTGGTACGGGAAATGTTCCACCGTGTGAAGGACAAATGGGTATAAATCAAAATTAGCGAATTTTGGATCTATCTCAAAAGGAGCAAACTGCAGGTTTCGCCACTGTTGCCACAGTCCCTCAACACTGGAAATCCAAGTAGGCCTCAAAAGAGCAATACATGGAAGACAGCCTCACAAAACTAGAAGCCTTCTCCAAGGGAAGATTTGTGAAAATACCCCAAACAAGACATATTGAATTAAAATTTTAATAGGTGAAAATTTGTAGTAATCTTCAGACAAATACTGGTCTGTCAGAATTATAGCGTAATTGTATTTCAGAACGTTTGAAAGATTAAGTGACTTTTTGACTGCAATCATATACTATACTACTAACTATACTAGTATAGCGTATATACTACCAGTGTTTTACATTTGAACAAACTAATCAGTACTTCAGAAATTCTCTTTATAGGTTTATACGTTGTTTTTTTTTTTTTTTTATTCAGAGATGGTCAGTGTATTGTAAGTGTCAGTAAAGGTCACAAAACATGACTTCACAACATTGCCCTTCGCCTCGTTTGTCATTCTCTGTTGAACTCCATTTAATGTTCATGCAGTTATGCTTTTACTTTATCATGGCTTTCAGTGGGGTCCAGTATGATGCTTCATGAGAGGCTTTTCCATTCCAGTTGTTTGCAGACGTGTAAATGACAAAATATTTATTCATGCAAAGCAAAATAGGTCGGAAGAAGAATCTCAAAGACCCAGTGGTTATTTCTGTTAATCTATTTTTTTTCTCTTTCCGCAACAGTCAAAAGGCGACAGAGGGGACGGCCTTCCAGTGGTAAGTGTTTATCATGTCTTTGCTTTAGGATTTTGAGTTTACTTTTAAATGCACTTGTCTATAGTTTTTTCTTTATTTTTTTCTGATCATTCTGCCTACTCTTCCTTCCTCCCCGTGTCCAGAAGAGAAAATCAACCTCCCTGCTGGATGCGCGCATAGCTAAGATTTACAGACGACAGCGACACAGCCGCGATGGAGACGACTCTGCCAGTGACGACGATGATGGTTTGTCTTTGTTAAAAGCTAAATAAAATGTTCACTTTTAACATGCGAATATCTGATTGTGATTACTTAATTTTTATCTGATCATCTATCCCATTCATTTGTGCATCTCTGCAGCATCTCATCGGAGAAGGATGCCCCTTCATGCCCGAGCGGGGAGCCACTCATCCAGGAAGGCATTCGGCGCGAACAGGAGAGGCCTGCTGAGAGGCTCGGCTCACAGGGGAAGCAGAGGAGGGCTTGTGACTAGCAGCTCCTCTGTCCTCAAGCTGAAGCGAGGGATGGGCATAAGGGAGGCTGGGCGGAGGGGGCGAGGCGTGAGGCTGCGAGGGGGCTCCAGCATGCAGCGAAGGGGGGACGAGTTTGAGGAGTCGGACGATGATGACGACGACGACGAGGAGGAGGACGAGGAAGAGGAGGAGGAGGAGGAAGAGGAGGACAGTGAAGACGGAGACAAAGAGCGACAGCATCGACGGCGTAGGAGGAGACACAGGACTGACGATGAAGAGGACGATGATGATGAAGACAGTGAGGGGCAGGAGTTTGACCCTGAGGAGGAGGAGATGGACACTCTGGAAGATGAAGAGGAGGAAGACATCCAGGACGAAGGGCACTGGGATTCAGACCCAGAACCCCCAGTGCTTCTGGTGTCTGATCTGAATGACGATCTGCTGAGCGGTTCCTACCTGACGGTCACTCTGCAGAGCCCCCACAAGACCAAGAGACAATCAGGTAAGACTTCAAACCAAAGATTCACAGGGTGTCCAGTTTGAATATCTACTAAATATTTGTACTGTATGTTCTCATAATCTGTGAAGCCAACATAAATAACTTCAACTCTCTGCGCAGGCTCCATAGTTCCAAAGCTAGAAGCAGCCATGGGTCAGAGGAGCGCTTCAGTCAGTGGTGGAGTTCAGCATGGCTTCATCCAGAGAAAGACAGCGCTGTCCAAACCTTCACGACTCAAACACGACTCCACATCTGACGGCATATCCCCAAGAGGTCCTGGCAGGTAGAGTGACTGAAACAATATTGTAACATTGGTGTATTTAACCTTGGTTTCATGTTCGTGTTCCCAGGACGGTCCAGAAAAAGTTCTGACGCAGCCACAATATTATGCACTTGCAAACTGCAAACAAACCTTCAAGGAGCAATTACAAGTGGACTGAGACCACCCTCTGTAACTGATCTCAACGTGGTTGATTTGTCCCAAAACGGAGTGTGATTGCTTTGTTTACACCCGTCCAAATGAACCAACCAGGCAAACAGTCCTGGTTTTGGAACAACGACCCAGTCGTGAAAACATGGGGGTTATGTCTATATCTTCCACTTTCTGGAAATCATTCTGGATCTGGAAAGTCCCATTCAAGCGCAGCACAGTGGGTCCTGTGTAATGCCTTTGATCACAGCCGTGTACAATGCATTGACTGTATATAAAGAATTGTTGTTTGGTCTTTATTTCTGTAAAGTTGGGCATTTCGCATGAGGCCTGTGAAAATTGATTTGCTTTTGCAGCCTACCTAAAATGCAAATTTAAGAACCGATGTTGGGCAGCATTTCCCCAAACACATGTGCTAAGCGACACATTATGTCTGTCAGCTCTGCTTTTGGTCACTGTTTTAATTAATGACTGGGAATGACTTTATACAGACATAACAGTTAAATTTCTGTTTAGTCTGACTGACTGTGGTATGTAGTCGTGTGACGTCTTTAACTCAGTTGATATTTTGTTTGTTGGTCATCTCAAAGGCCTCGTCTGCGGGGTAGCCATGGTGACAAAGGCAGAACTCGTTCATCATCTTCTTCAGACGAGGAGGCTGCCGCTCCTCCTGCGTCCTCCTGTCTGTCTCCTCTGCCCTTACTGAATCTGCCATCCTTCAAAGACGTGGGCAATGAGCGTGAAGGGGAAAAGGAGGTGTGGGTGTCTGTGTTCAGATACTTGACCAGAGCTGAGTTGCTGGCCTGCATGACCGTCTGCAAGGCGTGGTACAAGTGGTACGTTGAACAGTTTTACACTCATGAATATGCGTTATATGTGGAGCCATTTGCAGAGCTCCGCAGCTTGTAATTTAACCAACCCTGCCTCACTGTCCTGTGCAGGAGCTGTGATAAACGTCTGTGGAGCCACATTGATGTGAGTCGGTGCAGCCCGCTCAGTAACCAAGCCCTGGCAGGCATCATCAAACGCCATCCCACCTCTCTGGACCTGTCCTGGACACCCCTGGCCAAGAGGCAGCTTAACTGTTTGCTCACTAGGCTCCCAGGTACAAACACACACTATCACACAAACACACACACACACACACACACACACACATTTCTAAGCGTCCCTACACGTCTCATATTTCTGCGTGTGTTTATGTCTCCAGGTCTTAGGGAGTTGAGGGTGACTGGCTTGTCCTGGTCCTGTCTGTCGGCGCTGGTTTCTCCCACTCTGCCCCACCTGCGGCTGCTGGACTTGCGCTGGTGTGACGGCCTTAAAGATGCCCAGATTAAAGAGATCATCACTGTGCCTGGTCAGTAGCATCAGAAATGAGATGGCTCAGTGAGCTATTCTCTTAGCTCTACTTTGATGTTTGTGTAGAAGTTATCTACACAAACATCTCCGTAATGGAAGGAGAGGTGCTGCAGCATCTTGGTGCCGTTACATAGTGTGTGTGCTGTTGACCACAGCCTGCCTACTCAGCAGATTTGTGTCCTGTAACATTTTAGTCACTTTATTTGGTGAAGGGACACCCATATGAAGCACAAAATATAAACTTTATTCTGAATTTGGCAGCTAGTCGGATGAATGAGTCTAATCCAGCCAACACTGCAGCCTCTTTACTGCCACCTGGAGGCAGAAGGTATATGTTCCATCTGCAGACCATCAGATCTGCTGTGTGTACATGTGGTTCGACAGTGTGAAACATCACTCTGTTAGTTTCGTTTTAAATGAGCACCAGACTGTAGAATAATAACCACAGAGAGGTCCAGCCACATCAAACTTGTTTTGGATAATGATTCGACAAGTTGTGCCAGAGGGAGCTGCGGACTAATGCACTGAAAACATAATAAACATTTCTCTCTCCACTAGTAACTGTAATGTCCCTCTCTGCTAGTTCTCTCACCAGTGTCTCCATTCAAAACTCAGAGTAACCAGTGTAGCTCTGCACTTTTATTGCACTTTTATTACTGGTCAGGCACATGACTGCGATGAGGTTACATTTTATTTTACATTCCTGGAAACATTGTTGTTTTCTTAATTTAGTACAAATGTAAAATTTAAATGAATTACTTTCTTTAACTGATTTTCCCCCCAACACTTTGTGCTAAACTGCAGACTGTTGATCACTATAAGGACAAACCTGGGAACTATGAAACGTAGAAAACATGTGATATCTGAAGGAGTCATCGTTTTCATTATTTTAAACTTCAAATCTTGGACCTCATACTGACATGTCAGTTTGCACTATGCTGCGGGTTCTCCAACTAAAGTCTATATTCTCCCATACTGAAATGTTCAATTCAGATGACCATTGTCTGAATATGTTTAGGTTTGGAGTCATCCCGCAGCAGACTGAAGAACATGGTGACACTGCGTCTGTCCGGTCTGGACATAAGTGACTCCACTCTGAGGCTCATTCAGCGCCACATGCACCAGCTGGAAAGGCTGGACCTGGCTCACTGCAAAGACATTACGGATTCCTCCATTGCACTGCTGGCAGCAGCAGGGACTCACACTCGTAACAACCTCACTGAGCTCATTCTGGCAGGTGGGTGTTTGAGCACAGCTACTGTACAGTTGAATGATCACCTGACCTGTTATTCTGCTTGTTCTTGGGTTGCTTCTTTGTCTCCACAGTAGCGTTTACCTCATGACACGGCGTCTTATATGATGCCTGCCACCATTCCTTAAGCTTAGAAGTCCTTTCAAAGGGCTGCAGCATAGAGTACAGCTGGTCATTAGTGATTCTTATTGGTAGCTATTGAGTCTGCTAAACTAAAAACTCTTAATTTACATTGTGTGTGTGTATTTGTGTCCAGGTTGCAGTGAGTTAACAGACGGTTGTCTGTCCTACCTGAAGCGTCTCTCTTCTCTGACTTTGCTGGACCTCAGAGGTTGCAGGGGCATTAGCAGACGAGCCTGTGACACCTTCATCTCTGACTTGTCGCATGTCGCACTCTACTGTATGATGGAGGAGAAGTTCATCCAGCGCCTGGACTAACACAATTACCCAGTTACAGTACTGTATGAGAGAGAAGAACCTTTGTTGTTACATATATTTTTATATTCTCAGTCCAGCTTGTCCTGGCAAGTGTAAGTATTACATAAAGAAATCTCCCTTTCTGACAAGTTTGGAGAAACACTGAAACTTGCACCTCTTCTCATCCAGCAAGACAGTTTGGCAGAACTTGAGCAGAATCTCAAATCAATAAGTTAACTGACTCCAGAATTTTTTGTAATTTCTTGTAGGTTTGCATTTTCTACATCTATTGAACATACTTTACTTTTCTGTACACAGAGGTAGGAGGGAGCACTGCTTTCCAGAGGACTTGTATCTAGTAGTAAAAATACTGGGGGGGCAACCTTGTTTACTTTAACCAAGTGGATGTCGGTAATTAATATCATGGTATTTTGTTTCTGAGCAGTGAATTCCATGTCATGTTTTTGTTTCACTTAGACATGTGGCATTTCACAGTTTGAATACTAAATAAAATGTGAATTGTTGAAGTTTTCATGTGTACATCTGGGTATTTAAATCTAGACAGAAATTGCACCACTCTTGGAAAAGGCTTCAGGGGTGATGTGGACAACTAAACCAAAAGTATGTTGACATCACATAAATACATAATCATTTGTTCATGAAACTACATACATATAATAAATACGGACGTTTCCCTTCCCACAGTGACAAAACTTTATTTTTAAAAAATGAAAGCGCTCATGGGTGTTATATGCTTCAGTTAAAAACATTAAATATGTCTTGTGACAGGTCTTTCCAACACTCACACATTTAGAGTGAGTATAAAGTGTGAAGTTTTTGTAAAACAGCAAAATGAATCATCCCTGAACTACATTCACTGCCTGTGAGCAGAGGCTCGTTACTTTTTTAACCTCCACGGATGACATGAGTTAAAAGACGTGACATGACTAGAGAGGGAAAGTCGATGATAAAATGACCGGCCTGTTGGTGATACCTGTTGGCCTGATGCTGATGGTGCCTGTTATCAATCGATGGAAATTCACAGGGGACTGACAAACTGAGCCTAGAATTAGACCAATCGCGTCATATTTAGTAAAAACGCGAACTTTGCACATGCCTACAGTTATAAAGGAAAATACAATACCCTCCAATACCCTCCATCAGCTCTGTAAACTGATTCAGGTATGGTGTGGTGTCTGTTGCTATCATTAGCTTTTTGAGCATTTTTGGAAGCAGGTTTACAATGTTAGCAATGCTATGAGAACACATCGTTTATAACTAACGCTAGCTAGCTCTCGGTTTAAAAACAACAACCCAATAACACTTAATTTATTATTAAAAATGATCCAGATGTTCATGCAGGACCTCGATCTGGTCAATTCAGTCTAGATTATTCTGTTAAAACATTTTTCGTTTTGCAAAATTATCAACGGATGAATTGTTAGATTAATGGCAAAATTATTTTTACTTCTTACTTAAGTACATTTCAGAGCCTGTTTTCTTACTTTTACTTGAGTAAAGGAGTTGAATCAGTACTTTTACTTTTACCAGATTTATTTTACACAAGTATCCGTACTTTTACTTAAGTACAGAAAGTGAATACTTTTGCCACCTCTACCTGTGAGGTACCACTGAAAATCAAAGAGATACACTTACAAAACAATAACAATGGTTTAAAATAACCTACAGGAACCCTGCAAAACTCTTTTGGAGTTGTCAGTGTTGTTGGTGATATTCGTGATGTCCATCGTTTCATCGACCTTCACAACTTCTACACTGTAGTTGTTGTTTTTATTCTCTCAGTTACTTAACTTTAGCTTGGTAACCCAATTGCTATAGTGGGCATTTTCTAGATAATTACAGTAATAGTGCAATTCTGTTGGACAAAATCTTGCTAAAATATAAAACCACTTTTGACTTTGACTTTCGGTCCCACAAGAAGCCTTTCAAAAAACCGCAGAAAAGCGCCACAAGAACGTGGTGGCTTAAAGTATATTACACCTGCAGTGGTTTAGCATTGCCACGGAGAATGGATAGGAACTTTTCGACTGACGTTTGGCAAAGAATCGCTAAGAACGTCGCTGCGACAGGGACGAGCCGCGGACCAAATTAAAGACCGCTACTGAGGTTTCACACTGCAGCTTACTGCTTCATATTCAGTGGTCTTGAGGACAACGCCAGAGCCCGGATAGCTCAGTCGGTAGAGCATCAGACTTTTAATCTGAGGGTCCAGGGTTCAAGTCCCTGTTCGGGCGTCGGTTTTTTTTCTTTTCTTTTCTTTTCGTGGTGTATTCCATGGTTTCGACATATAAAATAACTTCAGATGCATTTAAAAAAAAAAATCAAGATCCTAGTGAAATATATACATCACTGAAATGTCTCTAATCAAATGAAAGATGATTTATAGCATTACAATTAAAACATGCTGATACAATTGTGATGTAAGCAAAAACAGCCACTGATTTGAATGGGTTTATTTACCAGAATGTACATTTTATAATTCACAGTACATGTTGTAATGCATACCTTATAGTATTTATCGTTGGTATTTTATAAGAACACACATTAATGAATCCAAAACACATGCTCGGCTTCTCAAAACAGTCTTCATTTTGTAAATGAAGAGGGGACCAGTTTGACAACAGGCAAGGCAAGAAACCCGCTTTGGGTCCCAGGCCAACAGGGGGCCCCTGAGGACCAACAATCTTTAAATTACAGCAGTGGCAACATGCAAGTGGCAAGTTTTCAATGGGCCCCTGCCTGACACAACTCAGTTCATGTGCATGACTCTTTAAAGTAGTTAAATATGTCAGCGATTCAAAATAAAAAGAAGTGGTCCCTCTGGGAGTGAAAAAGAAAGGAACGGAAAGAGGATGTGACGATAGTTGTGGGTGAAGCAGTTGAAGAAGAATTATGGGAGAGAGGCATTTGAATAAAATAACTTCCACTAGTTAAGTCTAGAGTGGAAAATTTTGTCATTGGCTTCAATATTTATTAGCTTCATCTTGCACATGAGCTTTCCTTTAGCTTCTCATGAAATACTGGTGAAAGTGCAGAAGAATGCAATAAATAAGTCAATAAAAAAACATCCACTCCACAGACACAAACCACAAAACACAGAGAAGAACAGACACACAGACAGACACACACTCAGTTTAGTTTCATTTGTTGCTGTTGAAGGTGTTGTTTGTGCGTTGCCAAAGGCAGTCTTGAGGGTGGTGTTAGCAGTAGGTCGTGCTGGAGGTCGTCCTTGTCTTGGCCTTCCAGTGAGTGACGCCAACAGCTAGCACCAAGATCACAAACACCAAACTCACAACCACGCAGTACCATTGTTGAACGGGATACCAGGGGAAATCTGGATCTGTAACTGAGGACATACACGGAGACTCAAATGAAAGCTGAGGATAAATCAATTCTAAGCTAATAGTAAAATCTGCATTTAATGAATCCACACAATCACAGGGAGTCTCCAGAAAACAAATCCTCTATTTGTCTTTCAGCTTGGGGGACTTGAAGGCACGTGGATTGTAGCGACTTTTGGAATATTCTGCATTGACTTAAGGTTTTGTTCAGTTTTCGGAGTTCGTGCCTGCTACTAATTACGTGTCTGTGTTGATTTGCTGTGACAATCCAAAAAGGGCAACTTTTAACGTGTTGTTTTGTTATTTGTACCAGCTTGGGAGCTTTGCCATCCACGTATCCTGCACTTAAAATACACCGCAAGAAAACAATGTGCTGGCTGAAGCTCGAAGATGCCTGCAAACCAGATGGCTGCTATGAAGACGAGCCATGCAGAAGGAGGTTGCGTGGGCGAGTATGGGCGATGGGTTGAGAAAGAAACATGCAGAGAAATCTACAGCAAAAAAATCAACTGATCAAGAACTAGGCCTCTTTTCAAGGCTTGACTGCCTTAATTGCGTTAAATAAAATTACGTGGATGGGACTGGCGTGTGTTGAGCTCGTGTCCATCACATAACATCACAAAGCCCCACCCAGACACTACAAATTAAAATCCCAGAGAACACTTACCTTGGATCTTGGTTCCCGTCCCGACTATTAAACGTTCATTCACATTGGCAATACAGTAGTACAGACCCAGGTCTTTCTCCTCGACATCAGGGATCACCAGTGCCAGAGACCGGTTGATCAAGATCACTGAATAACGAGGGTCAAGCTGAAAAACTGAAAAAACACACCGTAGGCATACGGGATGCCGTCAGATAATAATCACTCGACTTAGAACATTCCACATTCAACCAGACATAACACCTGAACCTTGAGTTCATTTGAAATTCGAGATCATGTCCTACTTTGAGTTGGTCGTCCCTCCTTAAGACTGGAGCTGAGGACCACAGTGGGTGCGAGGTCTGGGTCGTTTTTGAGCCACGTTGTGTCGTAAAGATAAGAGATGTTACAACTTAGAGTGACAGTTGACCCAAATTGGACATGTTGGACCTCAGCAGCGGGCACAAACAGCATCCAAGGCCCGGTCATGGCGCCAAATGCTGAAACGGATGACAGGAGAACAGTCTGACTCAATACAGGAAACAGCAACAACAGCTTCTGAGTCTGCAACCACGCAGCCTCCTGTAAGTAAGCAAACTATGAAGTTAAATAAGTCTCATTTTCACTGCCTGGCCAAAAAAAAAAAAGGTCACACACTTTAATAGTTCCCTTTGCATTGTAAATGTGGAAATGCTCTTACTTTCACTATAGCCCTGAGTTCTACTGTTGTTTTTCTTTGATTTGATTTCACCAAACGTTTAAGTGATCATCACTTAATCAAACACATCATCACATCAAAGACGATGGTTCCCCACTATCCTTCCAGTTTTTAATAATGCGTTGGACAGTTCTTAACCCAATTTTAGTAGTTTCTACAATCTCCTTAGATGTTTTCTCTGCTTGATGCATGCCTATGGTTTGACCCTTCTCAAACACTAACATCTTGTCCACGACCACGGGATGTGTCTTTCGAAATGGTTGTTTAAGAAATGAGAAGCTACTCATTGCATCAGTTGGGGTTAAATAACTTGTTGTCAGCTGAAAGATGATCACCCATGCAGTAATTATCCAACAGGAGGCTCGTACCTATTTGCTTAGTTAAATCCAGATGGCGACTTTTTTTTTTTGGCCAGGCAGTGTAAGTACTACATGAAGTTATTTCCTTCTGCTGCCCGTACATATTTAACACATGTATTTAAACAGTGCACAGTGTATCATAGATTGACATTTAGCAAGCTAAAATTGTCCTTAAATGTAGAAATGTAGATCCTGGTATAACCCACTCAAAAATGGCTTATAGAGGTTGAATACCTCTATAAGAGTAGTAGTAGGCTGCAAGGACCCACGACCTTCTTGAGGACCAGCGGTTACGGAAAATGAATGTATGAACTAAGACTAAATCAAAATGGTTGTCAAAATAAACACTGTTAGTGTGTTACTAACAGCCACAATTACGAACACTGGGAATCCATTCTTCAAGGCCTTACCATAGAGACCAGGGTCATGTATAAAGACTCGATAGTTTTGGAGCTATTCCTGATTTTTATTTATTTATTTATTTATTTATTTATTTTGTCTTTCTTTGTCTTTTTTATGTCTTTTTAGGCGACTTTCAACTCCCACCACCATAAGGCTTAAGAGGTTATATCAGTTTTATGAAGAGCCCGGGTGGCTGCACATATTTTCCATTTTATTTTAATTTTTTTTAAAAACTTGTTTTCAACTTTGTCTCTATGTGTTATTAAGAATAGATTCATTTACGGTTGGTAGTCTTGTTAATTTCTGAATCATTTCTAAATTCATCTTGTTAATCTAATTCAATCCACTTCTCTGGCATCAACGATTCTGAAGACATTTTTCTGTGGTGGTTGCTGGAGCAGACTCGCTCCCTTCCGTTGTCCCCCAGGGATGAAACGTGTGTCCACTTTTTCTCTTTCAGTGGGTTAAGATTAATTCACAGATGTCCCGAGATTTCATCTTAATGTTTTCCCAGATTTGTGGATCTTCTGTTTCTGTTGTTATTGCCTCAATTTGTTAATTCAGTGGCACATTTTACGATGTATTCTTGAAGGTCTTTCTGTAGTTAGTTTACTTGCTGCTGTTTGACATTTGAAAAGGACAAGAAGACCACAATAAGCTGTGGTCATTGTAATAATCTTCTCCGTCTCCCCGCTCACCAAATTCAACTTTAACCATTTTTAAAACAAAATGTTCCTCATCTACATATAAAAGTTACTGTTTCAAATGCTGTACTTACCAACAAGAATCAAGTGAACCCAGTGAGACTTCATCTTCTTGCGTCTTTGTTTTTCCGTCAGTGACACTACATAATCTAACCACACCGACTTCCCTTTGTCTGCCAAGTCACTTTTTCCACTAAAGGCTCACTTCTGAATTTTGACCAGGTCTTTGTTGTGTTGTGAACAGTAACACCTCTGCTGAAACTGCCTCTCTGATGGTAGCTGGAAATGTTAACTTGTTCCAGCTAATGTGGCGAGAATGCAGGAAGTAAAACCACGCCAACAATAGGTATTCTAAATGCTACTCTAAATACTAATACATCTGTCTGGAGCTCTTTGTCAAAAACATCCTGTAGTGTGTGGTAGAGAGGTCACTTTCACTATGCGTTATCACCACAGACAACAAGGTTTCATAGGATAGTCTTTCTGGTCCTCCTGTAGTCCACTATGACCTCCTTGGTCTCCCTGATGTTCAGGATAAGATTATTCCTGGAGCACCACTGAGTCAAATTCTGGACCTCTCCTCTGTAGTGGGTCTCATAGTTGTTGGATATGAGACCCACCATGGTGGTGTCGTCTGCAAACTTCACAACCATATTTGTGGGGTGGGTGGCAGAGCAGTCGTGAGTAAAGAGGGTGAAGAGGGCTGGGCTGAGCACACAACCTTGTGCCATTTCTTTGCATCAATCTAAAAGATCATACGCAATAATAGCAACGCTAGCTGAAGTTTAGCAAATGGAGGCTTTACAGAGAAAACATTTTAGAAACTGTAGATCTGGCTGTAGATCTCCTCCCATTAGTGAGGCACAGTCAGTCCTAAAGCAGACACAAGCTTTATCAGTTCTGTGTTTTGAGTGGATTGATCTTTCAGTTCTCCGTGTGTGACTCTGTGCTCTGTGGTTTTGCGGTTACACATTCAGGACTTTGTCTTTATGCCCAGATTGAGATTTTTTTTTTTTTTTTTTTGAAACTTGAAAGTTTTCACAATACAATTTTACAAACCACAGCCCCGATACCACCCACCCACCCAAGGGTACACATAATACACACACACACGGTTAAAGAGAAAGGAAATTAAAAAAAAAAAAGTCTGCCACCTTTGAGGCTAAATTTGACATACTGAAAGACACCCTGTAAGTTTTGTTAGTTACTGTTTATACATAATGTAATTGTACTGCACCAAGCTTCCCGCCACACTGGCTGTCCTGTGTGCAGTCGAGGATCAGGAGAAGGGTAGATTGTCTGTGAATTGTATGAAAGGACTCCAGGTGTTATGAAATTTGTCAGAGGATTTGCCCCTAGAGTATCTAAGTTTTTCTAGGGGTAGAAAAGCAAGGACTTCCTTTACCCAGCAAAGGAAAGATGGTGGATTAGCAGACTTCCATTGCCGTAGAATAAGTTTCCTAGCTAAAAGTGAAGCAAACGCAATGGCACGTGCTTGGGATATAGAGATCTGAGCCTCCCCAGCTGTAACACCAAAGACAGCGGTGATAGGGTCAGGTGAGATGGGCCTGCCACATATATGTGTAAAAGCCTCAAAAATCTGGATCCAGAAATTTGTCAATGCTGGGCAAGACCAGAACATGTGCCCAATAGTACCTATGCGTTGATGACATCGCAAACAATGAGGGTCAGTGTTTAGATAGATGACAGCCAACCGATCCCTAGAGAAGTGAAGCCTGTGTACGATCTTAAATTGTATCAGATTGTGTCTAAGGCACAAAGAGGAAGTATGGATGAAATCTAGGCTATCTTCCCAGGTCTGCACTGAGAGTTGGACGCCAAGGTCCTGTTCCCAAGCGCATCTAATCTTCTCTGATGAAGGCATACTGAAATTGAGAATATATATAAAAGAAATGTTGCCCTTAAGGATTGGATCACGTCCCAATATTCTGTCAAGCAAATCATTATCAGGTAGTTGTGGGAATGGGTAGTGTTCTCTAGCAAAACTACGGGCCTGTAGGTACCTGAAGAAGTGAACCTGAGGTAATGTAAAATCCTTACGCAAAGTCTCAAATGAAAGGAAGGTGCCGCCTACAAATAAATCTTTAAAAAAACACTATGCCATTATCATACCAAGAACAAAAAACTGGGTCAGATTGTGCAGCAGGAAAAATATCATTATGAATCAGGGGCATAAAGCCACTTGTATGAGTGAGGTTAACGCGTTTCCTAAATTGACGCCATATTCTGAGAGAGTGTTTTGTCACAGGATTGGAAGAAGAAAAGTTAGATTTCTTAGAGAAGGAAGTACAAAGGCTAGGTAACGGTGAAAAAGAGGGGCATATTTCAGTTTCCATGGCGACCCAAGTAGGGCTTTGCCCTGTTCTGAATGATGTAATCCAATAGGGCAATTTGGAGAGATTGGCTGCCCAGTAGTATAACATGAAGTTGGGAAGTGCAAGTCCACCAGCTGATTTAGGCATCTCTAAAATAGCCCTACTTGCTCTTGGGATGTGAGTGCAGATCCTTAAAAAAGGAGATGAGGAGAAACAGTGGTAGCATTTTAAATGCATACAAAAATTGAGGTAAGATTGTCATTTTCACAGTATTGACACAGCCTGCTAAGGAGATGGGCAAGGTAGACCACCGCTTCAGATTGAGTTTCATATTTTCAAGGAGCTTTTTAAAGTTGGCCTCATATAAAGTCTTGTAAGAACATGTGACCACAGTACCAAGGTAGGTAAAGGATTCTCTGTCCAGTCTGAATGGGTAAGCATTATAATTAAGATTCTGTGCTAAACTGTTAATAGGAAAAAGAACACTTTTGGAGAGATTCAGCTTATAGCCGGATATCCTTTTAACATCGTCCAGCAGATGGATGATATAAAGTAAGGAATCTGTTGGGTTAAAAAGATACAAAAGAAGGTCATCAGCGTAAAGTGAAACCTTGTGGGCAGAACTCCCCCTAACAATTCCAGGCACTCTATTGTCAGCTCTGAGAGCTATGGCCAAAGGTTCTATTGCTAAATTAAACAGAAAAGGTGACAAACAGCAGCCCTGCCTCACCCCACGTTGGAGAGAAAAGAAATTTGAATTTATAAAATTAGTGTGCACAGCTGCCTGTGGGGTGCTGTAAATTAGATTAATCCATGTGAGAAATGTTGGGCCAAAACCAAATCTACCAAGCACTTCGAAAAGGTTTGACCACTCGATGCGGTCGAAAGCCTTTTCGGCATCTAGGGAGAGTACTTCTGGTGTGTCTGAAGAATGATTGGAATGAAGTATGCTCAGAAGACGCCGCATATTAAAAAAGGATTGCCTGTTTGATCAGGGGAGATGAGATCTGAGATGACAGTTTCTAGTTGGTGTGCTAAAATTTTTGTAAGAATTTTGTAATCGTAAAAAAGAAGACTAACTGGACGATACCCACTGCATTCTAGGGAGTCTTTGCCCTTCTTTAGTACAGATTGAGATATTTCTGTACACATGTTTGTATAAATGAGGAAACAAGTCTCTGTTGCAAGACCCTTCTTGTTCTTGGTGACCCTTGCTGACAATCTGGGCTCGCTGTCCTTCTGCAGGAAGGAATCAGTGAGTTTCAAGTAACCACCGACCCATCAAATGAGAATTAAGCTATAAAATGAAGCTAAATGAACGGAAATATAGAAATAGAAAGTTTTAACAAGTGATAAGGTTTTTCGGATGTAAGTGAACGTTCAGGAAACAGGATGTAACAAGTTTCATTCTACCACTTTCACTATACCTTTTTATTTTTAGATTTTGACATAAACATTGATGTTGAGTTGGTGTAGGCCAAACAACACAAACAGGCAATATTTTAGGGTGCAAACAAACAATGATGGTGTCCATTGCCCCACAGACATGCACCTGATATGCCCAAGCTGTCCAGCACCTGCAGAATCGAAGCAAATGCCAACACTCAGTGCTTCAGAGACATTGGAGGATTTAACGAGTTAAATCACAAATACATACGTGTTGAGCTCTTTGTCAAAAAACATCCTGTAGTATCCGGCAGAGAGCTTCACTTTCACTATGCTTTCTCACCACAGACAGAGATAAAGCATAGGTTTCTTTGTAACCTCCCTTCTCATTTGAGGTTAGATGGTGCTCATTATTTGAACTATTTTCTTCATTGTTGGCCAGCACACATGTTAGTATTAGACCTGAGGGTGGACAACACCTGAAGATGTGGAAGATGATGTGAAGTAAAATACCAAATTTATAAAATTCAAAGATAATTCTGTACCACTACTACTAATACTACTGAGAATGGTTGGAGTAATAAATAAAAAAAATAAAAAAATGTAATAATAAAATAAATTAAATGATAACTATTTATATATATTAATTAAAGACATGCCAATCATATTAGTTACACATTTATGAGACCCAAAGAACATGTCTGTTTCAATAAAATATAACTTAAAGATTGGGTTGACCCATAGACTGTATATAGGACTGACCACGAGCGTTTAGATTTATGCATATGCAATTTTCCTAATATAATAAAGAGGTTACATACATTCTTATGTATACATTCAAAGCATAGACTGTATAGTCTGCATAGTCTTTTTTTCACGGTATAATTATTCTTCCAAAAAGCAATTCAAAATAGATGAAGTTATACTTTCTTCTTCACTTTTATAAAATGTGGATTTGTTATCACCATTGTGTTAAAAAAGCATGGCTGCACTAAAGAGGTGTGGGACGGCATGAAGACAATCACCGGCAGTAGCTCCAAGAAGAGGAGCACTGTGGAGGAGGGGGATGAGGAGAGGACCGACCAGTTCAATGACATTTTTAACAGGTTCGACTGTCCTGCCCCCTCTACTGCTCCTTCTGTTTTAAAAAACAGACTTGATAGCGCCTCATCCTCATCATCACCATCACTCCCACCTTCCACAGTCACAACAGTGGCTTGTAGACAAGTGGCTTGTAGCCGCCCCTCACGCCACCATCGCCATCACTTCGGCTCAGGTTAGTGGACAACTAAGGAGGTTCCATCCCAGAAAAGCAGCCGGCCCAGACGGAGTGTCCCCATGATTACTCAGGATCTGTGCTTATGAGCCGGTGGAGCCTCTACAGCATGTATTTAACCTGAGCTTGCAGTGGAAGACAGCCTGCATCATGCCATTCCCTAAGAAGCCACAAGACCATGCAGAGGCTGCTGCTCCATCACATAGGGCCCCAGGTCCGCCACGCTCTCGACCCACTGCAGTTTGTGTACCAGGAGAAGGTTGGGGTGGAAGGCGCCATACTCTACCTGCTCCATCGGACTCTCTCACACTTGGACAGGGGGAATGCTGCTGTGAGGACCATGTTTTTTGACTTTTCCAGTGTATTCAACACCTACCAGCCCCTGTTACTGAAGGACAAGCTAACAGAGATGGGAGTGGACTAACACCTCACCTCATGGATAATGGATAATGGATTATTATTATTATTATTATTATTATTATTATTATTATTATTATTATTAATAAATATCTGCTTTTTTATGGGATGAAACTACTGGATATTGAATTTCCCTTGGGATAAATTAAATATTTATCTCTGTTATGTTTTTATTTTGTTTACGTCCCTCGCTGATGACGTAAGGGGAGGGGTCAAAGGTTAAGTCAGAAGCCGGAGCATGACGGCAAACCAAACATCCCTGTGTGCTCTTCCTGATTAGCTAACGACACACAAAGAATGACCGCCGTGGCTGGTTGTGTATAAAAGCTGCGTTACTATTTTCCGTTGTACCTAGATATCCAGGGGACCGCCGGATGAGGGAGCGTTTACAGGTGAGACGCTAGCTAACAGCTAGCACGTTGTTTGTTTTCGCTCGCTACCTGTCAAACCAGTTGTCAGAGTAGTGACAGCTAATATTTAACATTGTAATCTGTTTTAAGTCGGGGTTTTCCAGATAAACGTGGTTCCGTAATATGTTTACAGACCATGTATGTGAGCATCACAAGTCAACAGTTACTGTCATGTTGTTTTGGTTTACTCAGCAGTAAGTAGCATGCTAATGATGCTAGAAGTTAAGCTAGCTGTCTGACAGCGTCTGACTCCTCTGATTTGACGTACCAGTTAAAGAAAAGAAAGACAAATAAATGAACATAAGAAAATAATAAATAAATAAAATGCAGTTTCGTTGGCGTGATAGACTTCTTTGAACATTAGTGACAAACATATTAAGTTAAACTGTCTGCTGGAATACCTTAAGCCTGAAGCATTTCTGAAAAGATGTTAGAGATGGTTTAAGCTCAGACATGTAACGTTAGATCTGCCATGCTTTTGCCAAAACAGCCACTTGATGGAGGTTAGGCCAGGCCAGGCCAGGTACAGCTAGGGTGGATGTCTTATTATTAAACACAACCAGCTGCAGCAGAATTAATTGATTGGCTTCCCCTTGTTATTGTAGTCCAAATGTATGTTGTAATGTAGACTCACACTGAATAAGACTACATAAATAAGTATGTTTTTTACTACTAATACTATTCAGCTCTTCTTGGATAACTTATCAACATAAGAGTTTAGTGGTTTTCCCTTTAGATTTGATCAGATGAAGTGTTAAAAAATAGTGGCAGTGTTTTCAACGGACATTTGCCCAATATGGGGTAAACATCAGGCATCGGGTGACTTGACGAGTTTCCATAAAGGCCAGAAACATGGAGAACAGGAGTTTTTTTGAGAAGACTTTTCACCACTCATCCAAGTAGCTTCTTCAGTTCTAAGGGACTGGCATAAAGATGAGGTTTAAATGGGAACATCTCATGGGTGTAGCCCATCATAAACTTGCTTGACTCGTTTCTTTTAACGACCAGAAATTGTCATGACTAGTGGCCATTAATCTCTAGATACACCCGATACACGCCTTCTCAAAAAAAAGTCCAGTGGCCTTTCTTAAATGCTTTTTTTTTTTTTTTCCTGGATGACTGAGAACCTTCACAGATGTGTGTGTATATATTTATATGTGTGTATATATATCTTAATGTGATGAACAGTCAACTTATTACTATTATCTTAAAGTTTATATTGTTGTATCACTCAAATGGATATTTACAGCAGTGAAAAACTGATCACAGGTTTATTGTTTCATGGGTAAATTAAACTTGACTGATTGTTGACCACATAGTCTCTGTTTCAGGATGGCAGGAGTGTTCGATATCGATTTGGAGAATGAGGACTTCAGCGACACAGAGGTCTGTATCACATTATTGATAAGACAACAGTTGATCGCTTAATTATACTATTATTCTACTGGTTTAGACGACATAATACCTGTGAGACAGGAATTCATGACTTTGTGTTGTTGATTTGCTGTTTTGTGTCTGTAGGACGATGTGTGCGAGTTCACTGCGACAGAACCAGAGAAGTAAGTTAAAATTATTACAAACAACACAAAACAAAACAAAACCCCCTGTGTCCCACACTGCTCTTCTGTGTTTTGTTCCTCACAGTGTTCAGACAGAGGAGGTGGAGCTGACCAGTGAAAGCGTCAACAGAGATAGTGAGAAAGTTGGACCTGACTGCTTTGAGCTGCTAACTGTGCTTGGAAAAGGAGCCTATGGCAAGGTGTGTGGTTGTGGTTGTACACTTTCCTCTAAATGTTTTTATGACAGACCAGCTAATCTTCTTTTACATCCCTTTTACTACGCTTAATTTTATACATTTTCTCTTTTGCCAAGGTTTTCCAGGTGAGGAAGGTTCAGGGTGCCCAGACGGGGAAAATATTTGCCATGAAAGTTCTGAAAAAGGTGCTCAGTTATTCTGTTTGTTCTCCTTTTTTTTTTTTATATTTTCCCCAGCTTTGTCTCCCTCAGAATTTTAATGTGCCCATTATCACTGCGTCTCTTGCAGGCGAAGATAGTCTGTAATGCTAAAGACACTGCACACACACGAGCAGAGCGGGAGATCCTGGAGACGGTGAGGCACCCGTTCATCGTGGATCTGCTCTACGCCTTCCAGACTGGGGGAAAGCTCTACCTCATCCTGGAGTGTCTGAGTGGTAAGCTGTGGCACTGGTGGATGGAGGGAGGAAGAATACAGGGTTAGGGTTAGGGTTAGGCTGCATGGCCAGATGTGAGGCCTTACCTTCATCCCTTTAGTTTTAGAGTGAAGCCTCATCAGCATCATTGAGTCATGTGTCAATCAGCAGTGTCTGTTTCTTCCATTATTTGTCGAAGTTGAGATTTCATTAACATTCATGGTCTCTTGTTGACCCATCGCTACTTATCTATTTTTTTGTGGACAAACCTTGTTTGAAGAGAAAGTAAGGAATGAGTGAGAGTGAGAGGAATAATGTCTAACACCTCTGTCACCAGGAGGGGAACTGTTCATGCAGCTGGAGAAGGAAGGCATATTCATGGAGGACACTGCCTGGTAAGGATTTGCTGTGATGACGAAATTAAATGGTTTCTGTGGGGTTAGGGCAAACATGTAATTTGGGTCATGGCTCTGAATGAATACTGTGTGTGCGTAGTTTCTATTTAGGAGAGATCACGTTGGCCCTGGGTCACCTCCACTCTAATGGGATCATTTATCGAGACCTGAAGCCTGAAAACATCATGCTCAGTCACCAAGGTAACACACCACATGTTTGTCTAATGCTTTCTACAGACAGGGCTGTGTTACTGTGTAAACGAGTCAGTCAGGTGTGATGGGCTGCTGAGCTAATTGCATGTGGTGGCAATCATCTTTCATCGGGGGGGGCTGAGGACTAGTGGTTAGAGAAGCAGCTTTGAGACCGCAAGGTTACAGGTTCTCATTCCTCCATGTCCGTCTCAGTGAGCTGCCTTGAGTATAGCCTGAAAGATTGTGCTCCGCTAAAGATCTCCTGGCTAATCAAATCGTTTGGGTGGGCTTAATGTGGAGATGGACAGAAGAGTAACATCGTTATAGTCATACATGTCATCTGAGAGCTGTGGAATTAAAACAAAATGGCTCTGATTGGTCGAAGGACTCCCAATTGCATGTAGTTATTTTTAATCTGTGTGTCTGTTGAAGCCCCATAACAGATTCCAAAGGAAGTGTTGCCAGACGATGGCCAGACACGTGGCAACCCACTTGTACACAGTGTACATAGTGCTGTGTGAACAAATGGACGGTTTAGACACAGAGATACAGAGGCTTCATCTCACCTAAACGTTCAAATCCACAAATATTTCCACAACATGATGACCTAGATTGATATAAACTCTCTAGTTTCCTAGCCCCCCAGCTAATAGCTTTTCCCGTTTCCCATTTTGATTGCTGAATAGAGACTACTACCTCCTGCTGGTATCAAGAATTATTTCCTCACAGGCGCTAAACCTATGTACCAGATGGTTGTTGGCTTTAATTTTTGTGGTGTGCAATTTTTTGGGCCAGACACTGGAGATGTGAGGCGATGTCGGCCAGCATAGCTCTTAGTTCTTGGATGTTGGCTTTGAAATAAGAATAGGAACAGAAACATCTACATTTATTAAATTAAAATTTAGCTCTTAAAAGACATTAACTTTGGGATGTTTCCATTTTTGTGTACAAGTGGTTTGTTTGGATTGGTTCCTGATTTACATCATGGTTAAAACATCATGATTACTCATTATAAAGCTGCAGCCTCTCACTGATGATGCTGATAATGTTGCTGCTGTGAGGTACAATCAAGCCTGCTCCCAGTAGATGACACACACACACATACACACACACACACACACACACACACACATGCACACACACACACACTGGGCAATCCCAACAATATTAATATCTGAATATATTTTATTTTTCCTCCTGTGTGTACCGTCCTTAAACTGTTTGCTGCTGCAACGCTGCAAACTTCCCCGGTGTGGGATTTATAAAGGATTATCTTATATCATCTTATTTTCTGTGTCACTTCAGTATCATTTGTCTGTTCTCAGGACACATCAAGCTGACTGACTTTGGCCTCTGTAAGGAGTCAATTCATGATGGAACCGTCACGCACACCTTCTGCGGCACCATAGAATACATGTGGGTAACATCAAATATTATACTTGTGCATTTATTTAAAGTCACGTACGTGGTACGTATCTGTGAGTTGTAAAAGTAAGTGAACCCTTGTGTTCAGTATCTGGTGTGCATTCTGTATTTTTCTTTTTTCCTCCTTTAACGTCTTCACTGTCCTCTGTCCCAGGGCTCCAGAGATTCTGACCAGGTCGGGTCATAACAGAGCAGTTGACTGGTGGAGCCTCGGAGCCCTGATGTACGACATGATGACTGGATCGGTAAGCTGAAACTAGTAATTACGAGGAAACCGTGTCAGGAGATGGTCATGGGCTGTGGACCTTTTCACTTATTTTCTGATATTTCCTGGGATAATCTCTGTTGAGTTGTGGCTGATTTAAGTGTAATGAGAATTTAATTATACTGTAGAGGTTAACCATTCACACTTGCACCCCACCCACGGACAGTTGAGGATCACCAATGAACCTAACTTGCATGTCTATGTGAGAGGAAACACAGCAGACACAGGGAGAACATGGAAACAAAACTTTATAGGTCTTTTATAGACCTTTTATAGGTCCCACAAATGAGTTGGTGCTTGTTAAGCCTCAGAGCGTGCTTAAGAAACTAAATCAAATCTTGTAGTTTTGTTCTATCATTAAGATTCTTTGTTACACATTAGAGAAATCAGTACTGCTCAGTGTTCGCTGTTTTTTTTTTTTTTTTTTCCACCAGCCTCCGTTCACGGCTGAAAACAGGAAGAAGACCATCGATAAGATCTTGAAATGTAAACTCAATCTTCCCCCATATCTGACGATTGACGCCAGAGACCTGATCAAGAAGGTCTGTAACGGACCACAATCGCAAGTCTTTGTGAAAAATATTTTGTTTATGCAAAAAGAAAACATTAATAGAAGTATAATCCAGTATTATATCGGATAGAATAAACTGACCTGAACTCTATGAAGAGTTAGTTTATAGCTCCACATATTTTCAGTTTAACCGCCCTGACAGTGTTTTCTTCTTCACTACGGCCTTCAGTGAGTTTTGTGTTTGTTGCTTGTCTTTAACATAAACGGGTTCTGGATGTTTTAAACCACATAAATAATGAACTGAAACTTTATAAATCACACACCAAAAGTGCTTGGTTTTAATCAGTTCATTAAAGTCAGACACATGTTTGTGCTTAGGTGTAATTTTCTTATCAGATCTATCGGTCCAAATCACATTAGGTCAGCTAAAAATGATCTAAATAAACTTTATCGGTTTACTAATCCATGACGGTAGTAATGGAGTTGTGTTGAGATAGGTTTCTGGTTACACAGTCAGGAATTAACCCTCAGTCATTTACATCAAACAACTTAAACTTCATCTTCTGTAAACGCTAGTTGATGTGAAGGGTCGCGGGGTCTGCTGGAGCCAATCCCAGCTGTCACAATTTAAACTTAAAATTTACAAATTAGGAGATTAATTTAGAATCATCAAAATCAGTAACCAGAAAAACAAACGTAACTTTTTTCAGATATTTTGTCATCTCATAAGAAATCTGTCTTGAAAGAAAATTATTTAATATCAGTTAGTCTGTTCCAGGTTAATATGACCGCTCACTAGAGTTATTGGTTGCAGATTATTATATTTGGAAACAAAAACCCACAACCATCTGTCTTTATACTGACGCGCTCCGCTCTCGTGTTTTTCCAGCTGTTGAAGAAGAATCCAGCTCAAAGACTGGGCTCTAGTAAAGCAGACTGTGCTGATATCCAGGTAACCGTTTCATTCACACACATTCTCCCATCATGTTCGCTGTGTACCTGCTTTCCTGTTACTCAATAAGCCGGCTGGCGAGTGTTAACGGCAATGAACATGATTTACAATGGGAACAGTGGCTGCGTTTATATGGACCCTGGTATTCCTCTATTTATCAGAATAAAACCGCCTCATGTAACCACCACTGTGTTTGGGGGCGAGTAAACACATATATCTGATCAGATCATTCTGTTTAGCCTCCATGGAAACAATTATCTCATGGGTGGCCTGCTTTTAGGTGAGGGAGATTAGCAGATTGCCTGGAAATGTTCAATTTTGAAGGTTAGGATTAAAATGCTGCACGCCTCCTGTAAGAGAAACAAAAGAGACATGAACTTGCAGGTAATAAAAGAAGATGTGTTCTTTACAGAAACATCCCTTCTTCAAGCACGTCAACTGGGACGACCTACTGCACAAGAGAGTGGAGCCACCGTATAAACCACAGCTGGTATCACTGTTTTCCTTTTGCCCTCACTCAAACACATTTTCTTACATTGTATTGCATCTTAAATTGAATAAATCTTTCCCTTCAAATCGTTGTTTTCTTTCTGCAGCATTCGGACGAGGATGTGAGTCAGTTTGACACCAGGTTTACCCGACAGACGCCGGTGGACAGTCCAGATGACACTACGCTCAGTCACAGTGCTGAGCTCGCCTTCGCTGTGAGATTCTTTTTCTTATACGACTTCTTAAAGTTTATATTAAGGCTAGAAACTGCACTTAACTGGCAATAAAACATTAGTATTGTTTCTGGTTATTTTCCAAAGGTTCTTTTACGGTCTTCTGTGTTATCACTGGAAAGAAAACACATCTGTTTCAATGTGTTTATCAGCAGCATGGTAAAAGTTCTCCATCTATTACTGACTGCAGAGTGATCTTTTTCCTTCAGGGTTTCACCTACGTGGCTCCATCGGTCCTAGAGAGTCTAAAAGAAGGCTTCTCGTTCGAGCCCCGGACGCGTCCTGTACGCCGACACAACAGCAGCCCACGCACACCCATCAGGTAACACAAACACACTGCGTGTTGAAGACAAAAGCAGAGCATGATGTGTGCCACAAAAGACACAAAACACCAAAATCCTGCAAAGCACAGCAAAAAGTCAAAGCTGTTAAAGCCGCATGTCACTAGGCAAAAAAAGCTATTCAGATATATAGAAACAAACAAGTGGCTCTCAGGTTACCAGACAGATGTAAACAGGCAAAAATCCTCCAAATAAAATCATTGAGAAACATTCACAATCAGTTGATGGTCCAGAAAATCAGCCCTGAAATGATCCTGTTCTCCAGCGACTAATAACGAGACCATTTGTGTAACGCTGCCCAGAATAGCAAAGAAAAAGCTTTATTTCAAAACCAAACTTTTGAACCTTCACCCATAAGGCAGCAACTTGACTGTGTTAAATGAATTATCTCATTTATAGAGCTAGAATGGCCAAAAATATTTAATTTGATACAAAGCAGCAAATATTGTCTTAACACAGAGATGTTATTCCAAGCTGTAAAACTCCATCTACATATCTTACTCATCCATCTCAGTGGCTGACAGTTTCTAGAGGATGTTCCAGGCTCTGGCTGCCTAAATTACGGTGTTGTACACCGATCAGCCGCAACATTAAAACCACTGATAGGAGAAGTGAATAACATTGGTCATCAGTTTGAGCCACTACACTTTTCATTAACATTCATGGATTCTCATGAGCACATCACTGCTAGTCTCTTCCTGAAGGCATGTCTCTTTAGGGCAATCAGATGTGTCATTAATGATGAAATGATAAATTAAATACCTTTTATTTATTTCCTTTACCTCCATCATGTATTTCTTGTTTTTTCTTCTTCTCAGTCCTCTGACGTTTTCCCCTGCGGGACTGTTTAAGTCCAGCATCGACGGAGAGCCGGACCTTTTCTCTCCCACCTCTCCTACACCGGCGGCTCCGGTCTCTGTGGCGCTGGAGAACGGAGGCGCCAGCCGGCCGATCAAGACCCCTTCCAGGAATAAAAAGCAGAAGGGACACCGGAGATGAAGAGAAAATCTTCAGAGATCTAACCTCAGTCAGGTTATTGTATTCTATAGTGTACACTCGACGTTGAGGTGCGGAGGCTTTGAAGTGTTGTGTTTTTGATGGTATCATGCTTATTGAAGTGGTTTAATGAGAAGCCAAAACCATCAGTGGGAAGTTGGCAGCATTTCCTGTTTGTCTCCACATCCATGCCTTTATACAGATTTCACTGGATCAACAGGGGATGTTTA
Source organism: Chelon labrosus (assembly GCF_963514085.1). Taxonomy (NCBI): domain Eukaryota; kingdom Metazoa; phylum Chordata; class Actinopteri; order Mugiliformes; family Mugilidae; genus Chelon; species Chelon labrosus. The sequence goes on along the minus strand of NC_140338.1, from coordinate 22,352,900 downwards.
GGGACAGCCTCTGTTTGATCACTTTACTTCATAAAGCTTTAATTTACAGCTCCATACTTCTGTCACACTGTGGCACTGATGTATAGAGAACAGTAACCTATATAAAATAACTCCCCCAGATATTTGTAGACAGACGCCAACAGAAACACAGATTCTCCTCCACCAACCTCTCTAAAGGAGCAGTCGAGGTCAAGTAAATGATTGACTGACTGGTAACAGAGTTCCATCTTGTATGAACATGGCGGTATAATTAAAGCCAAGGAAAGCCGTGATATGGTTTGGGGGGTTTAATTAGTTCATCAGCCTCGCAAAGAAGTCTGTTATCACCGGCTGACGTTTTAATTAGAGAACTGATGAAGTCCTGATTCAGTCCCATTAAGGTGGAAGCGTGGAGCTGACCTTCAGGCGGCAGCTTGTCAGGTACTTTGAGGTAGGACAAAATCTACTGGATGAAATGCCACAGCGCACTTATGATAACGTACTCATCAATGTCGCATTAGATTTTACGTGAAAATTTATATGAAACGAGGGACCTTTATCAAAGGCTGTGTTTCCATGGACGAAAGTATTCCACTAAACTGAATAAAACTAAAACGCTGATCTCCTAATAATGACGCAAACACTTGATCTGATGGTTTCTCTCTGGTTGGAGTAAATCCATTCTTTCTGAGCATGTTTGCTCCACGTAGGGTAAACATCAGGTCACGAGCGTCAACATGGAGGAAGAAAAAAAAACAGTTTAAACAAGTGCTTGAAAAGATGGACAAAGCCAGAATCCATGTGGACAGCAATGTTGGAAAACGTGGAGATGAAGTCCATCCTTCATCTCCTTCTCCTCCTCCTCCTTCTCCTTCTGTATCCTCCTTCCTTTCCTCCTCTTCCTCATCCTTCTGTATCGTCCTTCCGTTCCTCCTTCTCCTTGCCCCATTTCTCCTTCTGCTCGTTCTGTCTCCACCTCCCTATATTTCCAGCAGATTTGATGCTCCACATGTTATCAGTAAAGTTCTACCGTGATTAATGTTTTGGGGCACGTAAACACACATGTCTGATCAGATCATTTTATGTATCATCCATGATCAGAATGATTGATCTGGTCGGAGCTATATTGTCCATGTAAACATAGCCTTACATAGCGTTGCTTATTTCTCTGAATGTCTACTGCCAAAGCCGTTTACACAGACTCTCCTCATATTGCACACCTGGTTCAGGTTGTAATATTCTTTTCGCAGAGGAAAACATGTGCTCACATAAGTCCATATAATCAGTACGATGCACGGCGGTGCTATAAATTTATTTTTTGTTACCAAACAAAAGCTATTTTTACACATGGCACATAGGTCAACTAGTTTTAATAAAAAAAGTATTTTAAAGTGGCTCTAATTCAGCACTGGAAGGTTATAATGTATTTATAGATTGAGAAAATTCAAATCCAGACACTCTGTCTGTTCAATAGAAAAACGGTGACAGAATAAGTTCCAAATATTACAAATTCCCGTAGGATAACAGACAGTGTTGGGTGTTTGCGTCCTTCAGAATTTTCTACATTTCTGCATAAAAATGACTCAAGACTTCAGCGTCCTGACAGTAGACAATGAGAACCCAATCAAACAAGTGATACTGAAATGTTATGCTTTTGTGTTTGTTTGATCAAGAAAATGAATCATGTGTAAATAAGGGGTAAAAGTGCACTTGAGGAATTACAAGTTAATTTCAAGGCCAAATTAGAGTGCATCTGTTCAGACGCGTTTCCAATCGATGTAATGAAACTCAGGTGTCTTTCAGTACCCTGCTTTGTTTAAAGAAATCAGGGCTTTGTCACAGTTTGACCTCCACAACACATGTTTGTGGAAGTGACAAAGGAGCTTTCTGAAGACCACGGAAAAAGAGTTGTTGTTGTTGTTGTTGTTGTTGTTGCTGCTCATCAGGCAACAACAACAACTGTCTACTCCACTTAAAGGAGAAAACCTCAAACAGATTTATATCAGTCCGAGGCTAAACAGTTTGTATGTAGAATAAAGAATGTATTACACCACCTGTTTTTAAAAAATAAATAAATAAATCCTTTGCATTGTACAGGGATCGAATCAGTGTTACCTCAATAAATAATTAATAATGAAATGAGTTATCATGTGAATAAATGACGATATAATATCGAATCAATCCATGAAATTGTGAAATCACCCAACACATGTTTGGCTGGATACAACTGCTGTACTGGAATCACGTTCAGTACAGACGTCATTTATGGTTCCTGGAGGATGAACTCTAATATGTTTTCTTTTTTTTTTTCTCCATCTCTTCAGATGCATAGTCACAAAACTTTGCTCAGACATTCATGGTCTTCAGAGGATGAATCCCTCTGTCTTTTGTTCTCTGGTGCCATAGCGAGGTTCACTTTTGAGCTTTAGCAGTGAAATATCTCATTAATGTTAATGACTGATGGATGGATCAATAAATCAGATACCGACATTCATGTTCTCAGGAACCCCTCGGTCTCTAAAGACTCCTGGTTCTGATCCAGGTTTCCATTTCAATTCAAATTTTCCATCAGCCTCAACTACACCGCTCTAAACATCTGGTAAACATTCCCCGCTAAACATTGCCATCATGATGTTAGCATTTGGCCTGTAGCATGGCTGGGAATTGGATTATTTTCACCGTTTTCATGGTTTTATATTTATTATTCATGTGACTGGACTCCTTTGTTCTCCAAAGATTTGCGCTGCTGTTGTTTTATTTATTCATTTTTTTTTTTTTTTTTGGAAGAAGATTCCTGTTTTCTTGCTCAAAAGACACATACAGTCTTCCTCCCTACCTCCACCAGCCTTCCTTCATTAGCACTGAACTCACAGTCTGCTAACACTGTTGTACTCTGAAGAACTGTTTAAACTGCACACAGTCGTATTGCAAAGCTGTTTTTATTTCATGAAATATTCTGAAGCAAAGGTTTTGTTGTTGTTGTTGTTTTGATTTATTTACATAATTAATAACTATTACTGCCTGATATATGCAGCTTTATGAAAAGGATTCTTCATCTCTGTTTCTTCTTATTTGGACTGAGTGGATTTACTGCTTGTTTTTGTGATTTTCTTTTTCTTCTAACTGATGAATGTGTTAAGAATAAAAGTGAGCTTAATTCATGTTTGCGATTCTCTGGTTTCTGTTATACGGACAGTTGAGCACAGCATGTTGAGTTGCATCACCGGGAATCAGTGTCACAATTGTTTCTCATGTCATCTAGATCAATTTCTTATTACGCAAAAAAAAACGCTTTCTAAGATATATAGTTTTTAATGGGTTAAGGCATTAGAATTTGTCACTCTCTAAATCTTTTCCATCTTTTAAAAACTTTCCTTCACTTCGACTGTCGTCACAGATGGTGGAAGTGACAGCGTGACAAATGAAATGCAGACTTTGCTGTGTTTTGACGCAGGCTTCGAGAGGGACCCGTGATTACGTAGAGGGAAAGAAAACCCGGCGCGTGAGACAGTCAGTGGAGAGGTGCAGCAATCAGGAGGTGCGTTCGCAAAGTCAGTGTCGGGTATTTAAAAAAAAGTCAGCAGTAATTAAAGCAGCATGCTATCAGGAAGCATCATTAACCAAAAAAAAAGAGAAGAAGCTGTTGATGAAAACAGAGGAAATGGGTCATTATCCAGGATGGGTGCCTCTTTAAATATTCAAACTTTTTATTCAGCTTGTTTCACTGATACAAAACCACAGGCCAATGCAGATCTGATGAACTGAAATTGGATTTCACTGACTTTTAATATAAATGAACTGCATCTTACTCCAACATTAAAACAATCAGCAGCTTTTTAACTTAGGGTTAGGGTAACAAATTACTGTGCAAGATACCAAGGATAAAGCTGAAGTAATTAATGAGTTTATATTATTTTATTTTACTAATAGTTACTGTATTACTGCATACAAAGAAGAACATAAAGAGCACAGTGAAACCAATGAAAATAAAACAACATTAACAGACTGGGTCAGTGAGGTTAGAAAAAGAAGTGACGATAACAGTTGTTTCATTCAGACCGTTTCTGCTGCTTTTATGAATTATTTATAGGTCAGAATGAATTTATTTATATAAAAGACAATTATTTTTTCTGTGATTGTGCAGTAATCATTGAGAGAGCACTTCCATCGGGTGTCCACTTGTTGATTTTTCCAGCGCTCATTAGAGGGGGCTCTTGTACAACCCTGTACCTTACTTACAAGTTACATAAGGTTTAATTTTTTTAAAAATTTTTTCATAAATATAAGTGGAGAGGAGCCTCTGTGTAAAGTTGACTTGCCCGGTTTCCCACACTTTAGATTTTGTTCTGACATATGGCATAGAAACTGGATTTGATAGTATTTCCCTACAACTCTTATGTTCTTATGATCTAATAGTGGATTCCATAGCAATTGCAAAGACATTTCCTTACCGTAAATGGCTCTCTAATGATGCTGCCACTATAGATATAAGGAGGTAATTCCTTTATTATTTACTTCAGTGCCTTTTGAGAATATCCTCGGCAAAAGCTACTCAAAGTTTACTCCAGCACAAATTGATTATTTTGTTGACACAGCTGAATCAGCCTGGAAAGAAGAAGAAGAAAGAAAGCCCTCACTGATGTTCAAATGCCACATTATTCGTCATTAACGGAAGAAAACAACAACAACCCCAGATTTCTTTTCAGCACTGTAGTCAGGCTAAACAAGAGTCACAGCTCTACTGAGCCATCTATTCCTTTAGACTCAGTAGTAATGACTTCATGACTTTCTTTGTCAACATTATTGTAGGCAATAGAAAAAAACTGTGAGGCATCCTTCCGACAGCTGTTAAAGAAGTAAGAATATTGGCATTAAAAGCATCTGCAGGACATAATCCACTGTACCGCTTAAATGTATTTGCACTTCTCACCCCAAAATGACTCAAAACATGAAACAAACTTTTTTGCATATTTGCTTATTCAGTAAAAAAAATCAATAGTCAATATTACATATCTGTGAGATGCAAAAGTAAGAGCACCTCCAGGAAGTTAAGTTCAAGGTGAAATTAAAGTCCATCTGTTCAGAAGTGTGTCCAATCAGTGTAACAAAACAGAGGTGTTCAGTGGCCAGTTTTGTTAAAATAAATAAAGAATTAAACACAGTCTGATTTTCAGAACACGTGTTTGTGGATGTGTATAATGGCAAGGACTAAGGAGCTGTCTGAGGACCTCAGAAAAAGAGTTGTCATTGGCTGGAAAGGCTGGACCAATCACAAAACCACATAACCATTTCTTAAGAATCTGGAATCCACAGTCAGATAGATTGGGAACAAATGGAGATTTAAGACGGTTAACCGACAAGAATCACCCCAAAAGCAAGGTGCATAGTAGTTGTGTGTGGCAAGGACGAAGCCACTGCTCTCCAGAAAGAAAAAATCTGCCTGTCTGCAGTTTACTAAACATCATGTGGACAGGCCACAAACCTTTGTGGACAGATGAGACCAAAGTAGAATTGTTTGGTTTAAATGAGAGGCATCATGTTTGGGGACAAAACTGCATTCCAGCATGTGAACCTCGTCTGTGAAACACGGGGGTGGTAATGTCCTTATTTGGACATTGTTTTGCTGCATCTGGGATGGTTTGTCATCGTTGATGGACCAATGAATTCTGAATTATACCAGTGAACTCTGAAAGAAAATGTCAGGACATGTATCTGTGAGCTGAATCTTAAGAAAGAAGAGGTCTTTAAGATGAGATGGAGCTGGGGCTTTAAGGGCCTTGTACGTAAGACGGATTTTGAATTCTATTCTGGAGCCAATATGATCTCTCTTGCCAGTTCCTGTGAATGCTCTAGCTGCAGCATTTTAAAGCAATTGCAGGCTTTTTAGAGACCTATTTGGACAAGCTGATAACAAAGCATTACAGTAAATCAGCCTGGAAAAAAAACAGCTAGTTTTTGGGACAGGATGTTCCTAATTTGACTATATTATGCAAGTGAAAGAAGCAGTACTTGTTTTATGTGCAAATTAAAGGACATATCCAAATATCAAATACCACCCTGAGGTACCTCACAGTAGTGCGATGTAATGTCACCCAGAAATGATATGTTTTATATGACTTCATAGGTTGCAAATTTATTTAATGATGCAGTATTTTCTAATAATATTGCCTGAGGGAAGCATGTATAATATGAAAACTATTGGTCCGAGCACAGATCCCTGTTGAACTCCTCATAAGTTAGTTTTGTATAAGTGGAAGAATCATTGTTCACATGAAAAAACTGGAATCTGACTGAAACTGAGGCACATATTCTGTTAATAAAGCATACATTTATCTGGTATTAATATGGAGGTGTTAATTTGTGGGAAGAATTCTGACTTGGGATGGGGTCTAATAGACAAGTTGATGGTTTAGATGCTGTAGTTATTGAAGTTAGCTCAGAAAGATCTATTTTTCAAATATACATAGGTTTTTACAGGCTGCCAACATTACTTTAATATGATATCTATCGTTTGAGTTAGTATTGGGCGAGATTTCTCCAAGTTATATTGTATGGAAATCATATTTAGTTCATTTTCACTACTATTAAATAAAATAATTAAATGGGTAAGATTTTAAATGATTCAAATCAGAATTTGAATTTCCTTTACTGACTTTTGAATTCAAACGTGTTGAGTCACATTATAAACATCAGGAATGAGTTCTGGGACCGTATTTCAACCATACACCATGCTGTGCAACAAAGACTACTTAGTGACATTGTTTTTTTCACAGAGAGAAATGACTACAATATCTACAGTAAACACCTTAAAGTGCAGCTTTTAAATCAACCTGACTTCTGCTGTGACCTTCACCGACTGATTAGCTTCATATTTACTTCGTTTCCCAGCAGCCGAAGTCAGCAGGTGCTACTTCAGGTCACTGACTCACGTCATCACCTCAGTCTGTTCTGCTCATGTTCATAGTTTAAACTTAAATCTCTTGGCAAGCATTATGTCTTTGGGTTTCCTTTGAGACATCCTGGAACCAATTTCATTCCAGGTACTCTGGGAACAGTTTGAACAAAAGCTGATAAACTGATATGTGAATGTAGATATGACGATTAGTTTATCAGAAGCACGTTAAGAACACATCAGAATGAAACGTGGCCATATATAATGAGAGAGTATAAATTCTAGAGGAATTTGAATCCTCCTCATGAAAGACCTCCCTCTCACTAGAACCAGGTAAGACATTCAGTCCTCACCATCAGAACTTTAACAAGTGACACTTAAATGCTGAGCAATGAACATTTTGTTAAATTGCAGGAGCGCTCTGTTTGCCGCCATGAAGTCGTCTCTTGTCCTCTGTGCTCTCCTGGGCGTTCTCCTCTCTGTCAGGGCTGCAGCAGGTAGAGCTTCACACATCCACCTCCACAACTGTCACCGTGCTTCAGTTCTGTCTATACAGAAAATGCATTTGAGGGCATATAACAGACAAATTCAGCTCATTGTTTTGGTTTTCTGGTGAGCATTCTTTGGATAAAATTTAGATAAACCCACAGTATGCTAGTATCTCACCACAGACTGGCAAAACTACCCACTAGGTTGTTGTGTCAGCAGCTAAAGACATTTTCCTCTGCTGAATGGATCTAGAGGTGACTGTTCTGCCATGCTATGCAGAAAATAAGCTGATATAGCCTTTGGACCTGCAGCATAAAACTAAGCTGATTATTCCGTTTAATTTTTTTTGCCCCTGGTTCAAAAGTCTAAAGCCAAAATCTGCTGAAGAACATCTCATTGGTGCCTCTTTGCAGTGATGTAGAAATTAGTTTTATATATTATTTTTAAACCACGTAGGCTCAGTGACAAACACAGCCACTGAGCCTACAAGAGGAGGCGCATCTCCAAGTGCACCAGCTATTTTGGTTCATGCAGGTGGAGCTGGTGAAGGAAAAATCAGAGGCCGTGATTATTAATTAATTAACATTTAATTAGTACAATAGCAAAAGAAATATAAATGAATCCTGTGATTAATCATTTACAGTATTTGGATGTCACAAAGAGACAGGAGTCTGTGTGATGTGTGGTTACTTTGCAGCAAGTGGTTAACATGGGAATTAATGAAGTTAAACTCAGTAGATGCTGAGCTGCCAGGCAACTGTGTGTATCTAGAAGCCATGGAAGCTAACAATTAGACACCTTAATGTAGAAAATATAAAGACATAACAAAAGGATGAAGCCGTTGTGAATGTCAACATTTTCAATTCAATTGAAATTGAAAAACTCTATACGACTAAATTATAGGCGGTTTATACTTCTGCGTTAAGTTGACGCAGAGGCTACGGCGACAACGCAGACCCCTACACAGACCCTAGCGCCGTAGCTAACGTGCGCCTCCCCAGAAATGTAACTATGTGCCGCCGCGACGCAGAGTGCAACAGCTTTGATTGGTCTGCTCGGTAGTAGCGTGTTTCCGCTTTAGTATTCCTTCACGATGCGATATGATGGAACACATCGAGGAAAGGTTAACTGAGGAGGTTTGGAGATACAAACATTTGTATGACTTGTCTTTGGCAAAATTTTGGCGGGATTTCGGTGAAAGTTTCAGTCGTCATTGTTGAAAGTGAAGCGGGAAGTGGAAAGTGAGACAGGAAGTAGAAACAAAAATGAACCCGACTGACAAAAAAGACACAGCCACGACTAACGTTTGGGTGGCGTTTTTACTGATCGAACCAGACTGACGAGCACATAAATGTAAATGGCTCGCTCGCACTGGTGTAGGCTACGTGCGTAGGTTACGGCGTCTATGTCCCGCAGAGGTAAAAACGCCACTTAAATTAGAACGCATTAAGTCACTAAACACCTCGACCATTTCTGAGGACGACAGTAAACATATCACAACGCAAGAACTCTGAGCTTAAAACTAAATTCCCTCTTACAAGGCTGTGAAGGCCACAAGAGGGTGCTGTTTGTCGCTGTGAGCACTTTAAAACACCACCACCACCACAGAGTCCTTTAAGGTAATTAAGTACACTTTAAAAACCTACGTAGGTATGAATTTATCTGCTCTTCCCCCTTCTCTCTCTTTTTTGTGTCTCTGCTTCGAGCAGATGGGTACCCATATATGAGCTGGGTTTTGCTCACGACTTTTTCCTGTTAAAGGGAGTTTTTCTTGCCACAGTCACCTCGGTGCTCTGGGGCTTTCGGACTCTGGGTTATGTAAAGTGTTTTCAGATAAATTGGATTGTTATGGATGCTATATAAATAAAATTGAATGGAAGTAAATCGGTGAATCTGTTTAAAGACACAGTACATACAAACCGATTTAGAGATGCTATTGTTTTAGATGAAGGAAACATCTGCTAGTTTAGGAGTGTTTGTTTCATTTGTAGTTAGCTACCTAAACAAGAGATGACATGGGAAAGACAACATAATTACAGAAACATGAGCGTGCAGAAAGTAGAAATTAGACTCCAAAGAGGAATGGGATCATGGAGCAGAGTCCCACATAAAGAAATACAATAGGGACAGGACCTTAGGAGACTTGGAGGATACCAGGAAGAGGTGACGACGGGGTGAAGGATTGAAAAACTGTCTGAAAGCAGAGCAAAAGATTTATGAAGAATTCAAAGACCAGGATCTTATTCGCTGGGAGAACACTGACAAGAGCAGCAGGAATATTCACTGCAGAGGAAATTAAAACAGAATTCCTGAGCTAAATCAATTCAGTCATTCATGAACTACAACCGCTTGTCCTCTAGGAGGTCCTGGCGGAGGACTATGGCCAATTTAGAGTCCTCTCACAAGCATATCTGTGGACTGTGGGAGGAAGCTGGAGGAAGATGAGGCACCCGGAGAAAACCCACGCATACACAGGGAGACTCCGCACAGAAAAGTCCCAGCCAGTTGGTGGGCTCGTTGGTGTTACAGGTGCAACACCAGAAGTGGTCTGAGATAGTCTTTGAAGTGAGGGCTCCGCAGTGTTGTTTTTTTCCCCCTCAGCCATGTGTAAGACAGTCGTGAAGGTCTTAATCATCTCTTTGAACTAATACAGGATTTGATGTTTTTTCCTCACAGTGCCTCTTCCTCTAGAGGTCGTCAATGTCACAGCCACGAAAACCCCTGCACTGACGAAGATTTACGACCTCACCACCATGACACCGACCACAATTCCGACTACAACAACCACCACCACAGTTACATGTTGCATGACTACGTCTCCACCACCACAAACAACAACAACACCAACAACAACCCCAACAACAACACCAACACCAACGCCGACCACAGTTCCAACAACAACCACCACCACCACTGTTACATGTTGCATGACTACGTCTCCACCGCCACAAACAACAACACCAACCACAACGCCGACAACAATACCAACTACAACAAGCACCACTACTACTACTACTACTACAACTATAGCAACAAAAGGAGTTGGAGCAGCAGCTTTGAAATCAACTCGCTCGGTGAGCCGGATAATGTGTCCTGAGGGATGGGAGGTGTTCCAGGGACGTTGCTACTACTTTGAGAACGTGGGCATGACATGGCCTCAGGCTCAGGTAAACACTGAACAAGGCTAAAGCACCAAACACACACTCTGAAACACAAGTTTCATCTGTGGATGATCTTTAAACCTCATCAGTCAGCTGTGTATCCATTGACACTACTATTAAACTAATAATAAATAAATAAAACACCTCAGTCAGAACAGACTGGCCGGATCAGAAGGAGTTTTCACTTTGATTGAGAAACACTGTGTCGAGACTTATCAGATCTCTGTGATGACTGATGACGTCTGAGGCTTCCTACACTGTCGCAATGAAACATAGGATGTGAGGTGACTGGTTCAAATAATTTGCACCGCTTCATTTGTTATAAGGAGACGCAAAGCGCTCAGTGTTTGCTCCCGGCTTCAAAGCGTTGCATAAGAACTTCTCAGAAACCTTTAGTCATACCTCCAATTACTGATGCTGAAATACCTGTCATCTCACTTCACAGCAAACAAAAATCTATCACATCATATCTCATATCCATCTGAATCATGTTTTAAGTAATAGTAACAGGGAAACACATTTAAACTACTAATCTGACATTTAAAAATGCGGTGACACCAGACAATGATTCACAGAATGAAAACACAGCTGCTTAAGACTGACTTAATTGTTTTTCCTTTCCTTTTTTTTTTTTTTGGAACTGGAATCAACAAGATGCGTAAATCATTTGGAAGTTTGTGGCTGCTACAATTGAAGCTGACCACTAGACGTCACTTCTGGTCATTTCTGTCATTGAGGCTTGGAATCTTTTTTCGGTGCAATCAGGAAGAAGCCCCAAAATCTTCACAAGGTTTCATCTGCCCATCTCTAGGCAGAAGGTCAAAAATTTGACACCTGACACTCGTATACGCTTAGAAAACCAGAGCACGCAAAAAGAAAGAGGATTCTCTGATTGACAATTTGTAGCTCATCCTAGCCTCCCACCTAACCGTAGCTCTTCCTGTTTCCTCTTTTGAATCATGAATGCAGGCTACTGCCACCTGCTGGTATGGAGAGTTATTTATTCTCAGGTGCAGAACGTATGTATATACCCACAAGCCCTTGGCCGTAGTCTTTGTGGTGTGTTCAAGTGGAACTTTTTGGACAAAGGAGACGTCACAGGTGGTCTTCGGTTGCTGGTAGTTCTTAGATGTTGGTTTGGTGTGCCTGGGCCTTTAATTGGATCCTTAAATGAACTGAGTGCCCTTTAACCACATGTGTTCCACCTGTGATTGTCATGCTCTGATAATTCAAATTCAGACATGAGAAACATCTAGATTATTTTAATTATCTGATGTCCGTTTGGTGTGTCCGTACTTTTGAACTCATGGAATACTTTTAATCCATACGTCTATTAGGACTAAAAAAACAAAGTTGCAATTACTAGAGCATGTGGTTATTTTAATCAGGCTGATACAGTTGAGGACAACTGATGAAAGTAATCTTGATACTTTGATTTCTTACATTTGAGTTGAAATGTAGAGTGTGTTTTTTTTTTTAACCTCAGTCTGTCTTTATGAGCAGGACACATTCTTTTCCTTATGTCCCCCTGTCCTCTCTTCCACCAGTCAAACTGCGCCATGCTGGGGTCCACGCTGGTGTCCGTCCACAGTGCTCAGGAATACGGTTTCCTCCAGCAGCTTGCCAATAGTGCTGGCAACCAAGAAGCTTGGCTGGGCGGCTTCTACCTGCAGGTACCGACCATTAGCCACGCTAGTTACAATCTGCAGCGGACCGAAGACATATCTGTTTACAGCTGAGGTGATTGAGAAGACTGAGGGAATGAGGGCACACACTCTTGTACAGAAATCAATGTTTAGTTGATTTCTATCTTTATGACGCTTTAACCCCATCTCTGTGGAACCCTGAACAGATTTATTTGTGTTATAACTCTACAGAGAGATATGGAATATTATCCTTTCATCTTTAAAAAGAAAATAATACTAAAACCTAATTTGGAGCTTTTAAGCTTTACATCAGCCCAGTCGCAGTCACAGTTAACCACGTTGTTTTGATTAACAGCCGAGAGCTTTGGCTTTTTGTTTTTTAAGGATTAAGGTTTTTGTTGGATGCATTCAGAAACAGAACAAGTAGTCAAAGCTTGGGCACTCTTTAAAAGAGGTTGACTTGGCTCAGTCAGTTCATCCTGCTGGCTCTGTTCAGCTCACACTGCTGGGGTTCAGTGTGTTTATTATCACAGGGAACAAGGATAGATTCACTGAGGAGAAACCCAAGTCACAAAGTAAGGGCAAAACTCCATGTCATGCCAGTAGAGTGTCCTTTTTTGTCAAATTTTAATAGTTTTTATTTAGTGAACTGTGAAGTCTGTGATAATGAAGCTGTGTTTTCCTGCAGGACCAGTGGCTATGGATTGATGGTTCCTGGTTCTACAACAACAGCTGGGGCAGCGAGTCCCCAGACAGCAGGAACCCCTGCCTAATGCTCTATTCTAATGGTAGGAAGGCAAACACACACAGTGGCCAAGGGACCCCAATAACACACTGTATAAATGGGTTTTAAACACCACAGCAACAAGATGCTCAAAGGCGTGCAGCCAACAGAAGAGTGAGGACAATAAGTGACTCTGTGAGAATGTTGTAGCTCATCACACACATGGACTTAATATTCAGATTAGGAAAAAAAGAAAGCTTTGTGACTTTTTAGTACAGTTATATAAGACTAGGCTCCTTTCTTCTCATGGCCTTTTTCTATTTTTCTCTTTCCACAGAGGCATGGGGTAATACCCCGTGCGACACTAGTGGCTTCGCCTCCATCTGTGCAAAGAACTCCCACGTATGTAAGTCCGAAAAAAAAGAAAAAAAAAGACAAGTGAATTCAGAAATAGACATTATTATTGTTACACGCATGCCAAGACATTTATGGTATTGTATTTTAATGAAGACATTATTTAAGCCTCTTGTTTAATAATTGATAAAACAGCAAACTGAAAGTACATCTGGAAAACATTTAGTGTGGTATTTGAGTTGTTGTGTTACATGGAAATCTGATGATGTGGATTCCAGATGACTGCTGTTAAGTTTTTGTTTGATATTCATAGCGTCCAGAGCGGTTTGTCCTGAAGGCTGGACGGGGTTCCAGGGTCGATGCTATTACCACAACCATAACTCTCTGACCTGGCCTGAAGCTGATGTAAATACACCACAATACAGTAACTGGCATTAGTGTTTACAAATGCAATTTGCTAATGCTAATCTGTAAGTTTGAAAGTTGGGGAGTTCATATCAGGAGAAAAAAAACTTTTGGAGACATGAAGTAGGCAGTATCAAGCTGAACTAATCCCAACTCTGAGGACCAATGGGAGCTACTGATACAGTTGATTGACATACCATTTACCTGAAGGAGACACCATCCACAACTTTGATTCCTACCAAATTCCACCAAATTCACCAAGCTGATAGCGGCCTAGTTGCAGAAATTGGAAAAAAAAAAAACACCCCCAAGTGTGGGATGAGTCATCAACCTTTTCAAATGGTTTTATAGGAAATTAAGAATTCTTACAACCTTTTTGTTAGTGTGTGCAAGACATACTATCTAGAAACACTTTAGCGCCAAATAAGAATTCATGGGGACTTTAAAAGGTGTCTAAAATTTGAAGGTTCATGTGCCCCTCCAGGTCTAATACAACTATCCCTTTCTATTTTCACTTTTGTCTTCATTTGTCCTGGTTTTCCTTTCAGCCTCTGTTCCTCTGCTTGCTACTCATTCCACTGATGGCTTTGGTTTTATCTCTGCACTAGGCGTCCTGCGCTGATCTCGAGGCCAGCCTGGTGTCCGTCCACGGTCCTCAGGAGTATTCCTTCCTCTATCAGCAAGTCTCCACTTCGACCTGGCTCGGTGGATTCTACCTTGAGGTGAGAATAATTAACAATACATTATCTTGTCATCTTTATTCTTAAAGTAATGGTGTAAGAACAGGCATTGAACCCCTTACGCCCAGTGAGCCCGGAACAGGATTCAGTGCAGTGATGTGTATTTTTCCTTGGAAACTCGTTTGTGATTGGGATTTGATGACTTAGAATTGTGTGCACATTGCCTCCTGTAGTGGGAAGGATTTTGTAACCAGATACCATTTTCAAGATGTAAAAACTCAATTTGGCACACTTGGGGGATTATTTATTTATTTTATTTTATTTTTTAATCCAAACGGTCAAACTGGTTGTGTGTTTTTATTTCTGAATGTAGGAGAACCTCTGTTGAGTAGAGGGCCTTTAATGCGACTCAGGACGCATTGTGTGTTCACACTACGAAAGGAATAAGGACACATGTGACCCAGACTGGCTCCAAATGTGGTCAGAGATCGGATCTATGTTCACACCTGTACTTTACGCTGGTCACTTGTGATCGGTTTCCCCTCGACTGATGTTAATGCTGAATATGGTCAACACCATCTTTTTTGGTTAAACCTTCCAAATATGGAGAGTAGTGCACCTACAACATCAACAGCATTTTAGCTAAAGGGTAAGGTACATTGCACATTTACTTAATGCTAAAAATACATATAATGTGCAATAATATTAGAAAACGTTAAGTTAATTAAACAAGTCACAATTAATTCAAACAAGCAAACTAGTCATTATAACACAACTGAACCAAAACCAAACAGCAACCTCCAGGCCCGTAAAAGTCTCCTCGAGGCACCAACAGTGAATCAATCCCCGTTGACCTCCGTGTTCAAATGTCCAGCTTAATAGCAGAAATAAACACGTTTACAGCCTGGTTCAAAAACAGTTTTAGCGTCTATCGCTAATTTCTCCATTCATGACAACTATACGACAAGAGAAGAGGAAATATTTATTTAACTCTCACCTCGAACAGTCTGCTTTGAAGCAAGATCCAAGTATCTGCTAGCCAAGCTAAGTTCAGATAAATTCTAAAATCTCACCAGTTACCACGTGGTTTCTCTGAGTCTGTGTCCCTGGAAGTCACTGCAAATGGCTCCAAGGAATAATCCAGTGCACAGCTCATAATAAAACCCCAAATCGTAGTTTTTACATTTCTTTTTGTGCATGACGTAATAAGACACGGGATGCTGATTAGTCAACTTTAGTTGCTGGGTGTATTTTTGAACTGTGGACAGTTTCCCCCTGCTTCCAGTGTATAATTTCCATGCTGCTTCTCGCTGTTTAATAATAACAGAGATGATGTACGTCTGTCTGGTTGCAGGGCCAGTGGATGTGGCTCGATGGCTCCTGGTTTTATCAGGGATTTTTTACTCAGATGTCTCCAGACAGCACCAGCCCATGTCTTTCAACATACACCTCAGGTAAGAAGACTTCCATAAAAAAGATGTGCTGCTGGTCTTTTTTAAAAACCATAACACATATAGATTTATTTTTGTGACCAATATATAACCACTTATACTATCATACTGCAAGTGCTTGATAAAATCTTTCTCTCTTTCTTTATGGGACTGACATCCCGCAATAATTCAAAACTCCCAAAAATATTTCTTGAAACGCTGAAACTGAGAGAAAAAAATAAATAAAAAAATTAAGTTTTGCAAGTCTGCTAATCTTTTAAAATGTTTACCTTTGTCTTTTTACAATATTCTTCCAAAACTTTTCCAGAGCATCACATTTGTCACTTTTCTCCCAGTGCCTCAGTTCGATTTCCAGGTTTAGAACATTTAAAATGGTGATATAAAATAAAAATAATTACACAAACATTGTGCAACTCTTCAAAACTTTATCTTTTAATCAGATTTAAAGGTTTCAACATTTTCTGGCAGTTTTGAGCTATGGCTTGATCTTAATCCCATTTCTTTCTTTACAGACGGCTGGAGTAATTATGCCTGTGATCAGAGCCTTCCTTCATTTTGTGTGAAGAATGCAGCTGTGTGAACTGCACTTTAAATCCACGCAGGGCCGCCGGATTAATGCATTGTGCAAAGTGTCCAAATAAATCCAAAGTTGTTTATC